>NC_056522.1:369851927-369948940 GCF_019175285.1 Sceloporus undulatus | reverse complement strand
CTGGCTCTTTAAAAAAAAAGGAGGGGGAGCATACTTCCGATGCCCCAATGAGTGCTGCAAATGTCACCTATGATGATCACTTGATTGACAGCAGGCGCCTTCATGTTAAACCCGGATTTCCCCAAGAGGGCATTCAGGTTAAAATGCCCCTGATTTGTAGTGAGCACTTGCTTATGGAGAGATTCGGGAGGGGGCCCCCCGAATCTGCCCAGTTCGTTCCAGAACAAAACCGCCAGTAGAAATGGAGCCTATGGAGAAACAGAATGGTTTCCAGTAAGCAAAGGGGTCAGACAAGTCTGCATACTATCACACTATTTATTCAACCTATATGCAGAAAATATTGTACACAAAGCAGACTTAGGCGGGTTACAGACCGCCATTTAGGACGTCCTTAGGACGTCCCAGTTTAAAAAGGGGGCGTCTCTTCTAGATGCCCCTACTCCTGTTACTAACTCTGTCCGTAACAAATGGCGGTGGCCATTCCACATGGCCACCGCCATTTTGATGTCTTGGATGCCTAGCGTCCAGACATGTCACGGCGGAAGTGACGCTGTGAAAGTGTGCCTTGCGCTTTGCGACGCCACTTCCGGGGCCCAGGAAGGAGCGCGATTTCCGCACTCCTTCCTCGCAGCGTCCAGGAGTCCCGCGGTTTAGAAGCTGCAGCTCCCAGACACTGCAAGCGGTGCCGGCAGCAGACCGCCGCAATTCGGCGGTCTGTAACACACCTTAGACTCAGAGGAAAGAGTGAATATAGGAGGAAGGACATTAACAACCTATAATATGCAAACGACACAATACTGCTAGCAGAAACAAAAAGCACCTGAAGCAATTACTGAAGAAGGTCAAGGAGGAAGGTGCCAAGGTTGGATTAATGCTGAACATTAAAAAACCAAAACTAATGACCTCAGAATATCTACAAGAATTCATCCTAGATGTCTCAAGAAATCAGAAGAAGGCTAGGATTATCCCCTCTGTTGTAAGCTGCCTGGATTCCCAGTGATTGGGTGGCATATAAATAAATCCTATTATTATTATTAGGATTGGGAAGGACAGCAATGAAGGATAGCTATGAAAGAACTGGACAAGATCATAAAGTGTAAAGACATAACTCTGAACACTAAAGTGAGAATCATCCAAGCCATAATGTTTCCCATCAGCATGTATGGACATGAGTCTTGGACAGTAGGGGAAAAAATCAATTAATTTGAGTTATGGTGTTGGAGAAAAGTACTGAGAATACCATGGATGGTCACAAAGACAAACAAATGAGTCCTAGAACAGATCAAACCTGAATTCTCCCTGGAAGCCAAGATGATTAAATTGAGACTGTCGTATTTTGGCCACATCATGGAGCAAAATGAATAATTAAAAAAGACAATGATGCTAGGAAAGATGGAAGGCAGCAGAAAGAGAGGAAGAGCACATGCCAAGTGGATAGACTCAATCAGGGAGGACACAGACCTGGGCCTGCAGGACCTGAGCAGAGAGGTAGAAGACAGGGGGTCTTCTTGGAGATGTCTCATCCATGGGGTCACCTTGAGTTGAAGAGGACTCAAGGGCAGTTAACAATAATAAAATTGGGAAGGATAAGATTTTGCTCTTTCCTTTCTCCCCACTGAGGTAATTGAGTACAAATGATTTTTGTACTTTGAATTCAGGGCCCATTCACACTACAGAAATAACCCCATATGAAACCGGGTTATTTCCGCAATGTTCACACTGCCCCTGAATACCCCTGGCGTGGTTTGCAGAAGGGCTGGTGGAAAACCCACTTAACTGCATGCATTTTGGCCCATTCACACTACGGAAATAACCCTGTGTAGTGGGAACATCGATTCGGTATTGCATCACCACAGAGATCTGCATCTCTTCAGTACAGAAAAGTAAATGTGAATGCCCTTGAAGCAGGATAGGAAGTAAGCTGAGAACATCAGAGAAAAATGAGAGGATGAGGGACATTTTAAAAACAGCTGAAAAAGTGAGACCACAGGATTAATCATGGCTGTTCCTATCAAACTGGGACAGTCATAGGATATGAGACTGTAAGCATGAGAGGAAGGAACTGTTAAACTACTGTTTGTCATCTGCTCTTTTAGGCTGAAGGGTGGGGTATAAATCTCTCTCTCTCTCTCTCACACACACACACACACACACACACACACACGCACAATTTGAATCCATTTCTTGTTTGTTGATGTCATTTCCCACATATCTAGCCTGGCCTTGAACTTTTGGAGAACCCCCACCTTACCTCTTCAGGATGAGGAGGTGAACTAAACTCATCTCATCACATGTTCCTTTTGATGTCAGAATTATTTGTCATTTTTAAACCGTGTCCAGAAAGCTCAGCATCACTGTACATGACTCTCTTTCTAATGTTATCTTCACAACAGTCCTAGGAGGCAGGCTGGGTCAAACTCACAGGATGGCCCAAACATGGGCTTCACAAATGAGTGGGGATTTGAACTCACATGTCTGCAGCCCTCCTGTACATTTTCATCCCTCCCTCACAGTTGCTTTGTATATGGATGGGGCAGACATACTGCATGTGGCACGGGAATATTTTTAACTGTGTTATTCTCCCTGGGCTGGAGTGCAACCAGAAATATGAAGATGCCTGCATGGGGACTGGAATATTAGAAGAGAAGGGAGAAAGTTGCCTCCCTGTATTTGGGGGCGGCTAGTATTAACTGCCACCCCCACCGTCTAACATCTGTATGTGCAACAATAGCCTTGAGTATCTGGATTAGATTGTAAGATAAATACCACTTCTCACATACCACCTTGTGCAAGCATTAGCAGTCTCTGATGGACAAAGTCATATGAAAGAAGAATAAACAAGAGTTCCAGTCACATGTGGTTTGGCCCCAAGGGCTTAACCTTCGTTGGGCAGCTTGTTCCGGGACTCCATCAACTTAGTCCCAATGAAAGAACTTTTGTGCCCCTTCCTGAAGGAGTTGGCAGCATATACACTAGCTGTATTGCATACATTTTAATTGTGCAGCATCTATGCAGAGCATTGACTAACTTTGAACAATAGCCTGACTGTGGGTTGCAAAAAAACATTCCAGTCTCCACATAGAAAGGAAGTCACCCACTGAGCCTCTGTATGATACCCTCTTCAGGCCTTACCACTGTCTAAACCTGCCCTGGTGGCACAGTGGTTAAAGGCCTGCACTGCAGCCACTCACTCACAAGACATAAGGTTGTGAGTTCAATACTAGCCAGGGCTCAGGCTCAACTCAGGCTTGCATCCTTCTGAAGTCACTAAAATAAGTACCCAGCTTGTTGGGGGCAAATAGTTTATGGTTGTAAACCCCTTAGAGATGGTTAAGTAGTATGAAGCGGTATATAAATGATGCTGCTAATGTTGGGGTGGTCAGGGCAAATGCAGTGGGCCCTTGGTGCTGTAAACTGCTTAGAGACTGCTTAGATATTAATAATAATAATAATAATAATAATAATAATAATAATAATAATTTATATTCTGCTTAATCTCAAGGAATCCAAGTGGATTACAACAGTAAAAATGGTAAAATACAGTGGTATAGATGGTATGAAGAGGAATATAAATGAAGCTGCTAATACTGCAGGCCAAATGCAGTGGGCCCTTGGTATCTGCGGGTTCTCCATCCAGAGATTTCAGCAACTGTGGATTAAAATGAAGAAGCATTTCTTTCTCAAACCTGCAATGTCCAGGCTGAGAAGCAGTCCCAGGGCAATAGCAGAGGCAAATGGCTGCCCTTCCTTTTAATTTGGTATTACATTATCAAATCTCCTCAGATCTACTCAGCACAAAAACGCTAGTGTGAATGCGGCCTATGATTCTTTGATTCCCTACAAGGCAGATAACAGATGGTGTGAAGGATCTTACTATGGGAAAAGTTCCAAGAAAAAGAGTTAAGCTCCATATCTGGTGATTTTCTTCTCCTTGAAACTGGAGCCAGAAAGGTCTGGAAGCCATACCTTATGAAGAGCGTCTTAGGGAGCTGGGTATGTTTAGCCTGGACAAGAGAAGGTTGAGAGGAGATATGATAGCCCTGTTTAAATATTTGAAGGGGTGTCATACTGAGGATGGAGCAGGCTTGTTTTCTGCTGCTCCAGAGAATATGACATGAGCAATGGATGTATACTAGATGAAAAGAGATTCCTCCTAAACATCAGGAAGAACCTCCTAATGGTAAAAGCCGTTCAACAGTAGAATATGCTGCCTGAGAGAGTGGTGGAAATTCTTTCTTTGGAGGTTTTTAAAAAGAGGTTGGATGGCCATCTGTCGGGGGTGCTTTGATTGTGAATTCCTGCATGGAAGAATGGATTTTGTCTGGATGACCTTTGGGGTCTTTTTGGTATCACTAGGGGGAGTACAGTGGGGTGTGGACCATGGGGGGATACATCCAGTTGGGTGCTACACCCCATGGGACTGGCACAGTTGATGGGCAGGAGAGAAAGGGTGTCATGTCTTTTTCTCACATGCCCACCAGTTGGGCTGAGACTGTAGCACTGTCCCTTCCAGAATTCCAGGCTGCTGGGATGGCTGTGCCTTCCATTGGGCCCTCTGAAGGCCATGGCAGTCTGCCCCTCCACTGCCCCTCACACCGGATGAAACCAAGCATAGGGACACCACTGCTTCCAGCTCTAAGATTTATGAAATTAAAGGGAAGGTAGATTGCCTTTGATTATAAGAAGAAGACGACAGTTTTGAGCCTCTCCAAACCACTGAAATCCTGAAACGCACAGGCAAAAGGCGCTGGTTTCAGGCAGCGTTGGAGACATGGCGTTTAGATGATGCACACCCCGAACACTGCCAAAAGCCTTGCTGACGCCATGCCAAGCAAGAACCAAGCCAAAAAGGAGCAGGCATAATCCACTCTTCCAGCAGCTCAGTTTATGATCATGGCAGTAGCCTGGATCAGGACTGGGCCCCTGCAGTCGCCATGGTCCTGGTACAATCAGGGTTGACACAGTCCCAGTGCAGGCCTGAAGTCTTCCTTCCATTGACTGGGAAAAGACTTAGCTCTCTTTCCACTAAACGTCTATCATCCTTTCCTAAATGACATAGAAGGAAAGGGAGATTAAAGTGCTACTTTTGTAGCATAAATATCTATTTTAGAGGCCCAAAGAGACAAATATCCATTTTCCATACTTTTTACTTGCTTAGATTTATGAGCAATTGATTTTACGGTTCTATAGCACTGATAGTAACTTGTGGAGCAAACATATTTATTGTGCTACAAAGCCCCCTGGTGGAATATGGAAGATACAAAGTGGACTGGAACACACAAACACACACACTACTATGGACATTGAGTGAGGAGATAGTTGTTTTTCCCTACTCTTTTGGACAGTTAATACTTAAAATGTATCTTTAAATGGTATTGATCTTGTTCCAAGTTAAACTGAGAAATTGATGGTTTCTGGCTACTGTACAGTTTGTAAGTTACAAGTAACACAATGACTTGTAGCAATGTACTTTTCTTTGGCTATAAGGATGCAATGAAGTTGCATTTCAGATGAAAGGACTGTGGTAAGTGGAAGAGAGTTAATTCCACTAACTTTTCAAAGGTCCTTTGAAGCATTTTCAGAGGCATAAGAAAGTGTTGAGTTTTATGCTATTCCCTTATCAATCTTGAAGTTTTTAAAAATAATAACAGAAAATTAGAGAGTAGGAATGAATAACATGCCAAGTAAAGTTGTTATTATTAACTGTTGTCAAGTCAGCAGTGATTTATGTTAACCCTATGAATGAGAGATCTCCAAGTCACCCTGTTATCAAAAATGCTACTCAAGTCTAGCAAGCTTCCATGGCTTCCTTGATTCAGTCTATCTGCTGTAATGCTCTTCTTCGTTTCCTGCTGCTTTCTACACTATTGAGCATTACTGTCTTTTCTAAAGAGTCCTGTGATCTCATAATGTGTCCAAAGTATGACAGTATCACTTCAGCCATCTTGGTTTCTTGCGAGAGTTCAGGCTTTTGGACCCATTTATTTGCCGTTTTGACAGTTCTCCTCTGTCACCACATTGTAAATAACTTGATTATTTTCCTATCAGCTTTCTTCACTGTCCAGCTTTCACAGCCGTACACAGAAATCAGAAATATTATGGCACAGGCAATCCTGACTTTGGTATTTAATTATGTATCTGGTGATATATGCCAGATAATGCACCCTGTTATTTCTTTGACACCTTATTGATCAATGGCAATGAATTACTTTCTGAGCAATATAAGGTGGAATGGATTACTTTTCAAAGTAATGAGGATTACTCAAAAGTGCTTTGCCATTGCCTACATCTGAAAATAGCCGACAGCATCTAGTATTCCTTGGCAGTGCCTCTGCCAAGTAACAGGCCTTATCCTGTCAGGTTTCTTCACTTTTACAACCATACATAGAAATCAGAAGTATTATAACATGGCTGACTCTGAATATGGCATTTAATAATGTCTTTACACTGTCTTATATGGTCCCTTCATGGCTGCCTTTTTCAGTCTTTGGCTGCTGCCACACTGCAGAATTAGTGCAGTTTGTCACCACTTCAGCTGTCATGGCTCCATCCTATGGAATCCTGGGATTTGTAGTTGGTTGTGACACTAGAGCTCTCTGTCAGAGAAGGTTGATGGTCTCACAAAACTACAAATCCCAGAATTCCATAGCATTGAACCAGGGCAGTTAAAGCAGTGTCAAACTACTGTTAGCCCTTTGTTTTCACGGGATCTGTCCCAGACCTCCCCCCGGAGAAAATGGAGGCTTGCGCTTATTCGAGCCCCATAGGCTTGAATGAGGCATGGCCCAGATGCACGTGGCTTTGGCAGGTGCACCATGTTAAATAGCAGAGGTTGCCCCTCTGTGCATACTCAAGGATGTGGGTTAGGTGACTATACATTAATTCTGCAATGTTGATACAGTCTTTGTCTTTTGATTTCTTTCTTAGAGTCTCCATTTTGGATAATGACTGTGCTGAGGTACAGTGTAGGAAGTCTTTAACTATTTCAATGTCTTTGTTACTTACTTTAAAGTTATGTAAATCATAACAAAATCCATGGATGCTCAAGTCCCATTAAATATAATGGGATAGCAAAATGATGCCCCTTATATAAAATGGAAAATCAAGGTTTGCTATTTGGAATTAATACTTTCTTTAAAAAAATATTTTCAAGCCATGGATGCTTAAATCTGTGGATAAAAAATCTGTGGATAAAGATGGCCAAATGTATATGATGGCTTAAGTAAAAAACACACTGCAGAAATAATCCAGTTTGAGACTATTTTAACTGCCCTGGCAAAATGCTAGGGAAATTCCAGAACTGTACTTTTTTAAGACATTTAGCCTTCTCTGTCAGAGAGCTCTGGTGCCACAACAAACTACAGTTCCCAGGATTCCCTAGCACTGCACCAGGGCAGTTAAAGTGGTCTCAAACTAGATAACTTCTGCAGTGTGTTTTGGACCTTAGTCCTGTGTGACACATCAGTGTATCTGAAGAAGTGGACTGAAATCCATTAAAACACATGCTAAACTAAAACCAGTAGTCTCAGAGTTGCTGCTAGATTCTTCTCATTCCCAACATTTTTTTCTTATTTCTCTTCTTTTATGTTAATATGGACCAACTTGGCTATCTGTTTGAAAACAGGGGATTTTTAAATGCTGGTGATTTATTTTTAAATTGCCCACTAGATGCCACTGTTGCTAATGGAAAAATCAGCAAATAGATTGTGGCATCCTTAAGGCAAAACAAACAAACAAACAAACAAACATTTTTTAAAAAAGTTTGTTTAACATTCTTCCTTTCTCCTGGGATGGGATCCAAACCAGTTTATATTAATTTAAAACAAGATTAAGTTAAATTCTATGATTCTTAATTTACAAAAGTTTTTAAAATAATTAAATTTCAGGATTATTTTTAAAATATGGTTGTTGTTGTGTTCCTTCAAGTTGTTTCCAACTTATGGTGACCCTAAGGCAATCCTATTGCTTATTTTGCTGGGGCGGACAGTGTGTGACTTGCCCAAAGTCACCCAGTGCATTTCCATGGCCAAATGGGGAACTGAATCCTGGTACTGCACTTAGAAAAAAAATGATGGGAGACACCTGGCTTAACAAGACTACATGTGAAAGGGATCTAGGATTCCAAGTACTGTAGACCACAAGTTGAACATGAGTCAACAGTGTGATGAAGCAGCTAAAAAGGCCAATGCTATTTTAGGCTACATCAATAGAAGTATAGTGTCTAGATCAAGGGAAGTAATAGTGCCACTTTATTCTGCCTTGGTAAGGCCCCATCTGGAATACTGTGTCCTGCTCTGGGCACCATAATTGAAAAAGGATGTTGAGAATCTGGAGCATGTCCAGAGGAAGGCCACCAAAATGGTGAAGGATCTGGAAACTATGCCCTTGGAGGAGCAACTTAGGGAGTTGGGGATGTTTAGCCTGGTGATGAGAAGGTTAAGATATGATAGCCCTGTTTAAATATTTGAAGGGATGCCATATTGAGGATGGAGCAAGCTTGTTTTCTGCTGCTCCAGAAAATAGGACATAGTGCAATGGATACTAACTATATCAACACAGGTATATCAATATCAGTATACTGAATACATTAATATATCAGTATGAGGTTGAAACATGCATAGTGTTCATTATGTATGATTATGTTGTTTGTGTTCAAGGTGTTTCCAACCTATGGTGAACATAAGGCAAATCTATCATGGAGTTTTCTTGGCACGTTTCTTCAAAGGAAGTTTGCCATTGCCATCCTCTGAGGCTGAGAGGGTGTGACTTGCCCAAGCAGGTCACCCAATGGTTTCACGGCCAAGCTTGGAATCAAACCCTGTTTTTCAGAGTCATAGACCAACACTCAAACCACTACACCATGCCGGCTCCTTGTATGATAGGTACTATGCACTTATTGTCATATATAATCTTTTTGTGTCATTTATCATAAATATCCAGGAAGCCACTTGGTTTGAAATTTTTTGTGACTATAAACATAGTTAAATGTATCTGTGTACTGGTGCTTGAACTCATTTTACTAGACTATATACACACCACTGTCCTTGTTGACCTTTTGTTAACTTGGTTGCTAGGATCAAGTTCCTTTTGTGTTTTCCCAAGTATATTACTTCTTCTTTTCCCTAAATACAAGAGGGAAGAACAGAAGAATAGAAAGCCCCTGCCACTTGCTGTGCTACAAAACTCTAGGGACATGCAATAAACAATTGTCCCTTTCCCCACTTAGCAGGAACCAAATTAATTGGCTTTTGCTGTTTACTCTAACCCCAAATGATCCATCTCAGTTTGCCCCATGTAACTGGGGTGGTGGATTTGGCAGAGCCTGGAAAAACTGCTTCTTTAGTGCTCGTGGGTAACTGACACTTTTTCAGCAGTGGCAAGCCTCCTCTGAATAAATCTTGCCAAAAAAATTAAAAAATCATAGGATAGGGTCATCATAACTTGGGCTCCTACCACACTGCAGAATTAATGAAGTTTGACACTGTTTTAACTGTTACGGCTTCATCCTGTGTAATCCTGAGATTTGTAGTTTGTTGTGGCACCAGAGCCCACTGATGGAGAAGGCTAAATATCTCAGAAAACTGCAAATCCCAAAATTCCGTAGCATTGAGCCGTGGCAGTTAAAGCAGTGTCAAACTGCATTAATTCTGCAGTGTAGATATAGCCTTGAAGGCACGTAACAGCAATTGGCAAAGGAATCAGACAAGGCTGCATCTTACCAACCTACTTGTTCAACTTATATGTAGGACGTATTGTAAGAAAAGCAGGCTTGGACACAGAAGAAGGAGGAGTGAACATAGGAGGAAGGAATATCATCAGTTGCAGAAGCAGAGGGGAACATGCAGTGCCACTTTATTGGAACCATTGTGCAGTACACATACAGATGGGCATTGTACATTTCACATCCAAATGCACATTGCTGTTGTAGATTTCACATTTGTTTGCACATTCAGTGGCATGGTGTTGCACTAATGCACAACGCTCATATACTTCCTTGAATGTAAAGATACATCCCATCTCCTTAATGTTGGATCTCAGTCAATGTGTATGTGTACACAAATTAATGAGACAGAAAAGGTGGATTTCCAACAATACCTCCTAAATAAATATTATGTACAACTTATAGAAGACTAGAAGGTCTAGTCCTCTTTATGTTATTGCTTCTAATACTAACAGACACATCATAATTACAGCATTCCTGAAGAGCTGTGCATTATCTCCTAGGTAAAGGCATACCTCAGTTAACAAAGTCTCTGACAAAGAAACTAATTTTCACAAAGTCTTATTAAGTCCACCCAGTTTCCCTTGTCTTTTGTCTAGCTGGAAGTATTTGGCAGCTTCGTCATTGGGAAGATAGTGAAGGAAGACTGGAAAAACCACAGATGGGGGTTGCAGCAGTGTGTCTGCACAGACAATATAATTCAAGCTTGAGTTGGAAAAGAATGGGATTTTAATGTAGCTGTATGTGGCTGTCTACAACAGGCAAGGTAATGGTAAGTAACTCCAGCATCACTTTCTAAGCATTAATGAAAACCAAAACAGAGATAAAAGAGGAGACCAGATAAGGCTGCCTTACCAGCTACCCTAGCAGGTTCAGAACCATAGAGTTGGAAGAGACTACAAGGGCCATCCAGTTCAACCCCCTGTCATGCAGGAACTCATTATCAAAGCACCCCCGAGAGATGGCCACCCAGCCTCTGTTTAAAAACCTCCAAAGAATCCACTACACTCCGAAGGAGTGTGCTCCACTGTTGAACAGACTTTACTGTCAGGAAGTTCCTCCTAATATTTAGGTGGAATATTTTCCTGTAGCTTGCATCCATTGTCCCAGGTCCAGTTCTCTGGAGTAGCAGAAACCAAACTTGTTCCCTCCTCAATATGACACCCCTTCAAATACTTATATAGGGCTGTCATATAACTGCTTAACAGTTTCTTCTCCAGGCTAAAGACACCCAGCTCCCTAAGTCTCTCTTCATAGGGCATGGTTTACAGACCCTTTGCCATTTTGGTCGCCCTCCTCTGGACACGCTCCAGCTTGTCAACAATTTATAAGTTCATCCACCTAAATGGAAATCATAAGAAAACCGAACTGTGCTTCTTATTTTGGTGATGTAGGAACCTATCTCTCTTATTTCTGTGTTATATCTGCCTCTGGTATTCCAATTTCTGTTAAAGAACTATGTCCAGGAACATATTTATTTCTTTAACTGCAGTAAACCTGTCCTGTCATCTGAAAATAGTTATGTATAAAGGCTGCTGCCCCATTGCAGAAATAAAGCATCTTGACAACACATTAACTGCCATGACTCAGTGATACGGAATGCTAAGATTTGTACTTTTATGAGATATTTAGCCTTCCCTGTCAGAGAGCTCTGGTGCCCCACCAAACTACAAATCCCAGAGCCTTGGAGGTTAAAGGGGTGGCAAGCTGCTTTATTTCTGCAGTGTAGTAGTAGCCTCAGAAACAGTGGAGGAGAAGGAAGAGCAAGCCTGGGGTTATTCACACTGTGAAATAATCCAGGATTATAGTTTTTTATGGGTTTTTCGGGCTATGTGGCCATGTTCTAGCAAAGTTGCTTTCTGACGTTTCCATAGTGAATTGGATGTTGGGGTGGATGTTATTCAGATGGAAACATGGCTGACTCTGAATATGGCATTTAATAATGTCTTTACACTGTCTTATAGTGTACAGCACCGAAAAAGCCCACAACTTGGTTCCGATACGTGGATGACACCATCTGGAGCCATGGAGAAGAAGACCTAGCTGTATTCCTGAACCATCTGAACAACATCCACCCCAACATCCAATTCACTATGGAAAAAGAAAAGGAAGGAACACTGCCATTTTTGGATGTCCTAGTCATCCGCAAACCGAACCTACGCTTGGGTCACACAATATACCGAAAACCCACACATACAGGCCGATACCTGCACAAGAACTCCAACCATCACCCAGGACAAAAAAGAAGCACAATCAAAACACTGGTAGACCGAGCAAAATGCATCTGGGAACCCCACTTCTTGGAAGGTGAACTGAAGCACTTGGACTGGGCTCTACAGACCAATGGTTATTCCAGCTCAGACATCAGAAGGGTTGCCAGGCCCAGGAAAACTCAGAGAAGGGAAGACAAGCAGCCACCCAAAGGGAAGGTATTTTTACCATACATCAAAGGAGTCACAGACAGAATAAGCAAAGTAGTGAGGAAGCACAACCTTCGAATGGTTTACAAACTGACCAAGAAAATCCAGCAAATGCTTCGCTCAGCCAAGGACCAGAGAAACCCTCTCACAGCCGTAGGAGTTTACCGCATACCATGCAGCTGTGGGAAAGTCTACATAGGGACCACCAAACGCAGTGTGCAAACAAGAATCAAGAAACATGAGAGACACTGCAGACTGGGTCAGCCAGAAAAATCAGCAGTAGCAGAACATGCCACAAACCATCCTGGGCATAAAATACTGTTTGAAAACACTGAGGTTCTGGACCATGCCAACCACTACCATGTCAGGATGCACAAGGAAGCCATTGAGATTCACAAACATCTGGATAATTTCAACCGGAAAGAAGAAACCCTGAAAGTGAACAAAATTTGGCGACTAGTCCTGAAGAACAGCAAAATTAGGACTCAGCAAATGCAAATGGGAAACCATTCAGAGTCAATGGCTTTCCCAGCAGATAACTGATCGCCAATTAGCAGACATTAATCCTTGTTTGCATTAGTGTCCCAGGCCAGCCATCAACACAGAACAATACACATGCAAATCACTCCTGCATTCCCAGGCTCACAAAGTACAGTCGGCCCTTGTTATACACGGATTCAAGCATACACGGTTTGAAAATGTTCCAAAAAAGTATAAATTTACCTTGATTTTCCATTTTTATAAGGGACACCATTTTGCTATGTCATTATATTTAATGGGACTTGAGCATACACGGATTTTGTTATACACAGGGGATCTTGGAACCAAACCCCAGCATATAACAAGGGTTCTCTGTATGTATGTGTGTATGTGTGTGTGTACACACACACCCAACTTTTTCCAGGCAAAGCATTCTCTGAAGATGCCAGCCACAGATGCTGGCGAAACGTCAGAAAGAAACTCTGCTAGAACATGGCCACATAGCCCGAAAAACCCACAAAAAACTATGGATGCCGGCCATGAAAGCCTTTGACTTTAAATCCAGGATTAATCTGGGTTAAATTCCCATGGTTCACACACATCCTGAAGGCACCCGCTTAAATTCCAAAAAGCCCACTTAATCCAAGATAATCAATATTTTCCCCTGTTTTTTTTTTAAAGATCTGCATCATCGGTAGTGTGAATAACTGATGTGAATAGACCTGAATAGACCCAGGATGAAATGCTGCACACCCAAAATGTGGTTTTGAATGTATTCGCAATGTCGGCTCCATCTTTATTTGAATATTTGCACATATGAACAACTGAACTCGCAGAGATGCACATTGATGGAGTTCCATAGTGTGAATAACAAACCCAGAATGGAATGCATGAGTGAAATGTTTCGCATGTTGTGCTAAAACAAAACGACTTGTGAATGACGCCCCTGTAATCAGCAGGCAAAGGAGCTGAACTAGCAAATTGCTTCCAAGTAGATTGTGGAAAAAGTCATCAGGGTTATCTAGGGTATCATGCAAAGCCAGGGAAAAACAATGTTTGGGAAGGAAAATCATGACCAGGAGCTGCAGTATTGCTAGGCCTCTCATCCTGCATGGATTTATAGCCTCAGGCAACAAGAGCTGGGAGCTTTCCCAGCTCTTGCACTGTTGCTAGTGTTTGTGAAAGGTTTGCCATCAGTCCACTGGGAAGTTTTCCAGGTCCTACACCTGTGCTGCCAGGGCGGAGGCAACAAGAAAAGCCATTAGTCACAAATTCTGATTGCTTCCCTCCAAATGGAACAATGGCCCTAAGTGCATACACCCACTGCCCCCCCCCCCCAAATCCTCTCTAAAGCTGCCAGAATGAAAACTGGTAGAATTCAAAGATATAGCCATGTTAGTCTAAAGAATCAGTATGTAGAGAGATCTTGAATAATCTTTGAGACTAACTGAAAGAATTTGGTAGCATGAACTTTTGTAGACTTCAGTCTATTTCCTCTACTAAATGCATCTGAGGAAGTAGATTGAATTTTACAAAAGCTCACACTGCTAGCTTCTTTCTTTCAGTTAGCCTCAAAGGTGCTACAAGATCTCTCTAAAGAGTGAAAACTGGAGAACTTTAATGGTTATGGAGGAAAAGGATTTTCAGCACCTGTTGCTTGTTACCTGGTTTCGTGACAAGCAACACCTGCTGAAATTCCCTCTTCCAAATAACAATTAAAGGTACGGAAGACCCGTAAGATGATCAGTTGGTCCACTGTAGTCTTCTTTTCTCTTGCTCTTTGCATTTTGCCGTGCTGGTCCTATGCAAAGTGAACACACATGCAAACTGCTTCACACTGAGCTAGTGGGCCCAGACAACAATGAGAGGGAAGGAGGTGGTCACCAAGATTTTAATGCTGTATACTGCCTAAGAAACCTGTGTGTTTTTAAGCAAGAAGGAAATATATGAGCTCTAAACATAGATGAGAACTCACCATTTTCTCTCCTTCCCAGCAGGAATTGTTAGGTGTGACATGCTACCAGCACACCTACATCTACCAGTGACTCATTGAGTGACTCACTGAGCCTGAACTCTCCCTCTTAGAACTGGGGCCAAGTTCCTATATTGGGACTGCATAGCATAGAGCTCCATGTGTGCAACTGCACATTGATTACACAACCTTTGTACTGATGGGAACGTTGTGTAGCATAAGTATATATTTCCTAACATTGTTCCACTGAGACACCACTTTCAGAAGTAAGGTTTTGACAGTGTCTGGTCAGAGTACCAGTTGCCTGTAATGGATTTCAGTTCACTTCTTCAAATACACTGATGTGTCACAGAGGACTAAGGTCCAAAACACACTGCAGAAATAATCCAGTTTGACGCTGGTTTAACTGCCCTGGCTCAGTGCTAGGGAATCCCGGGAATGGTAGTTTGTTGTGGCACCAGACTCTCTGACAGAGAAGACTAAATATCTCACAAAACTACACATCCCAGATTTCCCTAGCACTGAGCCAGGGTAGTTAATGTGGTCTCAAACTGGACTATTTCTGTAGTGTTTTGGCACATAGAGTTGGAAGAGACCACAAGGGCCATCCAGTGCAATCCCATTTTGTCATGCAGGAAGACACAATCCAAGCACTCCCAACAGATGGCTATCCAGCCTCTGTTTATGTTTATGATGTTATTTTTTGGATCAGTCAGAACTTGGAAAAGGTTTCACAGGCCTGCAAAATTCATTCAAAAACTTTCTAAAAAATGTGTGCTAAATCAGATTTGCTCCGTCACGTACAGCTTTTTCACAACTTTCTTTGATATTTATCTGTTGCATTATGTGACTGAATGAAATGATCTTGCAAAGAATTATCCTGGAAAGAGTAAGACAGGGGTTGAAGTCTTCTAGCATACTTTCAAAATACTTTGATTCACTGATGTGAAACACAAATATCCCTTCAAAACCACTAAAAGAAATCATGCTGGAACATCAGCAACTGCACTTAGTCAAAACTGAGCAACAATTTAATTCATAAAAAATATTAAATTTGTGAAAGAACTGTGTATGATATGACACTTTTATTGTGCTTTTAAAAAATTGAGTACCCAAAAATACATCCAAAGCTGTTACAATACTGGGGTGGTGGGAATCACAGGCGTATATTATTATTATTTAAAGACAACTCCTAGAATCTTGGCTGGGGGATTCTGGGAGTCATAACTTTTCTAGGTTCTGTAAGATCACCCCAGGAAAGATCCCTTAGTCTCCAGGACTAGCAGTGCCTGTCTCTCCCTCAGCTTCCCACAAATTATTTGCCATAAGAAATGCTGTTCTATTAGTCATTCATAGTTACTAGGTTTTCCAAATAGATGTAAAGATTTTGGGAGGGCTGTAACTGCCAGAATTCCAAATTCATGTGAACTTGGGAAAATTTCCTTTTTTTAATTTAGTTTTGCAAAATCTTCCAGAATGGGGGATATAAGTCCCTCCATCCGAAATAAATTTCCCCATGGTCTGGTGGTTTCTCTCAAGGGGCTGCATTTCTTGCCAGTTTGCTGATAGGCAGCAGGGCTGGTTACCATTAGGCCAAATGAAGCAGCAGCTTCAAGTGGCAAATAGTGAGGGGTAGCAGTGGCCCAACTTCTGGTTATTTCTCCAGTGGCCTTGGCAATCCCCTTTTGATGAAGAAGAAAGCTAAATTATAGTTGTTCTTGTATATATATCCCACCTTTCTCCCAAAAGTGGGACTCAAGGATCCCTGGTGGCACAGTGGTTACATAATACAGTTAAAAGTATTGCAGCCACGAGTTTGTGAGTTTGATCGCAGAGCTCCAGGGTTGACTCGGCCTTCCATCCTTCCGTAGGTTGGTAAAATGAGTACCCAGCTTGTTGGGGCAATTGACTTATAGATTGTAAACCACTTAGAGAGTGCTGAGTTCACTATTAAGCGGTACAGAAATGCAAATGCCATTGCTTAAAATTTAAAAATAATAATACACCTAAAAGCATACTGAAGGTGAAAATTAAAATGGAATTATACCATTCACCATACTAAAGTAATTCAAATCTACATTTACAATGATGTGACTAGATCAGCACAGTAGAAATAATGTAATTTGACACTGCTTTAACTAACATGGCTCAATATTATGGAATTCTGGGATGTGTAGTGTGTTGGTCACCAGGACTCTCTGATTGGGAAGGCTAAGTATCTCACAAAACTACAAGCCCCAGAATTCTATAGTGAGTCATGGCAGTTAAAGTGGTGTAAAACTGCTTTATTTCTGCAGTGGAGACCAGGGTTTGAATCCTCACTTAGTCATGGAAACCCACTCCGTAACCTTGAGTAAGTCACAGTCTCTCAGCTTAAGAGAAAGACAATGAGAAACCCCCTCTGAAAAGGCTTGCTAAGAAACCCTATAACAGGGTCGCCTAAGCAGAAGTTGACTTGAAAACACAGAACAACAGCTTAAACTATTTGCAGAGGGATGATCCTTCCAAATACCAGCCTGCATACCAACCCAGCTGATCAAACTGTCTGTCATTGAGAGAGATTAAAATTGTAATAGTGGGAAACGGGGATTTTATTGGAATTACCTGAAACAGTACCACATTTGATTTAGTAGTTTTCAGGTTTTTATAATTATTCTTTGCTGTTGCGTTATCTGATTTGACTGGGCTTACTTGTTATCAAATAGTGTACACCACTTGAAATATTTGCAAAAGCAATTTATGGGTGTTTTCTTTGTAGCAGTACCATGTTTGCAGGGTACCTAAAGGACCGCCTCTCCCCGACAATCCGCCTCGCACCCTCAGAACATCAGGGCAGCAATTGCTGAAGGTGCCTGGGGCCAGGTTAGCTTCTACTCTCAGAGGCCTTTTCCACCGTGCCCCAGCCCTTTGGAATACGCTGCCCACAGAGCCGCTCATATACCACCCTGGCCCCATTTAGGAAGGACCTCAAAACTTCCTATTCACAGGCATTCCCGATTAAATATCCTGCGGGCCTCCCTCCTCTTCCGGGGCCATGAGGAGGGCTAACGGGGCTTTATTGTTTTTTTAGACTGTATTGTTTTGATTGTATATGTTTTTAACTTTGTATTCAATTGCACCTGTTGCATCATTGTAAGCCGCCCTGTCTTTTTGGAAGGGCGGGATATATAAAGATTTTATTATTTATTTATTATTTATTAAGATCCCAGTCTCACTTCCTCCGTGTAGCCTGGTAAAAAGTTCATGGTTACTCTAAAATTTAGCTGCACCAGCTTCCTCATTTTAATATAATTTAATTATATAAAATAATAATTTGTTTTATTTATATACAGCTATTCCAAAGATCCTAGCGGTGAACAGCAAGTAGCTAATTAGCGCCCCAACAGTCTGGTACTCATTTTAGCGCCCTCGGAAGGATTCAAGCCTGAGTCGAGCTTGGGCCTTTTGCTGGTCTTTTAGGTGGTTTCACGGATTCTCTGCAGAGGTATTTTACACTTGTGTGATTGCTTTGCAATATGGGACAAGCCTTGGAAACGAGGAATATCCGGCAACCCATTTGCCTCCAAGCGGAATTTTAATTAGTGAACTTTAATTGACGTCCAATGTAGGATTATTGCCTGAAGCCAAAGAAAGAGACAAAAGCAAAAGTAGAAATGTGACATTGGATTTGTTCATGGGAAATAGCTCGACTTTCAGAATCATCGAATTGGAAGAGGCCACAAGGGTCATCAAGCCCAAACCCTTGTCGTGCCAACTCCAGCCAAGAAGAACTTAGAATTTAGTTCTGTGGACTGCAATCCCAGAATCCCCCCATTAACGACAGTCAGTGGTCCAAAAATACTATCTATCTAACCTCGGTTTGTGATTTTGCACATGGATGGCACAGCTCTGTTATGTATTCTGTGACAGAAAAAATGCAACAATAGCAACCCAGGGCAAGATCTAATAATAGAGAGGGGAGATTTCCCATCACCCAGGGGATCACATACCCTGAAGCCTCCTCTTCCTCTAACCAGTAAGTCATGCTTTTCTCGAAGGAGAAGCGGAGAAAATAAATGTATTATTTATTTATTTATTTATTTGACATCACATTTACAGTTTTGCCTAGTGCATCACTTAAATTTACTCTGCAGCTCTTCTGATGTGGTTGTTGTTCTGGTTTTGCTTTACTCTCAGGCAGCACAGGAGACATTGCTAGAAAGAAGGAAAGAAAAGGCAATGGAGGCTAGGAGCAGGGTGGGAATGCTCCAAAGTCTAGACTCCAAAGATCACACTGCTCCATTTTCCGTTCCTCCAGGCTCCCAAATTGCTGTAGTGGATTGGGGATAGTATTCTGCATTGAATTTTTTTTTTCTGCCAGAAAATGCTGTTTTCTGTGCAAAACAACCACGTGCAAATTCTGTGCAGAATATATACGAACTGCAGAATCCATCCTAAGACCAAGACAATCTAGAATTAGAAAGAAAATACTCTGCCTACATACTAGGACTTGGTGGGAGATTGAAGACGGATAAAAGCACTTCTTCACATGGCATATAATTAACTGTAGAATTCACATGGAATCCTAATTAAGTGGATAGAACAGGAAACAGCAGCGATTACTAGTCCAGTTATTATGTACCACTTTCAGTATCAGAGGCAGTACCAGAGACATTGCAGGGGAATGTCAGATGGAGGGTAGATTTGGAGTAAAGTCCTGCTGGTGGGCACCTGTGTAAACAGAACAATGTAAATAGATCTTTGGTTTGATCCAGATGTTTTTGATCATCCATTCTCACACATCCTGTCCCATCTGCCATGCCACCTGGGAGTTGAAGTCCAAAACATCTGGAGACTCTAGCCTTGCTGCGAGGCAGCTGCTTGCCTATATTATGCATGCACGTGAGGGAATTGACTTGTCTAAAAAGCTCATGCTGCCAACTTCTTTCTTTCAGTTAGTCTCAAAGGTAATACAAGCTCTCTCTACATATTGATTGCTTATTTAGGGGAAGGGTATGCAGTAGTAATCAAACTCCATGTTGGGGAAGGTGTATTCTGAGGCGATGTTTAATTTGAGTTTTGGGTGGTTTTTTTTTTGTAGAGACAAGCCACTAGAATAAAATCAGGATCTGGTAAGACTAGGTGTTTATGGGCTGCCTTCTGCATTCCTTTGAATACCCTATCACTTAAGGATGTATTTTTTCACTATGTAAAGTCGAAGGCTTTCAGGCCGGCATCCATAGTTTTTTTGTGGGGTTTTCGGGTCTGTGGCCATGTTCTAAGAGTTTCTTTCTGACATTTCGCCAGCATCTGTGGCATCTCTGAAGTGCCAGCCACAGATGCTGGCAAAACGTCAGAAAGAAACTCTGGCGGAAACATGGCCACACTAGCCGAAAAACCCCACAAAAAAAACTATATTTTCACTAATTTTCTTTTGAAGGAAGTGACAAGTAATTTAATAATTATCTTTTGCACTGTGAGAAAGTCTTAGAAAAACTGCACAATTTCAAATATTTTTATGCATTTTGGGACTATTTTATGGAAACTTTCCATGCAGTATTTCTGAGCAGAAAACAGCATTTTCCGCATAGAAAATAATATTTATATAGAAAATGTTTCCTGCACAGAAATGCTGTAACTGGGGACTGCACACATGTTTAACCCCCCCCCCCCATTTTCTGTTAAAGTATCAGCATACAGCAAAGAAAATATTATTCTGCACTGAAATCTTATTTTTCTTCTCAGAAAATGCTGTTTCTGTTCAAAAACCACCACATGCAAATTCTGTGTAGAATAGATACGAAACTGCAAAGACTTTATTAGTCCAGGATCTACTCATCAAGGTTTCTCTATACTTAGGACACATATTCTCTGACCATTTCCACAATAGTCTTTCCATCCCTGTTACTTCACTCATCATCTGTAGCCATGCAAGCAGCATACAGCCTGGGCTAAGATTTCAGATCTCAGGAGGCATTAGACTCAGAAAAGTTAATTTTTCCCAGAATCTCCCCGGAGCATGGTCACATGAGCTAGGAAGATGCCAAATCTCTCTCAAATCATAAGACACAGAGCATGGAAGAGTTCCTTTGCTGGACTGCAATTCACAGAATGCCCCAGGCAGCACAGCCATGTGAATCAGTACTTCAGGGATTGCCTGGCACAAGAGCTATCCAGAAGTTGGCAACACTACAACTCTCGGATCTAGGACAGCCACCTAGCAAGATTTCAAGGGTTATTCACACTGTAAAAATAATCCAGGATGAATTGGGTTGAACCTCTGTTGTTCACACATGACCCAAAGGCACCCAAGGTTTTGGGGAGGGGACTGCCACAAACCCACTTAATCCAGGTCATCGATATTGGGTTTCCCCTGAATTTTAAAAAGAGTCCCTGTTGTTGGTAGTGTGAATAACCAATGTAAACCGACCCGACTGACCAGGTATAAAATGTTGCTTGCCTTGAATGTGTTCCAAATGCATTCACATAGTGACTCCATCGTTATTCAAGTGCTGGCACATGTGAGCAACCAACTTGCAGAGATGCGCATCGATGTGGTGCCATAGTGTGGAATAACAAATCCAGAATGCATGAGTGAGATGATTTGCATCATTGCACTAAAAAAACAAAACAATGTCTCTTCTCTGAAGAGGCCAGCACACGTTGCTGGTGAAACGTCAAGAAGAAATCTTCTAGAACATGCCCACCTAGCCCGAAATCCCACAAAAAACAATGCTGAATGACCCTTCAGTCTGCCCCAAAGGCTGGCTGTACGGGTTTCGGAGTAATCTTCCAAACTATTCACTCCAGGTTGCTCAAGTTTTAAACTGCCGTGATTTGGAGAGCTGGTGACTGAGGGAAGTTTACAGGGCTGTGACTAGGAAAACAAACGTAGTGCTGGATCACATCCCAATGATGAAAAACAGCAAAGCTGCCCACCTGCTTACACAGAGCAACCAGAGTTCCTGTACCTCACACCTCCTGAACAAGAGGAAACCAGAGCCACAGTTATGACTTCTTAAGTAAAGAGTCTCCTGGGGGCTGATGATCCACTTTCACCAAAGTTTGGCGGGTGTTACCTAACATGCCAGTGTCCCAAGAGGGCACCTACAATCATATTTAATAAGGGAATTTATTAACTCAATTAAAGTTGCTGAAGGGCCTCGACATCTATCTATACTGGTTTTGAGAAACAGAACTTCAGAATACAGAATGCAAGGTCTAATATGTTAGTTTTTGTCAAAGGGAATCATCCCTCACACAAAGCACACTCTCACCACATCACAAAACTAAGAACATTAAAGGTGGTATCAGACAGGGACTTTAGGGACTGCAGAGGTCATACTGTACTGCACTGATTCCAGAAGTGTGGGAGAAATTGTTTTTCTCTGGGTGATTTTGTTGCTGCCACATGTGCTCTGGTGACTTCTGGTGATGCAACTAATTTCTTCTGTGCGCACACGCAAAAAACAATTTCCAACCATCAACGGGATTTACACACATCTGTGTGAAAGCCAAATGTGTCGTGCTACCCTTTTCCCTTTAATGAGCCTCTAATGCGTTATTGTGTTCTGCGTGTGAAAATAATTTGTGCTTTTTGGCCTCTGTCAAGGGTGCTTTGATTGTGTCTTCCTGCATGGCAGAATAGGGTCGGACAGGATGACCCTTGGGGTCTTCCGACTCTATGATTCTATTCTAATAAACAAATAACATTGTGTAATACTGCTTTAACTGCCATGGCTCCATGCTATGGAACTCTGGGATTTGTAGCATTGTGGCCATTTAGCCTTCTCTGTCAGAGGCTCTGGTGCCGCAACAAACAACAAATCCCAGAACTGCATAGCATTGAGCCATGGTAGTTAAATGTGTGTCAAAGTGCGGAGTCAGCATTGAAAGCATGCAACAAAAACCATACCCACCTAAGGTTTCCCTAGGCTAGGGATACTCATGAGGTAGTTTTGCCAGCTGACAGGACTGGCACCCAAATCACCCCCTTTCCTTCTCTATGCCCACTGGACATTGGAGACTACTTGCCCATGGGAAAGATTGTAGGATAGTTGCCCATAGGAAAAACATAGGAGTAACTTTCTCTATAGAAAACGTTGAAAGTTACTTGCCAAAGAAAAAAAAGGGATCCCAACAATTATCGCCAGTTAGTCTGACATCGATACAAGGAAAGATTCTAGAGCAGTCATTAAACAAAGAGTCTGCGCGCATCTAGAAGCAATGCCATAATCACAAAAAGTCACACATGGGTTCATGACGAAAAAGTATGCCAGACAAATCTAATCTCTTTCTTTGATAAAAATTACCAGCTTGGTAGATGAAGGGAATGCTGTGGATATAGTATATCTTGATTTCACTAAGGCCTTTGACCAGGTTCCCCATGACATTCTTGCAAACAACTTTGTAAATGTGGGCCATGTTACATGGATTTGTAAACTGGTTGACCGGCCGAACCCAAAGGGTGCTTACACATGCTCTTTTCCTCCTGGAGGGAAGGCCCCTGGGGCCCCAAAGGGCTCTGTCCTGGGCCCAGTGCTATTCAACATCTTTATCAATGACCTGGATGACAGAATTGGGAGCATACTTATCAGATTTGCAGATGATACCAAATTGGAATAGCTAATACCCCAGGGACAGGATCAAGATTCAAAATGATCTGAATAGACTAGAAAGCTGGGCCAAAGCTAACAAAATGAAATTCAACACAGAGAAATGTAGGTACTGCACTTAGGGCAGAAAAATGAAATGCACAGATATAGGATGGAGACACATTGCTGAATGAAAGTACATGTGAAAGGAATCTAGGAGTCCAAGTAGACCACAAGTTGAACATGAGCAACAGTGTGATGCGGCTGTGGCACCCCACTGGCAAAACCATGGGGTCGTGACCCTCTCTCAGGATAGCAATGCTCATCAAGATTGAGATGTGGCAGTCCCGCTGGCAAACCACGGACTGGACCCTCTCTCAAGATGCAATGCTTTATCATAATTAGATAGATAAGCCCATGTTGATTCGGCTGGCTTAGCTGGTCTCCATATCCTGCTTCCTTGCCTCAAGAGCACGCACCAGCCTGCACTGATCACGCACCTGTCATGCCAGTCAGATGACCTAGAGCAAGGCTATCATCAATGATTGTAAGGAAAACAATGGACGGAAGTAAGCAAGATGACAATAAAAAAGGGTGGCCAAAACCTGGCCAGGTAAGCTTGTGAACCCCACTCTGTCTCTGCGTCTCCTTCCACGACATGCAGCAGCTAAAAAGGCAATGCAATTTTAGGCTGCATCAATGAAGTATAGTGTCTAGATCAAGAGAAGTAATAGGCACTGTATTCTGCTTGGTCAGGCCCCACTGGAATATTGTGTCCCGTTCTGGCCCCAAATTTAAAAAGATGTGGAGAAACTGGAGCGTGTCCAGAGGAGAGTAACTAAAATGGTGAAGGGTGAAACCATGCCCTATGAGGAACACTTTGGGAGCTGTGTTGTTTAGCCTGGAGAAAGCAGGCTAAGAGTGATATGATAGCCTGTTTAAATATTTGAAAGAGGTTCATTTGAAAAGGTAGCTCGTTTGTTTTCTGCTGCTCCGAGAGAACAGGACCAGGAACCAGGATGCAGATCAGGAAAAGAGTTCCACCTCAACATTAGGAGGAATTCTGACAGTAAGCGTGTTGACAGTGGAACGCACTCTTTCTCGGAGGGTAGTGGAGTCCCTCTTTGAAGTCTTTAAGCAGAGGCTGGATGGACATCTGCCAAAGGGATGCTTGTATTGGGATTTCCTTTATGGCAGACTGGGGCTGGACTGGATGGCCCTTGGGGTCTCTTCCAACTCTACGATTCATAGCTGCCGATAGGGAAACATGGGGGCATATTTCTCTCTAGGAAACATAGATGAAACACTTGCCTAGTGTAGGACACTTGGGGGCTCCTTGCCATAGGGAAGCACAAGGGGTCCTTGCCTACATAGAAATCATGAAGGGAAAGACAGGAGATTGCTGATAGGAAGGACAGGGGAATCCTTGCCTCTAAGGAAGGCTGGGGGAGAGTTTGACCATAGGGATCATTGGGGATCTTCTTCTATGGGGAAACATTGGGGGATGTATCCTTCCTGTGTCCCTTTGGGGAGGCGGTGCCATCGTGTCCCTTATCCTCCTGCTCACGTGCTTGTTTGTTGTTTGTTTGCTTCCTGGCCATGGAGGCTGAGGGAGGAGCCTCTCTGCTCTCCGTCCTGGCGGCGGCGAAGGCTTTCCTCCGTCTTCCCTGAAGCTCCGGGGGCGGACCGGGCCCGAGGCCGAGGCCGAGGAGGGGGGAGGGAGTCCGGCCCTGGGAGGAGGCGGGGGCGGGGATGGGTGCAGGGCGGCGAGTGGAAGGAGGGAGGGAGGCCGGAAATCAGGAGAAGGCGCCCAGAGCCTCCGCCTCAGAAAAGCGCGCGAAGGGAAGGCGGAATTTTACCGAAAACCCGGACAAGTGAGTCTCTTCTCGTCCATTTTTTCTTTGGGAGAAGAGGCAGGGGCGGCGGCGGCGGCTGCTCTGGTTGTGGTTGTTGTGGTGTGGTTGTTGTGATGGGCGCTGTCATCGTCCTGCCGCCTTTCCCCTGCCTTCCCTCAGCAGCAGCAGCAAAGGGGCCTCCGCTTCTGCCGCCCTCCGAGGCGACAGCCCCCTCCAGCCCCAGGACCCAAGCGTCCCTTGCTGGGTGGGAGGGAGAGTGGCTTCTCTATGCCTCCTCCTCCCTCCTCCTCCCCTTCGCTCTTCTTCTTGTATTGTTTCCACAGAACTCTTTTAAGGCCTATATTATCCTTAAAAGAGTTCATGTATTTGTGTGTGTGTGTGGTATATATTATGTGGTGTGTGCATACAATATATGAAACCTTTTCAGTGGCACTTTCTTTTTGACTGAGTGTGTCTTGTGTTGATAGTACTGTTGATAGCCGTGTGTATTTATACTCCTCCTTGTATTGCTTCCTTTCAGCCTCGCTGGGTTCTGCTCCTTTCTTCCCTCTGAGCTGCTAGCAATTGTCTCAGGGAACAAATGTAATAAAAGGAAGTCAGGACAATGAACACATTGAAGTAAAGGGTGGAGAGGGAGCTAATGGTTAGAGCCTAAGAGGAAACAGCCCAAATCTAGAAAACTGTCTTTAAAAGCTTTTCTTAATTCTTTTAACCCTTTCAGGCATTTTCTCTTGAAAACCCTGTCTTTAGCGGATCCCTTTTCAGGCTTTTTCCTATGCTCTGATGCCTGCTTGGGACTACTTTGGACCTCACTTTTGGGGCCAGATTTTGGGTCGTTGTTCTTGCTGTTCATGAATGTCTTCAGGTTGTTTCCAGTATAAGGCGACCTTAAGGCAACCGCTTCACAGGGTTTTCTTGGCAAGGCTTGTTCAGAGGATGCTTCCCTCTGCGGCTGAGAGAGTGTGACTTGGCTGAAGTTGCCCATTGGGTTTCCATGGCTGACTGAGAGGAAGCACAGCCTGCTCTCCAGAATCATAGTCCAGGGCTCAAACCACTGCACTCGGCTTTTATTTGGAGGTCTCTTTTCATGTTTTGAATGGTGTTGTGAGAGGCTTTGATTCCCAATTTGGGGAGGAGGGGGAGCAGATAACAACAACAACAACAACAACAACAACAGAGTAGTTGTGCCGGAAAAGAGTGCTGAGGATCCCATGGACAGCCAAAAAGACAAACAAATGGGCCCCAGAGCAGATGCAGCATGAAACCTCCCTGGAAGCCAAGATGACCAAACTGAGGCTGACATACTTCAGACACATCATAAGAAAGAAGGACTCAGTGGAAAAGTCAATAATGCTGGGAAAGGTGGAGGGAAGTAGGAAGAGAGGAAGGCCACAGGCCAGATGGAGGGACTCTATTAAGGAGGTCACTATGGGTTTTATGGGGTTGCAGGAATTAAGCAAAGCAGTGGGGAACAGAGGGTCTTGGAGATGTCTCATCCATGGGGTCACCATGAGTCCAGATCGACTTGAGGGCAGTTAACAATAAAATAATAATAGGAAGCTCGCACCCCCAGGGCTGGTGGATCCAGAGAGAAGGAGCCAAGTGGCCGAAAGAAGACCAGCTGCCTCTTGGACATCTTCCTCCTCCTCCTCCTCCTCTCTGGGCAGGAGAGCAGCCAAGGCAACTAGGAGTATCTGAAGAGCTCTGCTGTCCCTTCCTGGGCAGGAAAGGATCAGGTGGGGAAAACAAAATCCTAAAAAGAAGGAAACCCTTGAAGAGTCCAAAGAAGTACCAAAGTTTGCTACTGGGGGCACAGACAGTTGTGGGGGGGAGGAGAGCATTCTTCAGGGCAGCCAGATCTCCTAACAAGGCACTGCAAAATGTAGGGCATTCAAGAAAAATGGGGGCATGACAAAACAAAAGCTAAAAGCATTAATATAAATGTGATGGCAAGGGCTTTCATGGCTGGCGTCCATAGTTTTTTGTGGGTTTTTCAGGCTATGTGGCCGTGTTCAAGAAGAATTTATTCCTGACGTTTTGCCTGCATCTGTGGTTGACATCTTTACCTCTGAAGATGCCAGCCACAGATGCAGGTGAAACATTAGGAATAAATTCTTCTTGAACACGGCCACATAGCACCAAAAACTATGTAACTTAATGCAATTCTTAGTCATGCTCAAAATGGAGGGCATTTGGGAATTCCTCCTGGGCAGAAGGTTGAAATGTAAGACAGATAAAGGGGGGACTTCTGGTCACTCTGGCTGTTGTTAGAATACAGCTATGAGCTCCTCTGAGGAATGAGAAAGGAGGGTGAGGAGAGGGGATCACACTCTTTTAGGGTTGGTAGGTTGAAATGCCCTGCCTAGCAGCACTGCCTCCCTCCCTCCCTCTGGAGCAGGAGGTGATGGGTGCTCATTAATTCTTCTCCTCAGATGGCTGTTTGGGGTCCTTTGGAGTAAGACCCCCGACCTTAATTGGGAAAAGACTGGGCAACCTGGAAAGGGATGCCTTTTCTGAATCTCCCCTTCTGTTGTGAGGCCCTCCCTCCTTTGCTCTTTGCCTGCGCAGCTTGGATTGGCTGCTGCCTCTACCTGGCGGTCTTTGTTGTCTGGAGCCGCCTTTGTTCTTTCTCCTCTAAGTGTCAGCTCCACCTTTTTCTTCTTCTCTTATACAGTATATTATATATTCTCCCCGCCAGCTCAGAAAACCTCAAGCGGAACTCCTCCAGCCCTCTCTGCGAATGCTTCCTGGTGGGAATACTTTCTGAGCAAAGCAAACCTTCCAGGGTTTCTGGAGCAGGATGTTGGAAGGAGCCAGAACAACAGCAAGAGCAGTGGCAGCTGTGACATTTTGTGATGCGAGGTTGTGGTTTGTTGTTTGCATCTTGAGGAGCCTTTGTAGGTGAGAGATGCTGTGAGACAGTTTGGTGCTGTAGGGCAGAGAGTTGTGGGGAAAGTTGTGTTGTGAGTTGTGTACTAGGAAGGGAGCATTGTTAGAGTACAGCTATTAGTGCCTCTGAGAGTGAGAAGGGTGGGATCCATTTTTTGGGGGTGGGTAGGTTGAGAGCCAGGGTAATGTAGTGGTTTAAGGGTTGGATTGCAACCCTGGAGACCAGGGTTCGATTCCCACTCAGCCATGAAACCCACCAGGTGACTTTGGGAAAGTTACATGCTCTCATCTTCAGGGAAAGGTAATGGCAAGCTTCCTCTGAGAAACTATTGCCAAGAAAACTCCATGATATGTTTGCCCTAGGGTTGGCATAAGTTGGAAATGACTTGCAGGCACACAACAACAAAAGTAAGGGGTGTATAATGAAGAAGGAAAGATACCTCTGCTTTTTGGGATGGGAGAATTTTCCTGTTCATCCATGGAAACCCACTGTGTGACCTTGGGTTACAGTCTCTCGGCCTCATAGGAAGGCAAAGGCGAACTCATTCTGAACAAATTTTCCCAAGAAAACCCTGTGAAACATTCACCTTAGTGTCACCATAAGTCAGGAACAAGTCGAAGACACACAACAACAACAAAGTTGAAGAGCTTGTTTCAGATATTAGTAAGGATGTTTGTTGTATAGATCAATGTAATAAATGTGTGCCGTGGAGACTCCCCTCCTGACAACTTATTGTTGTGTGCCTTCAAGTCATTTCTGACTTTTGGTGGCCCTAAGACAACCCTGTTATGAGGTTTTCCTGGCATGATTTTTCAGAGGGGATTTCCTTTGCCTTCTCTGAGGGTGAGAGAGTGTGACTTGTCCAAGGTCACTCAGTGGGTTTTCGTGGCTGAGTGGCGATTTGGACCTTGGTCTCCAGAGTCACAGTCCAATGCTCAAACCACTATGTTACAGGCATCATAGGCTAGAACTATCCTGCATATCAATGAAACTGTGGACTAATTTTTTTAAAGATATGCTGTGCTAACCTGTTTTAGTATAAAAAGGAGTGGTAGGAATAGGAGAAAAGAAGAAAGAGGAATCTTGTAGTGTCCTTATAGCTAAAAGATATATTTTAGGCATTACCTTTTGTGAATTACTGTGCAGTTTCTCAGGTGCACTGATGTAATATAACATTCAGTGAGAGTCAGTGTGGTGTAGGGTTGAGTGTTGGGCTATGACTTTGGGGATCAGGGTTGAAATCTCTACTTGGCCCACTTGAGTCTTGAGCGTTGGACCTTTGGCAAGTCACACTGTCTCTGCCTCAGAGAAAAGCAGTGACAAACCCCCTCTGAAGATATTTTGCCAAGAAAATCCCATGATAGGTTCACCTTATGTAGAGAACTCTTGTAGCACCTTTGATACTAACTGAAATAAAGACGTTGGCAACTTTATGGTTGCTATTAAGTCAGAAACAGCTTGAAGGCACACAACAGTAGACACACACACATAACAACCCCCCCCCCCCCCACACACACACATTCAGATGCAGATGCAGACAAGACCATATCTATTTTGTGAAGGAACAAATTTCAAAAGTGCAAAATAACTCATAAAATATAGTATAGCTAATAACATTACAAAGTCAAAGGGGGACATAAAGACTTCAGAGTTATGACAGGTACAGAACCTCTTTTCATCATACATTTTGTGAAGTATAATGAGACATGTGGTCTGACTATCTTTCATTGTGTCAAATGGCTTCTTGTTTCTATCTAATTCTGGGAAGGAAAATATAGAATGAATTAAGGTTAATCATGTTTCACATAAACATAGGGGAGCTGAGTCTACCAAGGTGTGACATGCACTTGATCTGTGTACTAAATTTAACAGGATTCTTGAACCCAGGTACAAATCAGAAATGAAAACAGGTAGGGATTCTCACCAGCATCTGAACAGGTGTACATACAGTGTGAAAATTGCTAGAGTATGTTACAAACCAAATAACTGAACAATGTACCATGTTTATTTATATTTATAACACCTTTTTGTAAATACACTCAGAGTGATATAAGACAGAAACAAAGTCACAAACATTAAAGCAGAGAATTAAAAACAGAAAAACTTCAAAACTACTGAAACAATTTAAAAGGTTAAATTAAACAGATGTGCTTTAATACTTTTTCTTTGTATGGCTGTTGTTATGGACTGTATAAACCAGCGGTTCCCAACCTGTGCTCCGAGGAGCCCTTAGGGCTCCATGTCTACTTCCCAGGAGCTTCGTGGTTGTTCCAGTATAATGAAAGATTAAAAACTGAATGAAATTAAAGAATAAGAAACAAAAGGTAACACTAGTCCTAAACATCATTAACTTGTAAGACATAGGCTAGGCCTCTTAGGGTCCCCACCACAGAAATTGATTATAAAGGCCTGTTACAGACAGCCAAAATAAAGCTGCTTCGAGTCACTTTGGAGGTATGATATTTCAATGATACATGTGTCCTAAGAGTCCAAAGGCCGCACCAAAGCCACACTCCAGTCCTAAGGACTGGAGTGCAGCTTTGGTGAAGCTTCCAGACTCTTAGGACTCATGCATCATTGAAATATCATACCTCCAAAGTGACTCGAAGCAGCTTTATTTTGGCTGTCTGTAACAGGCCAAAAAGTGCTCCACAAGTCAAAAAGTTTGGAAACCCCTGGTATAGACTCTCCCATTTCATTGGAGCTAGTCTGGTGTGTTTGTTGCAAATCAGTTCCTGCTCTAGAAAGATGAGACACAACACATACAGTGTATGTGTGTATGTATATGTATGTGCCTTTAAGCCACCTGTTGACTTGTGGTGACCCCATGAATTTCATATAAGATACTATAATTGTTTGAAGGGAGAATGGAGGAGAAGGAGAGTGGACAGAGCAAAGGAAGCTGGTGAATGACAGAATTGAAAAAGACCCCAAGAGCCAGTCCAACCCTCTGCCATGGAATACACAAAGCACTCCTGACAGATGACCATCCAGTCTCTATTTAGAAACCTCAGAGGAAGGAGACTTCACCACTCTCTGAGGCAGTGTGTCCCAGTATCGAACAGCCCTTACTGTCAGGAATTTCCTCCTAATGTTGAACTGGAATTGCTTTTCCTCTGGTTTGCATCCATTGCTCTGGGTCCTGTTCTCTGGAACAGCAGAAAACAAGCTTGCTCCATCTTCAATATGACATCCCTTCAAATATTTATACAGGGCTGTCATATAGCCTCTTAACCTTCTCTTCTCCAGGCTAAATATACCCTGATCCCTATGTCACTCTTCATAGAGCATGGTTTCCAGACCCTTCACCATTTTGGTTACTCTTCTCTGGACATGCTCCAGGTGGTGGAGGAACTTGCAAAATCATAGCTGGTGATTCCTGGTCATTGTTCTCCAGTGGGCTACTAGTGGCCTTTTACTTCATTTCCAAAGTCTTCATGATTGGTTCAGATCTCTGGCAAGAGCTACCTATTCTCCCTCTAGCAATACAGTGTTCAAGGAGCTAAAATGTATGTATTATTGTTGTGTGCCTTCAAGTCCTTTCTGACTTATGGCAACCTTAATGTGAACCTATCATGGGATTTTCTGAGACTGAGAGTTTGTGACTTGCCCAGTAGGTTTCCATGAACCTGAATGCGATATTGAACCCTGATCTCCTGAATTGCAGTGCAGTGCTCAGACCGCTGTGTCACGCTGGCTCCTGGTGTAGCTATAGAAGTAGTAAAATAAGAGCAGTGCCCCTGCCAAGTAAACATTCTGCCCCACCCCCCATGAATTTTTCCTTCAGTCTCCACATTTCTGCCACATCATTAAGTTAAAACAGTTGAGTATTTAGAAATAGTGTTTAGACATCCAAAGAAAGTTATAAAGGAAATGTGAACACGCCAAAAGGAAGAGTTCAAAGGCAAATTTTCAATGTGTCGCTGTTTGTAATGCTAGAAATTTGGAGTCAGAAGGAAAATTTCAGGCAGGGGCAGAATTCTTATTTGGGGGGGGGGCTCAGTGCCCTCATCCCCCTCCCCTTGTAACTGGAAAGGAGGAAGATAGGTAGGTTGAAAGGAAGAAGCTTCACTTCTAGCTTCACCCATTGCTGACTTCAGCCTCTCTGGTATTACTTGTTGTCAAATTGACTTGTAGTGATATCAGTGAGAGACTTGTAACATCCCAGTCATCAGCTGCTATGGTCAGGTCTTGCAAACTCAGGACTGTGGCTTCCTTGATTGAACCTATCAGCCTGAAACAAGGTCTCTCTATTTTCCAACTGCCTTCACATCAAGCATTATTGACTTTTTCAGTATTATCTCATGTTATGTCCAAAGTATGATAGCCTTAGGTTAGTCCTCACTTCTACTGAGAGTTCTGATTGTCTCTATGGCTCCTTCATTTGTCTTTTATGCAGTCTGTGGTATCTGGAGAACTCTCCTCCAGAACCACATTTCAGTTGACTTTATTTTCTTCCTGCCAGCTTTCTTCACTGTCCAGCTTTTCAGAGCTGTGCATAGAAATCTGAAATATTATGGCCTGGATGATTCTGATTTTGGTATTTAATGATAGGTCTTTACACTTGAGGATCTTATCTAACTCCTTCTTGTAAGAATAGCTGTGAAGAAACTAAATAAGATCAAATGTAAAGATATATCATTAAATACCAAAGTCAGAATCATCCAGGCCATAATATTTCAGATTTCTATGTATGGTTCTGAAAGCTGGACAGTGAAGAAGTCAATCAGTAGTTTGGATTTAAATGGCCAACCTACAGATAAAAAAATTCCCTACTTTAGTTTTATTAGTGGAAATGGGAGCACAGAAGACAACAACTCCACAAAAGATGGCTTTAGCTTACTCTCCCTCTTAGGTGAGGGTTGCAGACTTCCACCATGGACCTAATAATCCAGCTTTCACTCCATTTGTGAAGGGTACTGGATTGGCCTATCCTCAAGTTCCTTGCCAAGGCGTTTTATCTTTTTCCAACATGGAAGGCCACTATCCAGCTTGTCAACATCCTTTTTGAGTTGTGGTGCCTAGACTGGGACACAGTATTCCAGGGGAGGCCTGACCAAAGCAGAATACAGTGGCACTGCTACTTCCCTTGATCTAGACGCTATGCTTCTATTGATGCAGCCTAGAATCACATTAACCTTTTTAGCTTTTGCATCACACTGTTGACTTATGTTCAACATGTGGTCTACTAGGACTTCTAGATCCCTTTCACATGTTAATCCAGGTGTCCCCCATCTAGAGTTGCCATAAGTCTCTACTATAAACTGGGACAACATTTAGGCCAAAATGCAGGACAATTGTAGGCTAAAATTTAGCCCAAAATGTAGGACATTTAAGGTCCTCCATTTTTCTCAGATGTCCTAGATGAAGAGAAGCCATTGCTGAGCACCTATTGGGTTCGGCCGGTCAACCATCCAATTAGAAATAACAGTTGCATTGTCTAGCCCACATTTTACTAGCTTGTTTGCAAGAGTGTGATGGGAGACATTGTCAAAGGCTTACTGAATTCAAGATATGCTATATACAGCATTCCCTTCATCTACCAAGCTGGTCATTTTATCAAAAAAGGAGATCAGATTACTCTGACATGACTTGTTTCTTAGAAATGCATGTTGATTTTTTGTAATTATGGCATTTCCTAACTCACGATTTGTTGCATTTTTTGCTGCAGACCTGCAGTCTGATTCTGCAAATCTGGTTTGTGTACATCCTCCCAATGCAAGTGCTGCTAAATAAAACTTCCAGCCAGCCAGAGGACGAGAAGGAAAAAGAGGAGCTGGGCAGATGTAAAAAGACTTTGTAAAAAGGAGCATCTTTGGATGTAACCACACTGAAGAAATAAAGCAGTTTGGCACCACTTTAACTGTCCTGGCTCCACCCTGTGCAATCCTGGAATTTGTACTTTGTTGATGTATTCAGTCTGGTCTGACAGAGGTCTGGTGCTTCACCAAACTACAAATTCCAGGATTCTGTAGGATAAACTAATGGCAGTTTAAATGGTGCCAAACTACTTTAGTTCTGTTGTGTGGATACACCCTATGTCAGAGGCCTTGTTAACTGAGTTATGTCTGTATTGTTTTAAGCCAACCTTCAAAAGTGGAGAGGGACTTAGATGTGAAAAGGTGAAAGGGACGGAACAAGGAGGCAGACACCCCAAAACATACAACACAATTTCTCATTTTCAAAATGTGGTTTGGAGACAGTGAACGTTGCATCTGAACATGACCTCTGAAAGAGTTTTCAAATGCAGCCACAATGCAACAATTGAAGAAGCAAACAGTGTTACTGGGTGACTTAATGATCTTAAAATACTTTCTGTCATTAGCTGTTGGCAGGCGTCCTTGTGTTTCAAAACCGAAGCTAACCAAGTTTGTTAATGTTTCACTCACTTGTCCCCCTCCTTGCTTTCCAGCCTTCCCAGTCAACTCTGACTTAGTGTTTTTCTTACCCTTGGGATTTGTTGCTAAGTTTTGAAACATCTTGTGGTACAGATGGACTGATGAGTTCTTAATTTAAGTAAGATAAAATGGAAGTGCGTTAGAATCTCATGCAAGTTTTGGAAAACAGTGCCTTATGAGCTGGATTTCTTGTCTGGGCTTGAACCAAATTGGAGAGGAAAACTCAGGAAAATAGGCTTGTTTGAACAGCATTAAATACAATGAAGATGAATTAGTCCCTTTCTTATGAGATGATTCCTAAATGCTTACAGGCATACTCTGTAGCATAATTAAAGTTGCACTACATGTACATACAATTAGGACTGTCATTTTCTTCTATCATCGAAACAGAACTGCCAACTTTTAAAATGCCCAACTGTGTGTCTGACCTGCAGAAGTTGAGCAGGTGCAGCTTCTTCCTGGCATGGAAATAAAACCCTGGAAAAAGCTTCTTTTGTTGAAATCATTCACATGGGGTTGTAGTTGAAGGCACATGAGAAAACAAGATTGCCAGTTCTTTTATTGAGTTTGGTAACTGTGTCTTTAACAGGAGCCTGGGATCAGCAGCAGACAGGGTTTTTCCTCCCTGTAATTAAAAGCTTCAGCTGCTGGCCTATGCAAACTAGGCTGCTGTTTAAAGACACAGGAGCAGGCCAGGCTCAGTCTGAGGATTAGTTGGCCTCCTCATTTATTTCTATTGCTGTGAAATTTTGCTCCCCCCCAATGGTGAAAGGTATGGAAACTATACTCTCCCGATATGATAGCCCTCTTTAAATATTTGGAAGGATGTCATATTGAGGATGAAGCAAGTTTGTTTCTGCTGCTCTAGAGAATAGGGCATGAAGCAATTGCTTCAAACGACAGGAAAATAGGTTCCACCTCAACATGAAGATAAACTTCCTGATAGTAAGAGTTGTTTGACTGGGACCATACAATACCAGTGGAGTCTCCTTTTTTTTTTTTGGAGGTTTTAAATCAGAGGCTGTATGATCATTGGTTGGGGGTATTTTGATTGTGTATTTGATTGGAATGGATGGCCCATGTGGTCTTCCAGCTCTGTGATTTAATGTGTGTTTTTAAAGCCTCAGTAGGAGGTCAGACTGGGTAGTTGGCAATGCCAGCATCAATTTATTTTATTTATATCACACCTTTCTCACTGGAGGGACCCAAGGTGGCTCGCACCTGCAATGGTAAAATAATGATCCTAATTTTATTGATTTATTTAAAGGCATTTGTTTATGAAAAATAGTAATAGTGTCAAAACTTTCCCATACCTTGGACCCATCATTAACCAGAACAGCGATTGCAGTCAAGAAATCAGAAGAAGGCTAAGACTGGAAGAGCAACTATGAAAGAACTAGACAAAATCTGAAAGATATAAAACTGAACACTAAAGCAATGGCAAACCTCCTCTGAACAAATCTTGCCAAGGAAACTCCATAACAGGGTCGCCTTAGGGTTGCCATAAGTCAGAAATGACTTGAAGGTGCACAACAATAGAAACAACTAAAGTAAGAATTGGTCCAAGCCATTGTATTCCCCATCACCATGTACAGATGCAAGAGCTGGACAGTGAAGAAAACAGATAGGAAGAAAATCAATTCATTTGAGATATGGTGCTGAAGAAAAGTGCTGAGGATACTGTGGACAGCCAGAAAGTCAAACAAATGGGTACCAGAGCGGATCAGTACTAAGCTCTCCCTGGAAGCCAAGATGACTAAATTGAGGCTTTTGTACTTTGGCCATGAGAAGGCACATCTCATTGGAAAAGACAATGATGCTAGGAAGGGTGGAAGATAGCAGAAAGAGAGAAAGGCTGTATACTGTTGTTGTTTTGTGTCTTCAAGTCATTTCTGACTTACAGCATCATGAGGTTTTCTTGGCAAGATTATGGTTGTTCAGAGGAGGTTTGTTGTTGCCCTCCTCTGAGGCTGAGAGCACGTGACTTGTCCATGGCTGAGCTGGAAATCAAACCCTGGTATCCAGAGTTGTAATCCAACACTCAAATCACTATGCCATGCTGGCTCCCTACTAGATGCACACTAGATGGATATATACTAGGTGGATACATTCAATGAGGCCATGGCCCTTAGCTTGCAGCGCCCAAGGAGAACAGTTGAAGATGGGAGGTCTTGGAGTTGTCTTATTCATAGGGTCACCATGAATTGAAGTTGATTTGAAGGTAATTTACATGTTGGCATGAAATTCATGTACCTGGGAACACCTATTTGCCAATGGTATGTAGGGAGCTGACATGTATAGTGCTGATAAAGCAGTCCACAGACCCTTTGTTGACAGTGTAATCTTAGGCAAATACTATGACAATGTGCTGCATTGTTCAGTGGTGAGAATTAGGATTAATAATAATAATAATAATAATAATAATAAATATTTATTTATATCCCGCCTCTTCCATTTTGGGGATCAAGGCGGGTAACAGCAAATTTTTACAATATACAACAATAAAAACAACAAGCCCCACCAGACTCTGACCCAACCCTCCCTCCCAAATATGAAATTAAATAATAAAACATGGTTAAAAAATACATAACAATATGTCAAAATTAATAAACAAACCACAAATAAGAAAAATAATAAAAGGAGGGAGATTCAATAGGTTCTGGACGTTATCAATCGGGGAATGTCTGCTGGAAGAGAAAGCTTTTTGTTGCCTTTTTGAAAGCCGCAAGCAAGTATAACTGGCGAATCTCTTCTGGCAGGTCATTCCAAGTTTTTGGAGTGGTGGCAGAGAAGGACCTCCAGGAGGTCACTGCCAGTCTGGTCTTTCTAAATTGTAAGAGGTTTTTCCCGGAGGATTGGAGTGTACGGGAAGGATTGTATGGGAGGAGGTGTTCCTTCAAGTATATTGGACCCAGGCCATGTAGGGCTTTATAGGTGATAACCAACACCTTGTACTGTGCCCGGAAGCTAATAAAGTAGGTGTCATATGGTCGAACTTGGATTTTCCAGCGACCAGTCTGGCTGCCATGTTTTGTATCAATTGGAGCTTCCAGACGTGGCACAAAAGTTGCCCCATGTAGAGCACATTGCAGAAATCAAGACGAGAGGTTACTAGAGCATTTACGACCGTTTCTAGGTCCCGCTGCTCCAGGTAGGGGTGCAACTGGCGTATCAGCCAAAGCTGATAACAGGCACTCCCGGCTGTCACATCAATCTGAGAAGACAGCTGAAGTGACGAATCCAGGAGTATCCCCAAGCTGCGGACGCAGTCTTTCAGGGGAAGTGTAACCCCATCTAGAACTGGTGAACTTATCTCCATACCTGGATTGGGGTTACCTATCACGAGTACCTCAATTTTATTTGGATTCAGCTTATGTCTATTTTACTTCATTCAATCCATTACCAACTTCAGGCAGTCATTCAGGGGGGAGATGTTCTCCTTGGTCACTGAAACAGTCTGAGAGATAGAGAAATAAATTTGAGTGTCATCAGCGTACTGATAACACCCTAACCCATGTCTCCGGATGATCTCACCCAGCGGCTTCATGTAAATGTTAAACAGCATGGGGGACAGAATGGCCTGAGGGACGCCAGATGTCAGTTTTCTCATAGAGGAGCAGCTGTCCCCCAGCATCACCATTTGGAATCAGCCCAAGAGGTAGGAACGTAGCCACTGCAAAAGCAGAGCCAGCGATTCCCAACTCTCTCAGGTGTTCCAGAAGGATACCATGGTCTATGGTATTGAAGGCCGCTGAGATGTCCAAAAGCACCAACAGGGCCACACTTCCCCTGTCAATGCACAGACGGAGATCATCGACCAAGGCGACCAGGCAGTCTCCACTCCATATCCCGACCTGAAGCCAGTTTGAAATGGATCAAGAAAATCAGTGTCATCCAAGACTGCTTGGAGCTGGTTTGCAACCGCCCTCTCGAACACCTTACCCAAAAAGGGAAGAAGAGATACTGGCCGATAATTGTCTTTGTCCAAAGGATCAAGGGAAGGTTTCATTAGAATTGGTTTCACCTCTGCTAATTTCAAACTTGATGAAAAACAACCTTCCCTGAGGAAGGCATTGATGATAGATTGTAGCAACTTCAAAGTTGCCTCACCTCCCTGGATGTCCAGTCAAGATGGACAGGGATCGAGAGGGCAGGTGGTCTTTTTTACCTTACCAAGCAGCTTGTCTACATCATCAGTACTCATAGACTGAAATTGATCCAAGATAACCTCATTAACAGAGTCATCAGACACCTCTCTTGTTGATTCTGTACTAATGCTGGCGTCTAAGTCAGCTCTTATCTGAGAGATTTTATCTGCAAAGTGGTAGTTAAAGGTGTCACAGCAGGCTCTCGTTGGTTGAAAAAGAGGATTCAAAGTGGAAGGAGTTTGAGTCAACTTCTTAACCACCTTGAAAAGCTCTGCTGGACGGGACCTCGCAGACGCAATAGATGCAGAATAGAAGGACTTCTTCACTGCAGCTATTGCCATTCGATAGGTTTTAAGAAAAGTCATATGACGTGTCTTGTCAGATAAACGTCGAGTCTTCCTCCAGTGGCACTCTAGTCATTGTCCAGCCTGCTTCATCCTTCTAAGATCTTCAGTATACCAGGGATTTCAATTCAAAGCAGGCTGGAAAGGACACTTGGGAGCGATTCTGTCGATAGCCTTGGAAAGATCTTTATTCCAGGTAGTCAAGGTTTCGACAGAGTTGCCAATGTTGCCATCCATTAAACCCTCTAGGGCTTCTTCTGACTTTTTGGGTTCCATCAGCCTTCGAGGGCGGACCATTCTAATAGGTCCACCACCGCCGAGGAGATTGGGGATAGTCACCTTCAGTCCAACCTTGATCAGGAAATGATCCATCCATGACAGAGCGGAGGTGGAAATCATTTCTGCCCATGGATATTCCTGATCTGTACAAAAGACCGCATCGAGGATATGAACTGCACAGTGTGTCGGCCCAGAGACTATCTGGGATAGGCCCATGTTAGTCATGGCAAACATGAACTCCTGAGCTGCACCAGTGAGATCCAAAGAACTGGTCTTGGATGTGGGAGAAAATAGGAAAGAGAGATAAAAATGTATGAGAAGTGAAAAGAAATCAGGAAGTTATGGTAGTGACACCTGCCAGCGAGGTTCAGCACTTGTGAAACATGAACCGGATCAATTGAAAATTGAAAATGGTGGTGATGGTGCTTCATGTAGTTTCAGGAATGTATTGCTACAGTGAGGTATACATAAAGAAAGGAAGCGATTCATTATTGTAACATTAGTTGTGCATGGCTTACCGATTGATGAGGAGGGTGGTAAGGTTCCCTAGGGCAATAATTCCCTAACAACTGTCTAGAGCAGCACTAGTGTGCTTGCAGTTGAATGTGTCATGGGAAATAAATTTAATTAGACTCATTGGAGGCTGCAATGAATGCAAAGCACCTGCCTTCTATGTATCTATGTGAGTCACCAGTTTGTTTCCAGTTCATCCAGAGATGCATTGGGCAGACTCCTATAGGGCGGGTTAGTGGTTCTTAATCTGTGGTCCATGGACCCTCATGAGGCCTTAGTATCCTCGCAGGGGTTCCACAAAGGCTTGAAGACTACTCAGCCCACTTCTGCACCTGTGTGATAGGAGTCAAGGCAAAGTTTGGGTGGGTGGGCCTGTGAATTGCCATTCAGTCCACTCCAGCTGCAAATTGCCTAGAGGAATAGTTTTTTGTGGGTTTTGTGGGCTATGAGGCTGTGTTCTAGAAGAGTTTATTCCTGACGTTTCATCAGCAGCTGTGGCTGGCATCTTCAGAGAATCTCTGGCATCTTTTCTGAAGATGCCAGCCACAGATGAAAAACATCAGGAACATCAGGAATAAACTCTTCTAGAACACGGCCTCATAGCCCAAAAATCCCACAAAAAACTATAAATGTTGGCCAAGAAAGCCTTCGCGTGCCTGGAAGAAGCTGGAGAAAAACCATTCCTCTCTCACAGGTACCTCTGAAGGAAGGTTTAAAAGATGGTGTAATTGCTTGTGGTTCAGTGTTATGATGATGATGATTTTGGGTTTCAAATCTTGAGTCAAGTCTGGAGAGGGGTTGCGGCAACAAAATATTTTAAGGTGGTTCCCCCTTATAGAAAAGGTTAAGAACCACTGTGGTGGGTAATTCTTCTCCCAATGGATCATTTAGTCAGTCCAGGGCTGAAGCTATTGAAGAATGACCCATTCTCGCAGCAAATTCTGCATTTCACTAATTCAATGGTGTATGAACATATGAGAATATGTTCGTTGTGTGCTTGAATGAGAAGCTGTGGGCAGCTGTGGTTGTTACTAATGTATAGCACTTAACACCATTACTGGGGACTGTACCTGGATTTCAGTTTTGGGTGCCAAAATCCTCAGTCCCTAGGATGGTATTGAATTTACAACCTCACACCCGACCTTGGGATTATAACTGTAACTGATGGCCTTTCTAAAAAGTGACATTTCAAGCTCTGTTTTTAATAAGCCAGTTCAGAGACATTGCTGTGTGTGTGTGTGTGTGTGTGTGTGAGTGAGAGAGAGAGAGAGAGAGAGAGAGAGAGAGAGAGAGAGAGAGCACGGTAAGAGAGAGTGGGAGAGCACCATAGCAGGAATTGTTCTATTTTGCATATTTTTTTTCTCCCGTTTCCCTCTTTCCATGTGGTAGTGGTGATGTTGGAGAGATTGAAAGCTTCCAATTTTGGTTTTGAGTAAAACCACACTTTCCAATTTCTTCCACACTCCTGACTCAATCTCCAAGGCGCTCACTTGACAGCTTCCTGTGACTCAGTTCTCTGGCTATGGATCACAAAGTCTGTAGGCTTAAAGTTGTAGCCACATTCATTTTCCCCCTCTGCCTCTCTTCCTCCTATTTAAAGTCTGTACGCTTTGCTTCATGTGAAATGTTTCACTTTCCCTAACCATCCTCCCCTCCTTTTCTCTGCTGCCTTATCTTGCTTTTACTCTGTCTACTTTTCAATGAACACAAGGATGTGCTGAAATGAGCTAGACAGTAGCCCTGTGTGAATGAGACCTCATGAAAGGTTTTGATTTACAAGCTGACAATATTGACCCCCTCTGGCTACACTCACTGTCTTCTGTTAACGCCAAATAGACAACTGACATTTAGGGGTGATATGTCTGTCTAGAGGCCCTAAAAAGTCACCAGATCCTGTCTAATCTTGGAAGATAAGCAGAGACCTGGTTAGTACCAGTAAATACCAGGTGTGTGTGTTGTGTGCCCTCAGTTTTTGACTTAAGGTGAAGGAGTTTTCTTGGCAAGATTTGTTCAGAGGAGCTTTGCCATTGCCTTCCTTTGAGGCTGAGACCATGTCACTTGCCCAAGGCTACCCAGTGGGTTTCATGGTCAAGATGGGAATCGAACTCTTGTCTCCAGAGCTGTAGTCCAACACTCAAACCACTGTGCCACTTTGGTGCTGTAAACTATATTTTAGAAGAAGGTACTGCCAAAACCACCTCTGAGTGGTCGTTGCCTAAGAAACCCTGTGAAATTCGTGTGGTTGCCATAAGTTGACAGGTGAATTGAAGGCACACATACAAACCCATATTTGTATTATGCATAGGACTCTTAATTTAAGGCCCAAGGATGAAGCTGATGCTTTGGTGTAGCTTGCTTGGTTTTTGAAGCATCTCCCATTTGGTATGGGATATTATATTCTGAAAGGTTTGTATTTTCAAGGTGTGATTCTATGGTGAGACTAGTGTATTGGGGGGGGGTGTTCTGTGATTCATTATTTTGGTAGAGGATGGATCTTTGTTAAATCTGGAGAGTTTGATTCCCCTCTCAACTGAGGCATAGTCTTATACTTTCTTGCTGACATGTGCAATAAAGAAAGGAAACAAATTTATTTTTTCATTTATCGTGGGTCCTTGGTATCCACCGTGGTTTTGTTCCAGGACCTGAAATGGATACCAAAATCTATGGATGTTCAAGTCCCATTGAATACAGTGGGATAGTAAAATGGTGTCCCTTATATAAAATGGCAAAATCAAGCCTTGCTTTTTGGAATTTATACATTTTAAAAATATTTTCAAGCCATGGATTCTTGAATCCATGGATAAAGAATCCGTAGATACAGAGGGCCAACTGTATTTGATTTATATCCCACCTTTTCCCCAGTATGTACCCTAATATAATATAATATAATATAATATATAAAGGTAAAGGTATCCCCCTTTGACAAGGTTTAGTTGTGTCTTACTGTAGGGGGTGTTAGTCATTTCCATTACTAAGCCAAAGAGCCAGCGTTGTCAGAGATGACTCCGTGATCATGTGGCCAGCATGGCTGCACAGAATGCTGTCGCCTTCCCACCTGCACTTTTACATGCTTTCGAACTGCTAGCTTGGCAGAAGCTGGGACTAGTGATGGGAGCTCACTCCATCACACGCACTTGGGCCTTGAACTGCCGGCCTGCCTATCTTGCATTAGTCAGAGTCAGCATTTTAACCGCTATGCCACCTCATCCCTTCAGCCACTGTGTTCCTTATTATATAAATATAATATATACTTATTATACAATATACTGTGTATACTCAGCTATAAGTTGAGAAATTTATGTCCAAAAATTGACCCCAAAATCCTGGGTTGACTTATATATGGGTTAATATGGTAATGTTGATTATGGCAGCTCATTCAGTGACCGACACACACACATATCCCTACCTCCCCACTTTCCCTCCCTGCCTGAAAATGGGCTGCTGGGAAGAGAGAGAGAGTGCAGGGCAGTTTTTATTTCTTTAGGAGCAACAGCTGATCCAGTCACAAACACACACACACCTTCCTCCCCACTTTCTCTCCCTACCTGGGAATGGACCTTAGGAGCCTCAAAGTTGTACCCTCGACTTACCCACAGGTCATACCAAAATCCATAACTTTGGCCCCAAAACTTGCCCTCAACTTATACAGGAGATCAATTTACAGTCGAGTATATATGGTAGATTTGCAATATAAGCTAAAACAAAATAGCTGAACAGTGTATAGTACTAAAGTTTTTTTTTAAATCCTTAAATTTGCAAAGCAGTTAAATTTCCCCTTCCTGATCCATTTTGCTCCTTCAGATAACAGGAGACAGAATGTTCTCAAATGAGATGGCCTGGTTGACATCTCTTGTGAACTGCCTACAGTGCGTTCCTTCTCTACAGCACATGATGATCTTCTGGTGAGCTCTCTGTGGTGTTCCAGTACAATGAAATAGAAAGTATCCATAGAGATAAAAAGTTTGAACATCGCTGATGTATATTACCTCAGTTGCCTTTACAACTTGAGTTGAAACTCTGCTTGTTTTTGAGCTACAACTCCTGTGATGCCTCACCACTAGCTGTGCTTGCTAGGTTACATGGGGGATGCAGTCCAGTAATATGTGGAGGACTCTTGCTTGGTATTCCCACTCTTGCCTCCTTATAGGATGGCATACTGTATATACTTGACTATAAGTCGACCTCATGTATACGTTGACGGTAGGTTTGGGGGCAAAAATGATGGATTTTGATATGACCCATGGATAAATCGAGGGTAAGATTTAGGGACATGTAATAAAGGATCTATTAAGCAAAAGAAAACAATGCCAAAGGACTTAGAAAATTCCAGCAGGAATAACTATTTGTACTCATACTAAATAATGAATGAATGAGAGAGTAGAAGGGGGTCAATGCTTCTAGGACAAATTACACTCTTCCTTTTCACCAGGGGATGGTTCTCATATATTGTATATATATATGAGTTAAAGTACAGTACTTACATTGACCTGTGGATAAGTCGACTGAGATTTCTTGGGTCAATTTTTTGACTAAAATACTAGAGTATGCAATTATACATGAGTATATATAGTAGTTTTATTATTTATACCACGTATCAATAATGAAGCATGTGAGCAGTGAAGTTGCCTCCTTTGGAGGTTTTTAAACAGAGGCTGGATGGCCATCTGTCTGGAGTGCTTTGATTGTGTATTTCTGCATGGCAGGGGAATGGTCTGGATGGCCCTTGGGGGTATCTTCCATCACTATGATTTTTAGTGTGAGCAGCTTTGGCAAGTTTGGTGATTGATTTGTGTCCAGGACCTTCCACAGGCTGCCACCTCAGTTGTTACCACGGCTGAATTTTGTACAAGTAGGAAAAGTAGAGGAGCTTTTGCGGTTTCCCACTTGACGTTGGCTTCAAATCAGGAAACCTTAAAACAAACATTTCCGGCTTTTAAGGGTTTTTTGTGGTTTGCTGCTGAAATTTGGCACCATAAGCTTTTCCTGCTTGTTTAAAAGAGCTTTTTCTAGTTTGTTGTTAAAATGGGTAGCCAGGTACTTGAAAATACTATTCCCATTTATATCCAGATTGCAGATGGGGAAGGTTGGGAACCAAAATTGGTACATTTGTAATTGCTTCAGACTCAAAAAGCTTATAAGAGAAACAGGATATTTTTCCATTCTTGTTGCTAGTTGATCATTGGTGTACTATTGTAATTTGTGTCACCAATATGGTCATCATAAGCTTCATTCTATGGTGACCTTAGTAATGAAAGACCTCTGAGACATCATGTTATTAAGAACCTTGCTGAGATCTTGCAAATTCAAGGCTGTGGCTTCTTTTATTAGCCAATCCATCTGTATTTTGGACTTCCTCTTTTCATACTGTCTTCATTTTTATCTGGCATTATTATATTTTCCATTGAAATGAGTCATCCTATAATAGTCCATAGTGCAATAGTCTCAGTTTAAGTGATCCTACAGAGAGTTAAGGCTCAGTTTCCTCCCAGATCCATTCATTTATCTTTTTGGTGATCCATAGCATCTGTGGACCTTTTCCCCGCTCGAGTACCATAGTCCAAATGAGATGATTCTCTTCCTGTCAGATTTCTTCACTGTCAGCTTTCAAACATACATAGAAATTAGAAGTACCATGGCAGGAGCGATGCAGACTTTCATATTCAATGAAATCTCTTTATACATGAGAGAGTTAGCTAGTTCATTCATAGCTGGTGTTCCAAGCCCTAGGCTGCATCTGCATTGGAACGATAGTTTGACACCACTTTAACTTCCACGACTCAATGCTATTGAATTCTAGGATTTTTAGTTTTTTGAGCTATATAGCCTTCTTTATCAAAGAGCTCTGGTTCCACAACAGAGAAGAAAACCCAGAGTTCCACAGCATCGAGTCATGATAGTTAAAGTGGTGTCAAACTGCATTGTTTCTGTAGTGCAGATGCAGCCCAAGTTGTCTTCTCAAAAATTTGCCATTTTGGTTGCAAAATCACTTGTCAGCCACTACCTGGCCTGCTCTTCCTTTCAGATACGTGCAGCACTTTGACTTGCCTTAGTAAAAGTAGCACTCCAATTCTACTGTTTCCCATACTGTAAATGTTTTTATTATCTTTATTAAGCACATTAGGTCCTCCCCATTCCATGGTCCTTGAAAGGGACAACTAAAAATGGTGGTGGGGAGGGAAGAGACAGAACATTGGAAGTCATAGAATCATAGAGTTGGAAGAGACCGCAAGGACCATCCAGTCCAACCCCCTGCCATGCAGGAAATCTAAATCAAAGCATTCCCGACAGATGTCCATCCAGCCTCTGTTTAAAGATCTCTAAGGAAGGAGACTCCACTACACTTCGTGGGAGTTTGTTCCACTGTTGAATAGCCCTTACTTGTCTGGAAGTTCCTCCTAATGTTGAGGTGGGATCTCTTTTCCTGGAGCTTGCATCCATTGCTCTGGGTCCTAGTCTCTGGAGCAGCAGAAAACAAACTAGCTCCCTTTTCAATATGACATCCCTTCAAGTATTTAAACAGGGCTATCATATCACCTCTTAACCTTCTCTTCTCCAGGCTAAACATCCTCAGCTCCCTAAGTCGTTCCTCATAGGACATGGTTTCCAGACCCTTCACCATTTAGGTCGCCCGCCTTTGGACACACTCCAGTTTTATCCCCCCCCCCCTTTCATTCCTTATGTTTTTGGCAAGCAAAACCATTTCCTTAGGGAATGGTCAGCCCAAATCATAAAGTCATGAAAAGGCAACAGGCACATTTGTTTAAAAGAAACTGGGTTTCTTTGTTTATCCTGCTTTGTCAACCTGCCAGGCTAACATTGCTCTAAATTGCCACACCTCTCCTCCTCCTCCTCCTCCTCCTCCTCCTCCGTCCTTACTTGGTAGTTAGCCTTCTTCTTGGGTGGGCAGTGGAGATCTGAAGAAGCAATTCGTGTCCCTTATAAAAAATGGAAATCAAGGTTTGATATTTGAAATTTATACTTTTTTGGAACATTTTCAAACCATGGATGCTTGAATCCGTGTATAATAAAAGCCTTGTATAAGAAGGGTTGACTGTACTGTGTACCCTGAGTCTGACCAGTTGTGGCTTTCTTAATATTCACCTAATTGGATTCCAAGCACTTGCGTCACAAGAGAGCGTGTGGTGGTGCGGCCTGCACCAGGTGACATCCCAGAAGGGGGGGTGACACCCAGTCGGGCCCTTCCCCATACTCCTCCTTGTGCCATCTACATGTGTGCTCCATCTCCCCGTGGCATCCCGCACTCCCTCGTGTGTGCTCCCACCTTCCCCATCATTCTGCACTCCCACCTCACCGCAACATCCCTACGCTCCCTGCACTGTCCCCCGTGGCTTCACTGACAGGATGGCATGAGAACCTAACTGATTGCAGAGATTAAATACAAAGCAGGTGCTGTATGAAAGGCATTATTGCAATGGGAGCTGTGTTGGGGGAAAAGACAGTTTAAAACAAAAGAGCCTCCATTTTAAACAGGGCTATCATATAATAATAATAATTTGTTTTATTTATATACTGCTATTTCAAAGATCATAGCGGTGAACAGTAAGTAAGCTAATAAGCAAGTAAGCTAATTTGCCCCCAACAGTCTGGGTACTCATTTTAGCGACCTCGGAAGGATGCAAGCCTGAGTCGAGCTTGGGCCCTTTTGCTGGTCTTGAACTCGCAACCTTGTGGTTTTGAGTGAATGGCTGCAGTACAGGCATTTAACCACTGCGCCACCAGGGCTCCTTTCACCTCTTAACCTTCTCTTCTCCAGGCTAAACATCCCCAGCTCCCTAAGTCATTCCTTATAGGGCATGGTTTCCAGACCCTTCACTGACTAGGTTTTATTGAGAAGGATGGGTGTAAAATGATATTGACAGACAGTTCTCCTGCTAGTCTCAATAAGAATACTCTAGATCAGTGGTTCTCAACCTTCCTAATGCTGTGACCCTTTAATACTGTTCCTTATCTTGTGGTGACCCCCAACCATACAATTATTTTCATTGCTACATGCAAATATGTGTTTTCCAATGGTCTTAGGCGACCCTTATGAAAGGGTTGTTCGACCCCCAAAGGGGTCCCGACCCACAGGTTGGGAACCACTGCTCTAGATCCATTCATTCCATGGGAATTATCTGTGTTGACTCACTACTGAACAGTTGATTCAATGGGTCTACTATATTTGGGATTAACCAACAGAATTTCAGCCTGTGTGTATATATATGTCTATAATCCAAATGACTTTATTATTTTTGTGACCACAGAGTTTCCGCTTTTGGATCCAAGACCCGAGAGACTGGACAGTTTTCTCTTTTGGGCAATAACTCTCAGAATTCCTTCAGTCACCATAACCACTGGGAGATTCTGGAAGGTGTAGACTAGGAAAAAAGGTGCTTTTCCAAGCTCTGGATCTTCCACTGTGTTACTTCAAGACAAGCAAAGATGGTGTGTTATCACTCTCCCTGGGGTTTCCAGCAGCAGGTCTATTTATATAATGTTGGCAGGCTTCCAAGTCAAACATAAGGCAGTACAATGCTCCCTCACTTCTTTTGGAATCAATAAAATCTTGCTCTTTTTATGTTTGATTTACACACACCAATATTTCTGCTCACTTAACTGGCAAAGCTAATCTTCCCATCAAATTTACAGCATCTGCTCCCCCCCTCCTTGCCTCCTGATGGGCTTTCTTCTGCTTTAAAGGTTGCTACCATGGTTTCTCCATTTAAACTGGACCAAGGCCAAATAGTTAAAATATTGTTTTCCCAGAGATTTGCTATCTGGGGCAAGTGAGGTTTTTTCTCTCACCCAAACTTGGAGGCAATGAATGTTTCACTCAAAAATATAATTAGCCACGACTGCTGTATGTGCCTTCTTCAGTTCACCTGTTGGTCTGTGGTGACGCCATAGTTTTCTTAGGCAAGGAATACTCCAAGGTAATTGTGACAGTGCTTTCCTCTGAAATATATCTATAGCACCTGGTATTTGTTGACTGTTTCTCATCCAAGTACTAAGCAGGTCTCACTCTGCTTAGCTTCCAAGATCAGATGGGGATCTGGTGCCTTTAGGTTAATTAGGCCAGATAACTAGCCATAAATCCAGGCATTTAATTGCAGTCGTGAGCATGTTAGATTAGGGCTGGGGAAACCCAGATTTGAATTGCTTCAATCCATGAAACTCACAGGTGTCACTGAGCTAGTCCAGGGCTTGATAACTTGTGACCTTCCAGAAGTTTTGGACTATATCTTCCACCATCCTTCTGCCTAAAACTTCTGGGAGTTAATGTTCAAAACATTTGGTGGAACCAAGATTTTTATTGCTGGCCTAGGACCGTTACAAACGGGCCTTTGCGGTGCCCCCGTCACGTGCTAGGGGTTGGCCGAGGACCTAGCGTCCATACTGGCCTCACCCCTAGCACGTGACGAGGGAGTAAAGATGGCAGCGTCCTATACACATGGGCGCCACCATCTTTACGTGCTGGACGCTTAGCGTCCACACGTTGCGCCCCGCATGTGACACCGTGAGTGCGCGAGTAGCGCTTCACGGCGTCCCATCCGGGGCACAAGAAGCACCGTTTGGCGCATCTTCTTTGCTGCATTCAGGAACCGTGCAGTTTGGCTGCTGCGGTTCCCGGACGCAGCAACCGGTGCCTGTGGCGGCAGAGCGCCGCTTTTCGGCAGTTTGTAACCCGCCTTAGTCACTCTGTGCATGGCCTGTGTCACAGGTTTATTTTTTTTTATTCAATTTATACCTTGCGTTTCTCTCACCAAGGGACCCAAGGCAGTTTACAAAATTTAAAATACAAACTGGCTAGATTATATTTTGTTAATCCTTATTCCTATTCCTACTCCTGTAATAAAAATCTCTTACTCCTTTACCCCTTACTCCTCCTCCTATTCTCCAGGCCTGGTTTATAGTTGGCTTAGTGGATGACATTGTCCATACCTGATGAATATTTACTTCCTTGCTCAAATCCTGGAATAACGTGGAGCCGTCTTCTATACAGTAGCAGTTATTCTTGCCTCCTGGCAATGCAACCTCTCCCTTTACACAATTAGACAGGGCTGAGGAACTGTGCATGATTAGTAGTGTTTATGATGACAGTTTTAAGATTCTGCTTGGATTGTGTCAGGGAAACCTTGTGCTTGCATCTCAGCATCCCTTCATATATAAAGATGGAGAGTGCATGCATTCTATTTAGTGTCATTTCATTGCAATGGGTATAGAGATTTGACACAGTGGCTTAATTTCTTTCAAGGTGTGCTTCACTTCACTGAGTTAAATATATATTGGTTCTCTCCCCCTTGTAAATCACCATGACTTTTACACATCCCTTGCTTGAGCTGCACTTATATGATACATAGCATGTACCTCTTTTAAACTGAAACTGCTCAGGTTAGAGGTCTATCTACTTTGTAAACATGCTTTGCATGCTGATAATTCTGAATCAATTGAGAGGTCCACAGAGTTCTTTCAGAAGGCTTTGTTAGAAAGAAATAGATGTGAACATAGTTGTGAGCAAAGTCATAGAATCATAGAGTTGGAATCATAGGCCCTATACAGACAGCCAAAATAAAGCTGCTTCGAGTCACACTGGAGGTATGGTGTTTCAATGATGCATGCGTCCTAAGAGTCTGGAAGCTGCACCAAAGCTGCATGCCAATCCTTAGGACTGGAGCATGGCTTTTGTGCGGCTTCTGGACTCTTAGGACACATGTATCATTGAAACACCATACCTCCAATGTGACTCGAAGCAGTTTTATTTTGGCTGTCTGTATCAGGCCATAGAGACCACAAGGGCCATCCAATCTAACCCCCTGCCATGCAGGAACTCACAATCAAAGCATCCCCAACAGATGGCCATCCAGACTCTGCTTAAAGACCTCCAAAGAAGGAGACTCCAGCACTTTCCCAGGGAGTGTCTTCAACTGTTGAACAGTTCTTACTGTCAGGAAGTTCCCCCTAATGTTAAGGTGGAATCTTCTTTCCTGTAGCTTGCATTCATTGTTCCATGTTCTAATGTCTGGAGCAGCAGAAAACAAGCTTGTTCCATCCTAAATGTGACACCCCTTCAGTGCCATTCAATTCTGCAGTGGTCACACCTATTAGCAAAAGTTATTGGTAGCTTGCTATTGAATGGAATCCATCTGGCACTAATTTGCTGCCCAAGGTTAGGGCTGGAAGTAACAGCCCAGATACGCCTGCTTCAGGGTGTCATCGGTATGCAGCGTTTAGACACCGCATGTTGCGATGACACCTTGAAGCTCTGGGCACCTGTCTAGACATGGGCGGCTTCAAGGCTCTCCAGTGGTGTGGTGTTTATATGCCACATGCTGCTGGAACAGCTTGAAGCCGCCATGGGGCTGTGGCAGGGCAGCAAAAGCCACCTTTTTGCCAGCCGAAGGAGGAGCGGACTTTTTCTGCTCCTTTTCCAGCCGGGTTGAAGGTGGATTGGGGCTGCAGCATGTGGTTGCGTCTTTGGAAGGGGCAGCTTCAAGCTGCCCCTTCAGGGCCATTTGTTTCCACTCTTAGTTTCTGAAAAACACAGAGGTATTAAGAAATGGGATACCCTAACTTTTGAATAAAGTGGTATGGCCTAGGTAGAGCTGTACCACTTCACATTAGATAAACTTTAATGGCCAGTTTACACATTTGTTCATATCAGATGGTGTATTTTTCTCTACTATTTCCCTTAGACTGGAGTTAATTGCATATTTAAATTAGAGCTTGAAAATGTTACTTCTTGGTCTGTAAGTCTCCAGATTCCCCAATTGTCATGGTCATTGGCTGTACTAACTGGTTGTTTTTAAATCATAATCCAAAAAAGTAGTTTTCCAAGGTCTGTTCTAAATATTTCTTCATGAAAATAAATTGATGGCATGTAGAAAGCTGGCATGTTTTTTTTTTTAAAAAGAGATTAGGTTAGCTATCTCCTTGATATGCTAATATTCTGTGTTTAGGGAATTGTTGTTGTTGTTCTAATATGGCAAAATATTCAAGCATGCAATCTCCTTTTCCCCACGGGCAAAATAATTTGGTTTAAGTCCAGGAAAAACAGAATCACATATTTCTGTTGCTGCACGTGTAGATTGGCCCTAAGATTATAACAGAACAAAGAAAAATAAGTTGCTGGCAGCAGTTTTATACTGCCGATGTTGCTTCCCGTGTGTCCAAAAATAAAACAGGCATGCTGTCTGTTTAATATTAAAAATGAAACCAGAAGCCAGTGGTACAAAGCCTTTAACAAATCTGCCATTTTATCTCTGAGATGTTTCTTCCAACTTGGCCGCACTCCTGAAGCATAACATTAAATTTTGGGGAATGTTCCTTCAGCATTATGGAAAAGCATTGCCATATAGCCTGGGAGTAAAAGGATGCAGAATTCTTGGCCAGATCATAAACAAATACTCTGGGGAAAATAAGTGGAAGAAGCACCACAATACAAATTATTGCAGTTCTTTTACAACTCCATTAAAAATCATAGAGCCAAAGCAGTTGTGGTTTAAAGGATGGAAAGCTGGCTTCCAGTGCAACCTAACAATGTGTTAAATTTAAGTTCTTCTTCTGCCAGTTTCTTCATTACCAGTTCATTGTGGGAAGCTGTTTTGACATGACGGCTGTCCATCCTATTTCAAGAAAACTTTTAGCATCCAAAAACATTGGTCATAGAGAACAGCTGCCTTATACTGAGTCAGACCACTGTTCACACTAGATCAGTACTGAGTGATGGATAGCAGATCATAGAATCATAGAATCGTAGAGTTGGAAGAGACCACTAGGGCCATCCAGTCCAACCCTCTGCCATGCAGGAAAACCAAATCAAAGCATCCCTGACAGATGGCCATCCAGCCTCTGTTTAAAGACCTCCAAGGAAGGAGACTCTATCACCTTCCGAGGAAGTGCATTCCACTGTCGAACAGCCCTTACTGTCAGGAAGTTCCTCCTAATGTTCAGGTGGAATCTTATTTCCTGTAGCTTGCATCCATTGTTCCGGGTCCTGTTCTCTGGAGCAGCAGAAAACAAGCTTGCTCCCTCTTCAACATGACATCCCTTCAAATATTTAAACAGGGCTATCATATCGCCTCTTAACCTTCTTTTCTCCAGGCTAAACATCCCCAGCTCCCTAAGTCGTTCCTCATAGGGCATGGTTTCCAGACCCTTCACCATTTTTGTCGCCCTCCTTTGGACACGCTCCAGTTTCTCAATGTCCTTTCTGAATTGTGGTGCCCAGAACTGGACACAATATTCTAGGTGGGGCCTGACCAGAGCAGAATACAGTGGCACTATTACTTCTCTTGATCTAGACACTATACTTCTATTGATGCAGCCTAAAATAGCATTGGCCTTTTTAGCTGCCGCATCACACTGTTCACTCATGTTCAACTTGTGGTCTACTTGGACTCCTAGATCCCTTTCACACGTAGTTTCCTTCAGCCAGGTGTCACCCATCCTATATCTGTGCATTTTATTTTTCTGCCCTAAGTGCAATACCTTACATTTCTCTGTGTTGAATTTCATTTTGTTAGCTTTGGCCCAGCTTTCTAGTCTATTCAGATCATTTTGAATCTTGATCCTGTCCTCTGGGGTATTAGCTATTCCCCCTAATTTGGTGTCATCTGCAAATTTGATAAGTATGCTCCCAATTCTGTCATCCAGGTCATTGATAAAGATGTTGAATAGCACTGGGCCCAGGACAGAGCCCTGTGGGACCCCACTGGTCACTTTTCTCCAGGATGAAAAGGAGCCATTGTTGAGCACCCTTTGGGTTCGGCCGGTCAACCAATTACAGATCCATTTAACAGTTCCTTTGTCTAGCCCACATTTTACAAGCTTGTTTGCAAGAATGTCATGGGGAACTTTGTCAAAGGCCTTACTGAAATCAAGATATACTATATCCACAGCATTCCCTTCATCTACCAAGCTGGTAATTTTATCAAAGAAAGAGATTAGGTTTGTCTGGCATGACTTGTTTCTCTGAAACCCATGTTGACTTTTTGTGATTATGGCATTGCCTTCTAGATGTTCACAGACTCTCTGTTTAATGATCTGCTCCAGAATCTTTCCTAGTACTGATGTCAGACTAACTGGACGATAATTGTTGGGATCCTCTTTTTTCCCCTTTTTGAAGATGGGGACAACGTTTGCCCTCCGCCAGTCTGCTGGGATCTCTCCTGTTTTCCAGGAGTTTTCAAAGATTATTGCCAATGGCTCCGATATTACATTTGCCAGTTCTTTTAATACCCTTGGATGGAGTTCATCTGGTCCCGGAGACTTAAATTCATTTAGATTAATAAGGTGTTCCTCTACTATCTCTTTACTTATTCTGTACTGAAATGCCCCTATTCTGTCCTCTGCTCCATTATCCTCAGGTTGAGCACCCTTTGCCTTTTCTGAGAAGACTGAGGCAAAGAAGGTGTTGAGTAATTCTGCTTTTTCTCTGTCTCCTGTTAGCATTTTGCCATCTTCTCCACGGAGTGGCCCTACCCTATCCAGTGATTTTACGTAGGAGTCTTTCTCAGCCCCAAGAGCCAGTGAGGAGCAGTGGTTTTAGAGTTGGGCTAAGACTCTGGAGATCAGGGTTTGATTCCCACTTTGCCATGACCCTCTCAGCCTCAGGGGAAGGCAATGGCAAACTCCTTCTGAACAAATCTTGCCAAGAAAACCCCTTGATAGATTCGTCGTCATAAGTAGGACATGACTTGAAGGTACACAGCATGCGTACGCACACACAGTCTTTCTGAACCCTATCTGGAGATGGCCGGAATTAAACCAAAGACCTTCTACGTAGAAAGCAGGTAGTCTACCACTAGGCAAAGCTCTTTCCCATGCATCCTTGGAGTTGCTGAAGGAATTACAGATGCCTTGAGTTACTTTAGTGTTTAAGAGCTCTGTTACATCAGTCAGGAAATCCATTCAACCTGGATGGTTGAATCTGTGTATAAAGAATCTGTGGATACAGAGGGACGACTGCACATGTTGTGCTAAACCGTAGTTTAGACTTATGTGTGAACACGGCCATTATATTTGGTGGCTTCTCATTTTCTCTTACTCTAACAACAGTGGACCAGAAGATACATACTTAATCTTTATAATTTTTTTTATCAAGCCAAGTTACCACTTAGATCTGACCTCTATGTATACATATGTCTTGTCTTTTTCATCCTCCCCCCCCCCCCATATTAGACCATCTTGAAGCAAAATGTTCCATCAGATAACTGTGGGTTATGTCAAAAGCCATTTCTAGAGTCATTTGTTTTCCAAGATTTACATAGGAATGTGTAAACAGAAATGAAGGAGTTCGTTTCTCCAGGCAGCCTTAATGAATTTAGCTCTGAAGGAATCACTTGTAATAAACAGCATGAACTGGGGATCTATCACAATAGGGAGTGATGTAAATTTATTGCTTTGTGTGTATGTGTGTTGGATCAAGGTCAGATTTCTTTGGCTTCAGTCCATTTTTTCCTGCAAGGTTTTTTTTTGTGTGTGTGTATTTTAAAATTTCTCTGCACAAAATTTCTCTTGTACAGTGCTGTCCATGACCTTTTTTCTCTCCCATTTGGAAGACATGTAGATTTCTAAATCTGTTGATGAGATGAGAGGATGGTGGGTGTTTTCCCTAGGAAAGATTTCAGAGTTGGGGGAAAAACAACAACTTTGTTGCATATAAAATTTAAAGAGGTCCATTGTGGTCGCTAAGCTACAGATACATCAAGGTTGTTCTTGCTATGTCAGGCAATGTCTCTTTCTTGGTTACGTTTTAATCTTTTGTCGGCTCAGCTCCTTTTGTTTCCAACCTGCTGTAATAATTGCTGACCAAGACAAGAACTCAGTAATGGGAAAGATATAACGAGGGGGGGAGCGAGAGGAAAATAAAAGAAGTCCCCTCAGGGTAGCAAGGAGGCTCCATCAGCTTTCTAAACTTTCTCCTTCAGATCTTTGTGCTGCAGATCTTTGGATTCAGATTTCTTCCCTGTTTTATAGCAGCGGTTTTTCCAGACATGGAGGTGAGCCAGCTGTTAGAAATAGCACCCAGAAGGATAGCTTATGACTTTGTGATTAAAAAAGAAGGCATAGTCCCTGATCAGACAATCTTAAGAAAACATTGTGCAATATTGCTCTTGGTTTTTCTTTTCTTTTCCTTTTTTTCCTTTGCAAGTATTGATTGTGAGACCCAGCTTGATGCAGCGGTCTGAGAGTTAGACTATGACTCTGGAGACCAGGGTTCGAATCTCCACTCAGCAGTGGAAACCTACTGGGTGATCTTGGTCAAGTTACACTTTCTCACCCTCAGAGGGATGCAAATGTATATCCCCTCCTCTGAACAAATCTTGCCAAGAAAACCCTGTGATACGTTCCCTTTAGGGTTGCCATAAGTCAGAAACAATTTGGAGGCATACAGGAACAACAAATTGATTTTGTAGAAGAGTTCTACTCTAGATAGTCTATTCATTCTGTTTTCTTTTGTTCTCTTTTCTGTTCTTCCAGTTTGTTTGTTGAAATGAGTTCACAGTGACTCAAAAGCCTTCAAATATGGAACCTCCCAAAACATCACCGGCTGATGAAGACCAGTCTTCCAGGGAGATTGATGACCTTCATTATTCGCTGCAAGGTATGTTCTGTGTGTGCTTCACTGCTAGTTCAATCTCTTACTTGTAGGGTTGCCAATGTGAAAACTGGAAAGTGCTCCTGTACCTTTAATGGTTGTGTGCAAGAAGGAATTTCCTTTTTTATATATATGTAATTTTTATTGATATCGTTTTAGTTCCCAATAAGTTTCAGTCAACATCTAACATACATATAACAAGAAAAAATACATAAACAAAACACAACACACCTAACAAATAATAAACTATAAAGTGCTACACTATCCAAATCCTAGACAAACTATTAAAATATACAATTTACAATACTTACACAAAACACACTGCACTATAAAAACCATTCACTCCTAACCATTCATTACTTCCTATTTCCAACCTTGAGCTATTTCCTCTGAGCAAAAATATATACAGCCTATCTTAAAACAGAAAAGAAGAAGAAAAATTGTAAGTTTTCTTTCCCACTTTCTTATTATTCTTTATTTTTAACATATACAAATCTTTAGTTAAATCTGCTTCCAAATAACAAGTTTCTTTCCTTCTGTCTTTCTTTCTTGTTTTAATACTTATATTATGTCATTCAACCTCTATTCCCATGAGCATGAGGGAATTTCAACAAGTCTTGCTTGTTACAACATCTGCTGAAATCCCCTCTTTTACATAGTCATTAAAAGTACAGGAATCATCTCTCATTTTCAATCTACTGACCCTATTTAGATGGGATAGAATGGAACGGAACACTAATGAAAGAATGAGTCTTTTGCGCAATCTAGTTTAGCATTCTAGAGTTGGGGGAGGGATTACTTTTTGGATAGGTCCTAGAATCCCTGTGCCATCATGTCCAGGGACACTGGGAATTGAAATAATTAAAATGGTAACTGTTACAAGCTCTAGTCTTCCCATAGCACTCAACTATATGCTTCCAGGAGGTGCATCAACAGACTGACTGTTGCTATTGTTACCTTATAACTTGTTGTCCATGACCTCTGAATTTTCATTTAATACCTTATGTAGAACTTTTGCACATGAAAAACTTCCCCAACCCAGTGGGTTTCATGTGTGTTGGACTATAGCTCCCATCTTCCCAGAGCCAACAGGGATAGTAGGAGATGTAGACCAACAGATATGGTGGGTATCAGGTTCAGGAAAACTAGCATGGGATATTTCCCTCTCTTAGTAAGTTAGCTGTAGCTTTTACTACATTGGGATGTTCTTACAAAAGCAGTTGAAGATAAACAATGCAATCCTATGCTTGTCTACTCAGAAATAAGCATCACTTATTGTAGTGGAATTTTCTTCAAGGCAAGTGAATACAGGATTGCTACCTTAATATGTCATTTATTTATTTTATCTACATTTATATCTCATCTTTTCCCCAATGAGCTCAATATTGTATACAGGGCTCTCTTCTTCAACCTCACAACAGTCCTGCAAGGTAGATCAGGTTAAGAAAGGTTTGTTGGTCTAAAGACATCCAGTGAATTTGATGGCTCTGAAAATTAGATCTTAGTCTAAATTCAGCACTCTTAACTGGTACCTCACAATGTTTTTCAATCAGTTGAAAATGTGTTTATTGAAAAATCTTTATCCATTTCTGCTGGAAAGCAAACATCATTGAATTCAGAGGGGCTTACTCCCCAGCAAATGGATATAGGATTGAAGGCTTAGTGTGTCATGTATTTTGGTGCTTTGATTTAGATTTCCTGCATGGCAGGGGGTTGGGCTGGATGGCCCTTGTGGTCTCTTCCGATTCTATGATTCTGTGGTGCTGAAAAGTGTTGAGTGACCATGAATTAGTTCAGAAATGGAAATGAGGAAGCTGTCCAGCTGTTGTTGGACTGTAGCTCTTAGCATTCCTCCCTATTGGGGTGCATCTACATTGGAGAAATAATGCATTTTGATAATGCTTTAAGTGTTGTGGCTCCATTCTATGGTACCCTGGGATTTGTAGTTTTAGAAACTCTTTAGCCTTCTGTGCCAAAGGGTACTGGTGCCTCACAAAACTACAAATCCCAGGATTCCCAGGTGGTTAAAGTGGTGTCAAATTGCATTATTTCTACAGTGTAGATGCAACATTGGCTATGCTGGCTAGGGCTGCTGGGACTTGCTATCCTACAAAATCTGGAGGTGCATATGAATCTCATACTTGGGTTAATTGCATTCTTGCAGCCTGAGCTATCTTTTCCAGGCAGATTTTGCAGTGATAAAAAATGGAGTGGTAGAACTCCCATTGTCTGAGTTTGAGCTCAATGGAAGAAGAGAGGCATCAAAATGTAATAAAGAAAACGTGGCATCTTGGAACTAGGGAACTGCAGGGCAGTACAGTAGCTAATTGAGTAAATAGTGAGTCAGAAACTCTTAATTCATAATCACTTGAGTAGTAGTATGGAGATTTCCTTACAACAGGTGTGGGAAATATGCCGATACTGTTGGACTCCAACTCCAAGCAGCCCTAGCCAGCATAGTGTATAGCTAGTAATGCTGGGAGCTGCAGTCCGAAAGCATCTTGAGGGCTGAATGATTGCCAATCCTGCCTTATCTACAAAACAGGAATTACACTGTATCATGCTTGTTAAAATTACTTCTTTGGACTACAAAACTGGTTGGGATTTAGGAAGTTTGGTTTCAAAAAGTAACTTTGCAAAGCTTCAGTCATGTTGCCACTAGTGGTTCAAGAGCAAGGCAGGCTGTTAGGCAACACCAGACATGCCCTTGATTGCATTCCCTGTATCCCACTTTCTCTGATAATAATTGCTCAAGAGATTTTATTTTCACAAGGTTGGTTATGAAAGAAGGAGTTCCTGGATCTTTTAATTGTGGTGTTTTGGGAGGGCCAGCATTCTTTGCTGTTTATTCCTGCTTTCCTTTGCTGAATTTTATTGTTGCTGTGTACTATTCTCAAGGGAATGTCTGTGTTCAGGCAGTGCTGCAGGTTGGCAAGTCATCTGCTATTCCTTCTTTCTGCAAATTAAAACGTGCTTGTCTTCCCCCTTCCCGCACCTCCCATACTACACATCTTGTTTTTCAGTTCAGAGGAAAATGCCCAGCTCTTTTCTGAGTATATTCACACTCATTCTCAAGCCAGAATTTTCCAATTTGAATAAGCAACCATCAGACTTTCCAGTATAATTATTTTGTTGTGTCACGCCCAAATATATGGTTTACTTCCCAAATATAGGGTGTTCTGTTGCATTTTGGCTTGCTGGAAACAAGACAGCATGGTCTTGTGCATGATGGATTTACATTGCCTTCTAGATGTTGTTGAACTGCAGTTCTCATCATTGTTCACTATCAATCTGGTAGCTTAGTGTTGTGGTCCAACAACATCTGGAATTGCAGTCCAACTACAGCTGGAGGCCACTCAGTTCCCACCCATGCTATGCAGTTAGTATTTGATTGCTCTCGTTGGAAGCAGAAACAGCTGAACAGTTCACAGACCTGCAAGGCTTGCTCTCTCTGATCAAATTTACTGCTTCTAAGGGTTGGCTTGCTTTGCTTAATAGCAGTGCTGGTAAGCAAAGGAGACCAAACTGTGCTCCTGTATGCCTCTCTATGCCTATACCTGCTTCCAGAACTAGCCACAGAAAACAGTACCCCAGGACTTTAAATATGATCAAATGAGAATCATAATCCACAAAGTAATGGCTCCACACTGACCATGAAATCTGAACCCAGCTGTCTGGCATTCACAACAAGTCACAGAAATGGGAAAGGAAAGAAATTGTTTTAAGACATGGTTCATATTTCAGGGCTTTTACATCACTATTGTGCCTTGGGCTACAACAATCTCTCCTAATGCTACTTGTGAGGCTCAGTTTATGGGGACACCTCATTGTCCACTGTACTAGCAGGACAACTTGAATTTTTAAATTGGAAATGCTGGGGACAAAAGCCATTTGGACATAAAACACTCTTGGTACTATTAAGATACAAAGATTTCCTCCCAAATTATGGCCTGTTACAGACTGCCAAAATAAAGCTGCTTCTTTGGAGGCATGCTGTTTAAATAATGCATGCATCCTAAGAATCCAGAAGCTGCACTCCAGTGCTTAGTAATGGAGTGTGGCTTTGGCGCGACCTGGACTCTTAGGACCCATGCGTCATTTAAATAGCATACCTCCAAAGAGACCCGAAGCAGCTTTATCTGGGCAGTCTGTAACAGGCCTATATGACCATATAAAGCTACTGTATGTTATTGGGCCAGTGATGAGCAACTTCCATAGATCCACAGCCATTTTTTCTACTTACAGCCTGCTGGAGGTTGCACTGTGCAACTGTGACCTTTTCCTTTTAAATAAGGTACATACTCCCTTCTCACCTTGTTTACAAGTGTATTCACATTTCTAGGAACCTGAATCTGCTCAGAAACAGGACATACAGGATGCCAGAGCATTGTTTAATTGATGATATTTTCTCCTGGTCAGATGTAGGTGACTAATTTAGGCACCTAATTAAGTAGGAGATCTTGGAGGTAGTAGAGCTGCAACACTGGACTGCAAAGATCTGTATGTGGTCAGCATGCTGTTGCCAACGCTGTGTTGGTGGGTTGGTCCATGTAGCCCAGAGCAGCCAGAAACTATGTTGGCTGGTGAATTCTGGTAGTTATGATCCAAAAAACGCACTTACCTTTAATCTAGGAATGGAAATTGTGTATCCTTTGGGCCACATGTATTGGAAGTGCAGGAACATTTAGCACTGAAAAGTCAAGAATGCCTCAGAGCAGGCAGTAGTAAGCTGGTTAGTAGTATGAGTGGCCTAAAATGTCCTTCCACCTGCTCCCTCTGTGATCTAAATTGATACTCTTAGGGATGTTTATTATTTATTTATTGTACTTATATCGTGGCTTTCTTCCAAAATGGGATCCAAGGCAGTTTACAATAATTTTAAAAACATCCAACTGAAACATTAATTTACAAAAGTTAAAAAGGAATGAAACATCAACCTTACTTTTAAAAAATGGTTAAAATAGCTAGAACACTAAAAACACTTAAAACACATTTAAAACACAGTTTCAATAAAAAATTAAACTATGTATGTAGCATGCTACTTCTCACACTGCAACTCCACAGTTAAAATTCAAAAGCTTGCCTAAATAAAAATGTCTTCACCTGCCAGCAGAAAGACAAGAGGAAGGGGGCCAACTGGACCTCCTGTCGAAGGGAGTTCCACAGCCTGGGAGCAGCCACAGAGAACGCTCTCTCCTGCCTGTGAGGTTAGTGGGACTGTAACAAAGCCCTCCCCTGCAGATCTGAATGCATACTTTGGTTTATACAAGATGAGGGCTTTCATTTCCACCTCTTCTCCTTCCAAGAGTCCTCTCTGTTCTTCCTGAGAATGCAGCTAGATTAGATTAGCACCCTGAGTAATTTTCCTATGTTTAGAACGGAGTTGCTGCAATAAAGTCTTTACTTTGTTTCTCTAAGGCATTGGTATCTTTGCTCCTTAGTCCGGATATCTAACTGCTGCATGTACTCTATCAGCATTACGCCCTTTGGTGGCCTTGACACCCCAGCTTTTTTGACTAGCCAAAACCCCCATGCATTTTCAAGATTAAAAAAACCGTATTAGGGCTATTGTAAACTGTTTCAGGATGCTCTCCAAAATGACCAGCTTCTCTCCCCCCCGCCCCCCCCCCCCCCCCAAAAAAAAAACAGTCAGAGGCTACAGAAAGTGATAATGGTTCTTTCTGTCTTCATATGTTTTGATTTTGTTGTTAGCTTCCTTAGTTTTGGAAGAAAGATGGAATATAAATCAAATTAGTTTCAGTGTGAGTAAGACTATGGCCTAATCAATACAGTGGCTGTTGCATTAAGGAGCTGATAGCTAATCCACTTGGATTGGTAACAGGATTGGCACAAAGAACTGCCTTTCCACCATCTTTTCACAGTTGTTGTTTAATTTTCCAGGTGATGATTTTGATAATTAATTAATTGATTAAAATATTCATATCCCACTGTGTATCTGAGGAGTGCTGGTGCATGTGACTAATGGCATAGTGTAGAAATGTCCAGAATTAGGCTTCTTTTCAAAGGGTCAGTGCACATAATCATTGGCTTCCTGCTTACTGGTCATGTAAAATTCCTCCATGCACTTTCTAGCTTGTGTGCTAATTTGTTTTCTATTTGCCTTGCAAACTGTTAATAAATCAGAGTTATAACAGCATGCAGAAAGTTTATACTTCTGTGTGGGAGCAGAGAAAGGGGCAAGGTACATGATTTGCAATGTAAAAAAAGATCAAATATATTCTTTAGTAGTTGTTTTCTACCCACACTACATAGAACAATTTGGTACCACTTTAGCTGCACCTTAGCAGGCTGAATTCTGGGATTTGCATTTTGGTGAGAAATTTAGAATTTTCTGCTAGAAAATAGAAGCATGGGTGACAAAACAGAGCCCTGTGTGACCATAGAGGCCAGCATCCAAGGGGTCCAATAGGAGTCTCCCAGCCCCACCACCTAGGTTCAGCGCTTCAGGAAGGAATGGAGACAGTGCAAAACAGTGCCTCATAGTCCCATCCCATTTAGGCAGCCCAGACGGTTACCATGGTCAGTCCTATCAAGTGATGGTGAGAGGTCTAGCAGAACCAACAGGAACACAATCCTCCTTTCTAGTTTCCATCATAGGTCATGTCAAGCATATTGGGGTAGACATGGTGGCATGATCCATATGTATCTCTGGCTGGCACTCTCTGTTTCCATGATAATAGTAAAAGAGAGTTTCTTTGCTCTGTGGCTTGCACAGAAACAGAACTGGCTGGTAGAACATAGATGACTCGGAGCTTGGAATAGTTCCTTTTTTAGACTACAACTTCCAGAATCCCCCAGTTAGCATGGCCGCTGGCCATATAGGCTGGATGAGTCTGGGAATTATAAAAAAATAACTTTTCCAATATCTGAAGCTGGAGTAGTCCACCTCTGCTCCACCTGATCACTCTCTTACCTGTGTAGGATATTTAGTTGCTCATAGCTACTTGGTAAATTTTTATATACAAGGCTACTCTAAAGCATCGAATGATTGCTAAACATTGCTATCATTATAATTATATACCTTTCCCTCTACCTTATCTGGCTTTATTGTAGTAAGAACAACATGTGGTTTCAAAGCACTTTGAGAAAAATCTATGAATGCTCCACCCATGATGAATAGCATGGAGGATCTGTATGAGTTGCCTGTGGATTTTATTATAATCTTGTTAGCAGAGAAATTTGATGCTTTGTTTTTAGGTGTCAGGGAACATGTGGATTTCATTCCCATTCTCTTTACATGCATTTATAACTTCCCATACACTCAGGTTCGTATAAGCCTAGGTCAAACATCAAATCCTTTCACTGACATGATGATACAAATCCATGTACAAATAACGCTGATCTTTATGACTATTTGTTGTGGTGCAGCACCATCAGTGTTTAGCTACCAGATTTTTTCTCCCTTGTTTCCTTAGAAAGGGAAATTGTTTCAGGTGTGGCTCCTTTGCCTATAAAGGTGCCACACCTGCCTCCTTGAACAAAAATGTAGTTTGTTAAGTACCAAGGGTGGTGAAACAGACAGGTTACAGATTCCATGATGAATCAGTGTTTTCGTAAATATTCTTCGGCTGCTATGCAACCAACCTGAGAAGTGAGGAAACTACTGGACAAGACTGAGTTTGTGGCCATGTTCAGGTGGTAAAGCTTTGTTGGGTGTGCACTGCATGGGACTAAATGCACCTTTATACAACAACAAAAGCCCTACACAAAAAAGTAGATGTCTAGGAGGAAAATATGACATAGCATTACTTCTTGATATGGTGGGTCTCTGTGCATTGCCATTAATATTATTGCTGGTTTCACAAGTCTATAAGGTATTGGACTGTTAATGACTTGTTGTAGCTGCTGCTGCTGCTAACATCACTCTACACCAGAGGACCTTAGGGTAGGTAACAATGAAAAAAAGGTTCTTATCTCTTTTTTGGGCCATTGGTCCTAAATATACACATAAGCATTTTGTTGTTATCCATCCTCCAATCGATCACGACCCATGGCAGCCTTGTAGATGAGACATCTCCAAGACTCCCTGTGGTCCCTCTGCTCAGGTCCTGCAAATTCATGCCCATGACCTCCTTTATAGAGTCCATCCATCTAGCACGTGGCCTTCCTCTCTTTCTGCTTCCCTCTTCCTTTCCTAGTGTTATTGTTATTTCCAGTGAGTCGTGCCTCCTCAAGATGTGGCCAAAATACAACAGCCTCAGTCTAGTCACCTTGACTTCCAGAGAGATTTCTGGTTTGATTTGCTCTAGGACCCATATGTTTGACTTCTTGGCTGTCCATGGTAATCTCAGCACTCTTCTCCAGCACCACATCTCAAATGAATTAATTCTCTTCCTATCTGCTTTCATAACTGTCCAGCTCTCACATCCATACCTGGTAATAGGGAATACAATGGTTTGTATGATTCTAACTTCTGTGCTCAGTTGTACTGTATGTCTTTACATTTTAGGATATTTTCTAGTTCTCTCATACTGTAGCTGTCCTCCCCGTTCTTAGTCTTCTTATGATTTCTTGACTGCAGTCCCCACTCTGATCAATATTTGATCCCAGGATGAAAATTTATTTACTATTTCTGTTTCCTCATTGTCTAGGTTGAATCTGTGTAAATTTTCTGTGGTCATTATTTTTATTTTCTTTATGTTCAGCAATAAACCTGCCTTTGCACTTTCCTCTTTGAACTTCCTTAGTAGTTGTTCCAAGTCTGTGATGTTTTCAGCTAGTAGTATAGTGTCGTCTGCGTATCTTAGGTTGTTGATATTTCTTCCTGTTATTTTCACTCATTCTTTTGTGCCCAATCCTGCTTTTTGTATAATATGTTCTGCATACAAGTTGAACAGGTAGGGTGAGAGGTTGCAGCCTTGTTTGACCCCTTTGCCAATTGGGAACCATTCTGTTTCTCCATGTTATGTCCTGACAGTGGCCTCCTGTTCTGAGTAAAGACTGTCAGATGTGTTGGCACTCCCATGTCTTTAAGGGCGGTCGATAGCCTTTCATGATCTATGCAGTCAAAGACATTGCTATAGTCTATAAAGCACATGCTGATTTTACACTCAAAGTTTTACACTCCACATTTTGCATACTGTTTATTTTATTGCACTGGAGATTTATTTTTTTTCCAAGGGCTACTCTGCAATGAGAAAGAGTTATAGGGCTACCTGAAAGAAAGTATAATTCATCATGACAGAGAAAATTCAGAGTAAAACAATTTCTCCCCAGTTCATGTAGCCCCAGGCTAACAATCCCTGAGACACTGGCAAGTTCAATTTTAGGGCTTTTCTATCAGCTTGCCCTGATATGAAACACTGTTTGCTTTAGCAAAGTAGTGGTGTACATAGTTTGCTGTACTATCAATACGTTTCACAGTAGATCTCCAAGATCTCAGCCAAGAAAGGAGCTTTGGACAAGGAGAATCTCCTGATTCATGGGTTTTTTTAATTAGGGATCCCAGAATATGAACCGGGGAGATTCTGTGTGGAAAGCAGGTGATGAACCACTGAGTTATAACCCCTTCTTGGCTGCAGCGTAGGGGGGACTACATTTCAAAATATTTAAGTCACATGAAGTTCTTAGGTTCACAGCTCACGGATCTAGCTATTATCTCATCCTTTCTTTCTAGGCACAGCACTGAAAAGTTAGTTTTGGGATTGCAGCTTCCAGAATTCTCTATCCAGTATAGGCAGTAATGGTTTCACAGGGGCCCGGCAGGGGGGAATTGTTCCCCTCAGATAAGAATTCTTTCCCCAAGAAATTTTCCTTGCATCCCCAAATTTCTAGCATTGGAGCGACTTCAAATTTCAATTGAGAATTTAGAAATACAGCTAGGCTACCAAAGCTGAGATGTAGACAAAGTTACCAAGGGAGTGAAAAAAGCAAAGATAAGGACTCCAGGGGTAAATGATTTTCAGTGTCTTGCTCTATGCAATGCTAGAAATTTGGGGACTGAAAGAACATTTTATTGAGGGGAAAGAATTCTTATTTGGCAGTGACCTCATTTGCTCCCCCCTTGGCAGTAGCATGTGATGCAATCACCATGGTTTACTCCAGTGGGGTTACTAGGGGCTGTGAGGTGGTGCGGCTCACACCAGATGATACCCCAGAAGGGGGGGCTGACACCCACACGCACTCCTCCCACGTACTATTCCGTCTTTTTCCTTTTCAGGAAAGTATGGGGCAGCACAGGGGGAGGAAGAGTGTGCCGCCCCCAGAAGCCCTGCCCCCCTCCCTCGAATGACACCTGGTGCGGGGGATGCTACTGCTTTACTCTTGGGATTTGTACAGGTAGTTTAGAAGTCATCATCTGGCAGATGTACCTCTCCTACAACTTCTTTTGTCTTTTTTTATCATTAAAAATATATTAAGGTATAAAAAATACAGAATACCTGCACCCCACAAAAATATCTGAAGAAAAATAGAAGGCGAACCACAAGATGGAAATCTGAACAGGAAAAGAACCCAAAATTGGGCACTGTTCTGTTTCACAGTACAGGTTGAGTTTCCCTTATCTGAAATGCTTGGGACCGGAAATGTTTTGGATTTTGGAATATTTGTATGTATATAGTGTAGCAATGAATCTCTCTAGGGGACTTTTTAAATAGCTCAGTTAATTATTAGGTTGTGCTACAAGCAACCCATTCAGAACCGTTTCCCTATTCTATACCAAGTGAAAAGAGATCAAAGGAATTTCACAGAGGCAGAATTCTCTAAATGAAGTATTTTTTTATTAAGGGGGAAAATCACACAGCAATCCATGTTCACTCACACATACATACAAGGAGTAAGGAAATCAGGAATTAGCTGTGGAATAGTTGAAGGCTGAACTAACAGCGATACCTACAATTTTGGGTTTTGGAGTATTTTGGATTTCAGAATCCTGAATAAGGGATATTCGATCTGTATAATTGAAAAATCTGGGTTGCTAGTGTTTGATCCTGTGGCTAGAGTTTGTCAGTCTCTCTGTGGCATGCGTGGGAAATGACCCCAAGGCAAACTCTGTTCTGCTTGACCTCTGATGATCCTGTGGATGGAAGAGTCCTCTAAGACAAGGATTGCAGGAGTGGATCTCCCCTCCTTGATGACACACCTTCCTTCCTTTTGTTCCCATGGCTACTAAGCTTTGGAGTGCCAAAGAAGCTGATGAGATGGAAAAGGCAGAGAGGGAGGGGGCAGGTGTGAGTTCTCATTGAACATGCCTGTGCAGGATTTTCTCTCCACGCCTGCTGATCCAATTTGCACACCATCACCAGAGCGTAATTCCCCTTCTTAACCTATTTAACTCTCATGATGCGACAGGCGTTCATACAGATCAGCTGTTGAAGCTGATACTGTTTACTTGAATGGGTTGTGCTCCCTCTGCATGTTGTCATATCAACTCTGGCAGTGTTAAATCTTGGCTCCAGTTCTGCTTACTCACAGAATTTGTGGCCATAACAAGATCCGTTAACAGAGAATGGAATTTTGCACATGCTTACTTGAAAGTTAAGTTGTAGTAAATGGAACTTGTTTTCTGATAAGATGGAACTTGTCTTCTGATAAGCATGCTTATAACTATGGCTTCTGGTTTGGCTGTGATGATCATTGGAGATGTCATTGCCATTTGCATCGAAAGGTGTAATTAAGGCTCCTTCCTTGCAGATCCTAGCTTATCCCCCCCCTTGATCCCCCCCCAATAATTATCACCATGCACCAATGGAGGTTAACCGACTGTATGCAATCTGTATGCAATCTGTATGCAATCTGAGAAATATCAACAAAAGCAAGAAGGAAGTTATTAATACGGATTTATCTTGTGTATATTTAATGTAAAATTAAATATAAACTATGTAAATTAAATAAGAAAGAAAAAGTAGCACATAAGAAAATGTAAGGAAACTTAATGTAATTTAATAGCATATATTGGATGGGTTTTTGTTACTTCTTGGTTGGATACTTCTGTGTGGTTTTTTAAAAGATATAATGGAAACTTTGATAAGTTTGGATGTTTCCTGGGTTGGTTGGTTTGAATAACAAATATTTTTAAAAAATTAAAGAATGGCAGATTGCTGATAGAAATAAGATAACAAAACACAGGAACCTCCTTTCTATCTTACTTATTTGTCAATCCACACTAGCATTGCCTAGTAACTCTAGTTCAAGGGATAAAATCATGCACCCCTCCTGAACTAGGGCTTCTGGGATTTTCAGTTCAACAAAATCTGGCGGGCCACATGATTTGCCCCTAAGTTTAGCTTGTGGAGCTTAGGAAAGTTATTTTTCTAGACTTCAGTTCTTAGAATCCACCATGACTGCCCTTGCTGGATAGGGATTCTGAAGGTTGTAGGCACAAGAGTAATTTTTCCAAGCATTGATTCTATAAAGCTTTGGTTGTCACATTCACACCTGCTCCCTTTAAAAACTGAACATGCTTCTGATTGAATCCAGGACTTTCTGCCTGCAAAGCAGATGTTCTTCCACTGAGAATAATTCATTTCAGATCCATCAAATCCACAGAGGAATGTGGGTTTGAAAAAATTCAGAGTTGTTGCTATCCCAAATTATGGGAGGGGAGAGGAAGAAAGATAAACGAGAACAGTGTTACCTTTCTCTTAGTTTTGCTTTTTTAACTGGGCAGGTGCAGCCCCCGGTCTTCTATCTTGAATAGAATGTATTTATTTTAGGTCAGTTACATTGAGAAAACAACTAGGGCAAAATAAATCCAAGGTCATTTAGAGCCTTATTAAAATCCTCTGACACAAAGAGTCCATTCATCCTTCCCTTAGACACAAAAAGTCCTTTTTAATGAATCACATGATGGTAGAATCTAAGCTTTTGTAAAACTATTAAGTCCCAGGGGAGAGCAGTATGGAAAAAGAGTATCCTCATGCTGAACATAAAGGGAGGGAGGAACAGCTGTAGCGACGATTGAAATGGCATTGGGTGGCCTACATGGAAGGTAATTCGTTGCTGAGTTGCGCTTTAATTTCTCTTTGCATCATTGATTTGAACTGGTGACCATTACAGGTGTGCCTATGATATTTTAAATAAAACATCCTAGGCACATCTCTAATGGTCACCAGTTCAAATCAGTGAAACGAAGAGAAATTAAAGCACAACTTTAAGTAAAAGCTTACACACATTTTTAAAGTAAACACTTGAAAAATGTCAATCTGGCGGACAGGTTTGGATAGCTGTAGTCAAAAAAGTAACTTTTCCAAGCTTTGTAAATAGGGATACAGAAATGACTAGTCTGCTTATGGAGAATCTGCTATGCAATTATAGGAATTGTATTTTTCTGAGACATTTAGCCTTCTCTGTCAGTGAGCTCTGGTGCCACAACAAAGTACAGTTTGCAGAATCCCATAGCATTGAGCTATGGCTGTTAAAGTGAAGCCAAACTGGATAATTTCTACTGTGGATGTAGCCCATGAGGTGCATAGTAATGATATGTTTTGGTAAGTCCACCAGGGAATTGTGATTTACTGCAATTCCTTGTTGAATATTAATTCTGTGGCAAATCCAGGTTTTTCATAGCACAGTATGTGCAATTTTCCTCAAGATCGTGTGCTTCTCATTGCAAAAAAACATATTTCTATAGGATGAAGATGTAGGATTTTCACTTTTTTTGTTCTGCTTTTTTCCCCTTTTGAAATGATATAAATTCATCTGGTCAAGCTTTCTCCATTCTTTGTGCTGAGAAAGGCTACATTTATTTAATGTTTATATTGAACAGACAAGCCAAAATATAGCTGCTTCAGGTCACTTTGGAGGTATGCTGTTTAAATGACACACGCATCTTAAGAGACTAGAAGCTGCGCCAAAGCTGTGCTCCAGTCGTTAGGACTGAAGCATGGCTTTGCCGCGACTTCCAGCCTCTTAAGACACATGAAGCATTTAAATAGCATACCTCCAAAGTGACTCAAAGCAGTTAATTTTGGCCTGTCTCTTCAAGCCCATTGTTACTTTTCTTTTTTTACTTTAAAAAAAATACGCTATTCAGCTATTAAAGACACCAAAGTTCTCACTTGAAACTCTGTGAGGGTGCAGTAGTACAGGTTGAATTTCCCTTAGCCGAAATTCTGAAATATTCCAAAAACCAGAACTTTTTTCATTTGCGGCTGAGATTAGTGAAACCTTTGCTTTCTGATGGTTCAGGTTTATACAAACTTTGTTTCATGCACAAAGTAATTAAAAATATTGTATAAAATTACCTTCAAGCGATGTGTACAAGGTAAAGTCGAAGGCTTTCATGGCCGGCAACCCAAAGTTTTTTGTGGGTTTTTCAGGCTATGTGGCCATGTTCTAGCAGAGTTTCTTTCTGACGAACTGACAGATGCTGGCGAAACATCAGAAAGAAACTCTGCTAGAACATGGCCACATAGCCCGAAAAACCCACAAAAAATGATGTGTACAAGATGTACTGTATATGAAATATAAATGAATTTTATATTTAGACATGGGTTCCCATTGGTATTGCAAAATCCAATAAAATAAAATAAAATAATCTAAATACCAAAATAATTCTAGTGCCAAGCATTTTGGATAAAAAGACTCGACCTGTATGGCAAAGTGTGGCCCCACCTCAAATATTAAATTAATCCTCCAGAAGCAAATAATCTAGTCTTTGAGGGAAAGCGTAACAAAAGCCATTTGTCTGTAACTTAACCTTAGTCTTTTTGTTGGACAAAGAAACAGGAGAAAACAAAAGAATGCATTGCTTCAGAATGTGGAATCCCATATTCTTCTCCTTTACTCTCCACTTCATCAATGTCACTTCCTCAACTTTCAGGCACTTCAGATAAACACAAGGCTCATCCTTCTGTGAAAAAAAGAACTGGCCAACCAGTCTTTAGCTAGTCTGTCAGTACCAAGATCAATTAACATACTTGTCTGGTGTTTTTATTCTTTTCTTGAAAGCAAGATGCTGCCTTCTTTGCTGTAGTTATTGTTCTTTGATGGATTTGACTAATTTCAAGATAAAACATTCCTCAGAGATCAGTGGCAGCTGGTGGTTTCCCTTTCAGGGGGATGATGATTTTGGGATTTAATCAAAACTTTAATTCATTGCTGAATATATTTTGGGTATAGTTCTTTTAAAGTCTGTTCTAAGACTCAGCTCATCTGCTACCTCACTAACAGAACCCATCATCGGCCTCTGCTAGGATACCATCGAATCAGAGAGTTGGAAGGGGCAAGGGCCGTCTAGCACAACATCCCTGCCATGCAGGAATGTACTCCTAAAGCACTATTAGAAGATGTCCATCCAATTTCTGCTTAAAGACCTCCAAAGAAGCCATGTGCCCCCCCTCCAGAGGCAATCCTAATGTTTGGGGTTCATCATCAACGGAAGACAAAGTCACTCCACCATCTAAGTGACATACTTTCAGATATTTAAAAATGGCTATCTGAACAGTGGGTCCTTGCCAGTGTCTGTTCTTCCACTGCACCCTTGAAGCTGCTTTCTGTGTTTAAAAAACAAAAACTGGGGGATCTTGCACACCATTCATTGTAACATCTGTTTTAGTCCTGTGACTGAACAGAAATAGAAATACATTTTATTCCAGACTAGCCTGGTGGGATTGTAGAAGGAGCAGGACAGAAGCAGTGTTAGAGTCTCCACTCCTTGGAGGTCTTTAAACAGAGGTTAGATGGCCAACTGTCGGGTGTGCTTTGATTGAGAGTTCCTGCATGACAGAGGGTTGGACTGGATGGTCCTTATGGTCTCTTCCTACTCTATGATTCTATATACATTAAATCTGTGAGTTACAGTTTTAATATTTACATGTATATCCCGCTTTTTCTCCAGTGAGCTCAAGGCTCTCCTCTCCGCTTTATCATCACAGTAACACAGTGTAAGGTAGGTCAACATGAGAGAGTGGGGCTGGCCCCAAGGTCATCCTGGCAGGGTCTGCACTGATGCAGTTTGACACCGCATTAACTGCCATGGCCCAGTGCTGTTGAATCCTTGTAATTCTGGCACCAGAGCTTTTTGATAGAGAAAGCTAAATATTTACAAAACTACAAATCTCAGAATTCCGTAGCACTGAGCATAGCAATTAAAGCAGTGCCAAACTTTTCTTCCAAGTTCTAGTCCAACACGTTAACCACTGCACACTGGCTCTCTGAATTGAGCAATATGCATGAATAACAATTCAAGAGCAATTAGTTAAACACTTGTTTAATTTTACACGTTTTATTTGTGGAATTTCAGAGTTTTATAGACGGCAGGATCTTGACAGATATGGCTTTTACCGTCACTATTTCATTCTCAGATTCTTTGGCGCTTTACAGACCACCCAAAAAGGGCGGTCTGCCGGTGCCTCCATTTCCGCCGTCGGGAAGCCTCAGCCTCCAGATGGTGATTCTTCCTGGTGGCCGAAAAAGAAACCCCATAAAGGGGCTTCTTTTTGCGTCGCGGAAATGATGCTGCAAGGCGCCAATGGTGCACTCACGGCGTCATTTCCACAGCGTGACGTCCGGTACGTCAAAATGGCAGTGCCTGTGTAGAATGGGCGCTGCCATTTTGTACGCGCTCGGCGCGTACTAGGGTTAGGGGCGTCCCGAAAGGACGCCCCTTTCTAACCCTAGTACCAGGGACATAGCCAAGGGGGAGTCCTTGGAGTCCGGACCCCTCCTTCCATTAGAAAAATGAATGGTGCGTGCTGCTGCGCCGCCGCACCCAAGCCCCATTATAATGGTGGCACTTAGTCTGGATCCCCACTTCCTACAATTCTGCGGAACGGGCCTTCCTTTCTGCAACTCTTAAATTGAATTTCTTACATTCTTGGTGCTCAAAGCATATAAGTCTATAAAAGTTATTAGGCCAAAGTAATTCATACTAGCCACCTGGTTAAAAGGAATTTTACTTGCAACCTGGGGGAAAAAAAATTAAAACCTATTTTGCAGACCATTCTCTCCTGATCCACTTTTATTTGTTGCAGGTGTCCAGGTAAATTGAACAAATTAATGTGTGGAAACACCATTGAAATATATGTGGGCTAGCAAGCTCTTTTATATTACTGGTTTGTTTTTCCTTTATGTATAATATAAATATTAATAGAAATTAAAAAGAAAATTATATGAAAAAGAACTCATTAAAAAGCCAGAACAAAGTAGAACATCCCTTTGATAGCAAATTCCAGGAAGAATAGAGGTTTCTAATAATTAGGTCCCTGTTGTTACAGTCTTGGATCTTTAGCAGAATGGTTGAACAGCCATCCTCTCTATAATTAGATTACTAGGAAAATAAGAAACAGGTACAGCTTGAGCAAGCTGCTTTTTGGATCACGATTCCCAGAATCCCAACTGGCATTGCTGGATGGAGAATTCTGGAAGATACAGTCCCCAAACATTAATGTTTCCAACTCCAATTTTATGTTGTTGTGGTGTGCCTTCAAGTAGTTTCTGGCAACCTGAAGGCAACTCTATCAAAGGGTTATCTGGGGCTGAGAATGTGACTTACCCTAGGTTGCCCAGTGGGTATTGTGGCCTAATTGAACCCTAATCTTCAGGTTAAACCTCCCAAAATTCTGGCAGTTGTAGTCCAAAAATAAGTAACATTTCCAAGCCTGGATAGGTAGTTTCACATGTCTGTGTTTAAATGGGAGATGCCCTGCATGCAAGAGACAGCAAACAGGGGCAATCTAATGTGAACTTCCAGCTTTCATGTTGACAATGGCTGCACTAATAATTTAATCCTGTCTATGAATGGAGAGCAAGCTAATCCTTGGCGGCTGTTTGCATATTTCATGTTGACGACATGCAAATGAAATACAAATCACAGTAGTCTCCTTGAACATTCCTAGAAGTTTAAAAATTAGGAGCCCAGACAAAAATCTTATCTAGCAAAGAGATCCCAAAGACTGATTTTGAAAACGAACAAATACTTGTTTAATTTTACATGTTTGATTTGTGGCAAATTCTGTTGAGTGCTTTTGACTTTCTTTCCTTTAAAGTCTGCTTAACACAAGAAAGATAATTTTTCAGCTCTCCAGATGTGTGTTAGGCTGCAGCTCTCAGAAGCCTTAACCAGCATAGACCGTGTTGAGGGATGCTGGGATCTGCAGGCCAACAACAACTGAATGGCTGCACTTCACCCACCCTGAGTTTAAGAAGATTCCAGTTTATATGTGAAACAAACAACATCTCCTCAAATTCACCTCATCATTTGCATCTTTGTAGGAACATTCCTTATATATTTGAGAATGGAGGTGGTGCTTTTAATAACAATGTTTTCAAAGTGTTCTTGCCATAGAAATCATACCAGTGGTTTCTTTGTTTTCCCTCCATTATTTTGGTTCTGCTGGTTACCTGCTGCTGTCAGACAGAAAGAGCTCCCTTTACTGATACTATCCCTAATACAATCAGAAATGCTTTTGTTTAAAACTTTGCAACTTTCTTAAAAAGAATGATGTGGCTTCAAAGGCTTGTCCTACAATGTTTTACACTGGAACACTGATAGCTGAGTTTAGATTTCATGTGCCAAAAATCTGACTTTTTCTTCCAGTTCCCCACAAAATGACCAGTTGGGAAGAATCAGGCATTGGTCCAAATGTGTTTGATCTGCTTTGTTTCCACAGCTGTGCAAAAATAAATATTACTGGATAATGAATGCATTAATAATCTAATCCTAATTTATGGATGATTCTTCTGTTTCTTTTTTTAAACACAGCGGAGCAGGAGAGTACTCAAAAGCGAACCTTCACGAGCTGGATCAACTCGCAGCTGGAAAAGGTAAAGACATGGTAGAAGGGAGATAATAACTCTTCTGAAATCCATCAAAATTTACAGTAATGCATCAGATCTTTTTTTTCCCCTCTCATGTTAAATAGCTGTATCTCACTAGAGTAATTACACTGGAAAGGGGTGGGGAGGCTTTGTTTGAAGGAAACATGAAAAGGCCAACAGAGTGAATTCAAAACAGACATGTTGAAGGGCACTAAAACTAGGGCTCCATCTGCACTGCAGAAATAATGCAGTTTGGCACTGCTGTAACTGTCATGGTTCCATCCTATGGAGTCTTGGGATTTGCAGTTTGTTGTGGCACAGAGCTCTTTCAGAGTAGGCTAAATATCTCCCAAAACTACACATCCCAGAAATCGATAACATTGAGCTTTGGCAGTTAAAATGTTGTCAAATTGCATTGTTTCTTCAATGCAGCTGCAGCCTAAATAGATTTTAACCATTTGTTGTTATGTGCCGTCAAGTCATTTCCGACTTAGGAGGACCCTAAGGTGAACCTATCCTGGGATTTTCTTAGCAAGTTTCTTCAGAGGGGGCTTGTTATTCCATCATCTGAGGCTGAGAGAGTGTGACTTGCCCAAGGTCACCCAGTGTATTTCCATGGCTGAGTAGTGATCTGAACCCTGCTCGCCAGAGTCATAGTCCAACACTCAAACCATTATACTATGCTGGCTCGGATCACTAAGTAAATAGGCACAAATCCTCCTTGCATATCCTCTCACCCTGAGGCCTTGCCATTCACCAACAGACCAACACAGAGATTAACATGCAAATCATTTCCTCTCAACTGAGGGCCATACAAAATACATATACCCCTCACACCTTCATGCCACCATTCTCTGAATATGCCAGCCACAGATGCAAACGAAATGTCAGGAATAAATTCTTCTAGAACATGGCCACATAGCCTGAAAATCCCACAAAAAATTATTTTAAAAAATCTGTCTTTCTCAAATGCAAGTATTAATGACCTAACTCAGTGGTTTGCATACTTTGGTCCTCCAGATGTTTTGGTCTTCAGCTCCCAGAATTCCCGATGTTGGCCAAGCTGCCTGGGGTTTCTGAGAGTTGAACTCCAAAACAACTGGAGGACCAAGGTTTGGGGACCACTGATCTAGCTTTCACTGAGGTAAACTTTAGTCAAGATTTTACCATTTTGGAATGCAGGGTGGGGCTGACATGACTGAATACTTCTGTTAAAAATCTCCCTGACATATATTTTTTTGTACGGAAAAGTTTTTTTCCCAAGTAGAAGAGTGTTTCATCATGTAAGTTCTCACCTGCAATCCAAAGCCCAGCAATGGATGTGGCTGCCTCATTTAGAATTGGCCTTTTTTGGAAGATAGGAAAACAGCCGAAGCAGAAAGCAGAACAGAAGCCATAGAAAGCTCTTCCCTTCTCACACCCTGACATACCTTAGTCTCTTCTTCCCAGGTTGCAGTTTGCATGCCACCTGTAAATGTCAAGAAATCAATTTCTGCTTGAACCATTGTGTTAGCATCTTCCTGCCCATCCCTCCTTCTAGCAAGAACACTGCTTTCTCTTCCACCTCTTCCTCTTGCTTATTCTTCAAAAGACACAGATTCATTAATAGGTCATCTTAATTTAAAAAAAAACAACCTGAAAACCAAAATGCATTCAAAACTGTTCTAGGAACAGGGGCTTGTGGTGTCCTTGGTGCTAGTCAGTTGGCACTGCCTACAGCCACCTTTTTTTTAAATTGCTGAAAAGCTGCAGAACAGGTTTATTTTTTTAAGGCTTGCCTTCTGAGAAGAAAATAATCAATCGGTCCTGAATGCAATAAAGTTGTTTGTAAACTAACCCAAGCACTCTATAAATGCCTTTCATAGATCCTTCTCACATGGGCAGTGAGTGTGGTATTCTAAATGACTGGTCAGTCAAGATTAATGCAACATTTGCTCTATTAATTCAGCATTCATGACCATGTAATAACATTCTTGTTGATGATATCAAAGGCTAAGGTCCCAATATTCTGTACAGTCCCAATATTCTGTTGACACAGTGGCCAGACAGTTTTCACTTTTAAACTAGCAGTAACTACATTTTATGTCATTATTTGTTTTGTTGTTGTGTGCCTTCACGTCGCTTCTGACCTATGGTGACCCTAAGGTGACCATAGCCCAAGGTCACCCAGTGAGGGGATTTGAACTCTGATCCTCATAGTCATAGTCCAATGCTCAAACCACTATGCCACACTGCTCATTTAAAAACAAATTAGTGAATTACATTTATATCCCACTGCTACTGAGCTGAAGCTGGTAATAATGGTTTTCTTCTTTCCCACATCATATCCTTAATGATACTGTGAGGTAGGTCAGGGTGAGAGAGAGAGAGAGAGAGAGAGAGAGAGAGACTCTAGTGCAGACACCCAATGAGTTTCATGGCTCTGTGAGAATTAGAATATGGATTTCCAAAAGTCACCTCTTCAAGCTCCAACTGCCTGCCTGAAGAAGACAATCCCTCCTTCCGACCACCATCTTGAGGGGGAGAGAGGCCTCTTATTATTATTTTGACTTTGTATTGTACTTCCTGTTGTACACCGCTTTGATCTAATTTGGAAAAGCGGTATATAAACATCATCATCATTATTATTATTATTATTATTATTATTATTATTATTATTATTATTAAGCAATTCACCCCACAGGAGTAAAATCACAATAATAAATTCAACAACTAAAGATATTTTCCCTTTCAAGGACCCTCAAAATGAGCTGTCTGAAGTAGCCATCTCACTCCTCAATGGTAAAACTGGCTCATTTGTTTAAAAGGCAAAAGAAGCCAGGGCTGGATTAAGGCATGCTGAGTTTCTCTCTTTCTCTCTCTGTGTTTATGTGCCTTCAAGTTGCCTGTCTACTTATGGCAGCCCCATGAATTTCATAGCATTTTCTTAGGCAAAGAATCCCCAGATTTAATCCACCAGTGCATTAAAAGACAACGCAAAACAAAGTTGGTAATGATGTGAGACCTCTTAAATTAGACATAGATTATGTCAGTATTTGGATGGGGCCTACGGCACCTGGCATTTGTTGGCCCCATCCAAATACTGACATAATCTATGTCTAATTTAAGAGGTCTCACATCATTACCAACTATGATTTGCATTGTCTTTTAATGCTCTGGTGCCTCATTATCTGAACCTGTTAATTACATGGCTTGTGTGTAAAGCAGAAGAAAGATACAAAAGTATCCTGATTTTCCAACAAACAAATTGCCTAGAAAGAACAGCTAGGCAAGAACCTGAGGCTCTGTAAATTCAGGTACAATCCTATTGGTCCTCAGATATAACCTGACAGCTGCTGTACTGGAAGGTCTAGTACTGCCTTGTAGCCAGCTGCCTAAGCGGCACCTAACGCCAGCAGAAAATAGGCTAGTAGCTTCTTGGAGATGATTTTGCAGAGAGCGGGGAACCTAGGGCTGCTGTCACACTGCAGAAATGAAGCAGTTTGACACCACATTAACTTCAATGGCTCAATGCTATGGAATTCTGGGATCTGTAGTTTGATGGGGCAGCATGTCAGAATATAGCAGAGTATAACTGACAATTTCGGAAACGTGTTCACAGCCCTCAGCGAAGAGGACAGCAGATGGATGTCTTCCAAGAATGAAGGAATGCAGCTACCGTCGGGAACTCTCCAGCACCACTGTAGGCTTCTGCAGATTAACGACCAGACAAGCCAGGCTCCCAAAAGTGCTTATCTTTATTTACAGAGTGCAAACCAAACTAGACAACCAACTCCTCTCTTCAACCCATACCACTCATCGGAAGTCCCTGAGTTTATATACACACAATGCTATGCGGTCCCACAAACTCAGCCCCTTTCTGTGTCACATTGAAACTTGTCCCCTTGTTTAAACAGACACATGTATATTTCCAGGCTTGCTGCACGCAGGCAGTAGAATGGCCTTGTACCTATGAGCAACAGCTGTAGCTCATTAGCTTTCGTCCTCCAAGGGCTGATTGCTCATATAGGTCACACACATCTAAACATTTCAGTGCTAGTTTGGCTTTTAACCCTTGACACAGTAGAGCTCTCTGACAGAGAAAGCTAAACATCTCACAAAACTACAAAATCCCAGAATTTCATAGCCTTGTGACATGGCAGTTAAAGTAGTGTCAAACTGCTTTATTTCTGCAGTGCAGACACACCCTAGGTATGTTTGCTAAGGTTCTTGAATAGCTTGAGGCTCCCTCCTCCCAGTGGTAAGGAGAGAAATAATCTAGATTTATAAATTGGTTGTATTAACAGCATAGCAGTAAAATGTTACCTAACCAAAATATGGATAAATGTTTTCCAGCATTCACCACCTTCCCTTATCTTGGATTTATATACGGACATTGGAAAGGGACACGTGCTTTTGGATTTGCTGGAAGTCCTTTCTGGACAACAACTGGTAAGAACTGGAATGGAGTCACGCAGGAATGGGCAGGATGCAACCTTCCAGATGTTGCTGATCTCCACCTATTAGCATTCCTCCTCACATTGCCTATTCTGACTAGGGCTGCTGACAGTTGCAGTTCAATAACCCTTCAAAGTCTGCACTTTGCCTAGCTCTTAACTAACAAATCAGGACTGGCATCCTGTTGGTGATAGGCATGTATAAATCATACTGTACATGCAGGGGAAAATATTTGCCATAGCAATACAGTTATAATCTGCTGATAATGACAAAAATGGAGTTGTGCATATAGCAGTGTTGTGCATTAACATTGTGCATCATGATTGTGTATTGCTGTATTGCGTTTGCACATTGTAGTTGTGCTGTTTCATGTTGTTTGTTGCAGTTGGGTGGTAGCAACCAGTTATTGACATGTGTGGTGTAATGTTGCTATTCTGATGGAGGATGCATATTGCTGGTGTAGCGTATCTCTGCATGCTGCTATTTATGCTATGCTGAGGGTATGTTATATTGCAGCCCATGAGTAGGTAACTGCACCAGGGTCCAGTTTTTGCTCCTTCCCAGTGGGCTGCTATGGGTGCACTTCTGCTAAACTGGAAGTGAATTGACCTCCAGTTCCTTTTGTACCTGTTTTGGTCATGGATAGTGTTGGTTGAAGATGGGAAGAAAATTAAGCTAAGGCACTGCATTAGGGGCAGCTTTGTGCAGTTTGTGCTTTTTTTGCGGTAAATTCCCTCAAATGTAATTCCAGAATTTCAAAGGTGTTGGGGACATATTTCCTCTTCTCAGACCTTAGTTCATGCCTTGGTTGTTTCTTGCCTTGATGATTGTAATCTTCTTTTGACTGGTTTTCCATTATCTCACATTAGTCCTCTAGTTTCCATCCAACATTATGAATGGATCTACTCATATTTGAGACTGACCAAAAAGACTGCAGCCTTGCAGTTGCTAATTCTTGACTTGTGCATAACTGTTCTTCACTGCCTGCAGTTGTCATTTCCAACTTATGGGAATCCTAAGTCGAACCTATCACACAAGAGTGTGTGACTTGCCCAAGATCAGCTAGCAGGTTTCCATGGTCAAGTGGGGAACTGAGCCCTGATCTCTAGAATCCTAGTCCTACACTCAAACCACTATGACACGTTGGCTCATGTGCATTTACCACTTTATTTAATCATTTGAAATAGTGCTCGTCCCTGATATTAATACTGTGATTTTTTTCTCTCCTTCTCTTTGCATAGCCACGTGAAAAAGGATTCAACACTTTTCAGTGTCGAAGCAACATTGAAAATGCCTTGACTTTCCTGAAGAACCAATCGGTTAGTTTAATTCTGATCTTAGATGAGTACTGAGTTTTCCTGAAGCAGAAGGACATAGCTTATTCTGTTTTTCATTTGTTTCGACTGTAAAATTTCACTAAAATGCTGAAAAAAATCTCTAGTATAATATGTTTATTAGATCTGTGAAGTAAAATATTAGTTCTAGATTCCAAATGTAGGCAGTGGGAAAGTAAAATGGCTCCATAACTGTGTTATTGTGGTCCTGAGACTGCTTCGCATATTACGATACATAAAGTATGCCCTTCAGTTGTCCTGATTCGACAGAGCTAGCACCAATTAATCTTTTGCCATTCCACTTTTTTAGTTTTAGCTGCTTTTAAAATATCCCAGTTTTTCTCCCCTCCTCCCACTCCCCCCCTTGTCCTCAGCTTGCTTCTGTTGCTACAAACTGAGTTCAGATTGAATATTTTGTACTCAATTAACCCAGCAAGGGAGGCAAAGGAATCTTGCTCTTTTCTTTAAACATAGGCAAAAGCAAACTACTGCAGTCTCTTTTAGCTTGTGTGTTCTTCCTTATTAATAACATTTGCCATCTTGATCACACTCTGATTCTTCTTGGCCATATGTATCCCAATTTTCATTTGTTAAATTCTGGTGAATATACTAAAGGCATACTTTTATAGTGATTGAATGTATAACCCAGGCCAGCTTCCAGCCCTCTAACCTGCTAAAAGTAACAGTGTTCCCTGCAATGCATTACTTCTTGGAGATATGAAGGTTTAATGAAATCACGAATACTGATGCTTTTAATCTTTTCATAATGAAGTAGTTTTACAGAAAAAAATATCTTGGTACTTTTTGCAGGGCATACTTCAGGTTGAGATATTTCAGACATTTTTACTCCTAATTGTAGGTCATTTTCTTACTTTTTGGGTGGATTTTCTTTTTTTAAAAGAAAGTACAAAATAAGAAGAAAGCCTGCAAACAACATAGTGTATAGTGGAATAATCTATAGTTCAGAATTACACATTGGTAATGAGTCCTGGAGGGACTCTTGGTTGGTTGTGTAAGAGGTTGTAAAGTGAGTAATCTTTTTTTTAAAAAAGAAACTTTCCAAGCTTTGGGAACATACAGACATCTTGAACGTTGTTATGCTTACCTTTCCCAATAGAAATTTAATTCAATTTTTGCTTGTGGTGCATCAAAAACCAGAAATTACCTATGTGAAGAAGAGAAACAATTAGTTGTGCATTATCAGAAGAAAGACAGGATATAAATGATAAAATGATAATGATGATGGTTAATAATAATTTAATAATAATAATTTGTTTTATTTATATACCACTATTCCAAATATCATAGCGGTGAACAGCAAGTAAGCTAATTAGCAAGTAAGCTTAGAAGTGGTCTACATTGTTAAAGCTTTCATACTGAAGTGAAATTTCTCTTGTAAAATATTTTGCAGTTTTCCTTCTCTTTGTGTAACATTTGTAGTTGCTTTGTCCTGTAATGCTAGACCAGAATTTGATTAAAAGGAGATACAGACACCAGGATTATAGATTTCCATTAAGATATCTCATAAACACTTTAAAGTGTAATATTGGCAAGGGCATAATCTGTCCTGGGAACATCTTTACTTGCTTGGTGCCCAAAATTCTATGATTCTATTGTGCATCCCCTTTACTTGCTTGGTACTCCTTTGAGGGGAAGTGTCAAAGAGCCACCATCGCTAATTTCTTACCGAGGCCTTCTAGAAGTCCACAAGCGATGCCATGGCAGAGAGAGTAAAGGTTGTCCCAGGGTGGATTAAGCTCTCGCCTCTCGCCACTCCATTCAGAGAAAGGGATGGTTCCATTTTTTGATAAGCGTTAATGTACAGTATTTAAATTAACCTGTGGATAAGTCAATGCAAGTTTTTTTGGGTTGTTTTTTGACTAAAATGTCTAGACTTATACATGAATACATACAGTATTTATTGAAATAAATATTTATAAATCCAGTTGCCTGTATCTTATATCTGGAGATCCTAGGTTGTGGATATAAATTTCCTTGTCCTTGAACAACATATTTTTCATTCCAGATCAAACTTATCAATATCCATGTTGCTGATATCATTGAAGGGAAACCATCCATTGTGCTTGGCCTTATTTGGACAATCATTTTGCATTTTCATGTGAGTATTAATCAAAAGTCAAAAGAGGGCTTTTTGAAGTTGGTTTCTGCTTACCCACATTTTCAAATAGAAACCTGGCCAATTCTGTTTCTTGGACTGTGTGAGTGCTTTTCAAGTCTGTCTCAATTAATTTTGTTTTGCAAATTAACCTGGAGTTTAATAATAATAAACAAGGAATCTCTTTCAATCAACCATGAGTGCAAGTGATGTAAAACTACATTATTTTGCCTTTGATCCTTTTTATTGCACTATTTTAATAAAATCATAATCCTTTTACTCGGTGGGTTATAGTTGTGGAAGAGTTTTTATTCCAATTGTAACATGACCTCTATATCAGATATTTCTAGAATAAAAAATCATAAATATGAAGTTAAGTATTATGCTTATTCTAATAGTTGCTGCTTGGATTTTCACCCACCTGATCTGATAAATAGCATTTTGAAACTTTTAGGAAACTACTTCATGAAATACTATTTAGACTTTACAACTCACTTTAACAAACTTTCAGACAGAATCTCCATTCCATGGCTATTTCTGACATCCAATGGAAATGTGCGTGTTTCTGGTGGAGTAATCATCAGCTGAGAACTATACCAGCTTAATTTTCATGTAGTTATTTATTTATTTAGCCAACGTTTTTGAAAACTTACCCTATATATTTGTGTACAAGTTGACCCCTTGTATTATTTGAGGGCAGGATTTGGGGCCAGAATTATGGATTTTGAAATGACACTTGGATAAATTGAGGGTAAGACTTCAGAGTATGTAACAAAGGATGGACAGGATTAAGCAAAGGAAAACAATGGCAAAGAACTTACAAAATTTCGGCAGCATAACTGTGTTTGTAGTTACCCTAAAACTATGCATTGTGCAACTGTGCAACAAGCATGATTGGTGGGGACACGAGAGAGGGCCTTTTCCGTGGCTGCCCCTAGACTCTGGAACCCCCTGCCCAGGGAGGCCAGAATGGCCCCTTGTTATCTTTCTGTCACCAGGTTAAGACCTACTTGTTTAGACAGGCTTTGAAAACAGTTTTTAAGGCATGTGATAGCGTGTTGTTATATTGTCTAAAGGCATTTTAAGCATTTTAATCTTTTTTAAGTACTTGATTTTAGCACTGAATTTATTTCAATTATTGTAATACTTTAATTCTATTTTAATATACTATTTTTGTATGTTTTTAACTGTATGGTGTTTTTTAATGTTGTAAGCCGCTCTGAGCCCCAACTCTGGGAGAAGGGCAAGATAATACTAATAGTAACAACAACAACAACAACAACAACAGGCCTTTCTGGAATAGTTTTCAGCCACCCATTGAATTGTCTATCAAGCAGTCTATTCCATCGATTATCTCGCACTCTGTCCTTACAGTTTTAGTTGACTTAATTAATTTTGGGGTATGAATTTTTTAATGTATTTGCGATTTAATCGTTATTTTAAGGGGGGGGGGGTTAGAATTTAGGATTATTGTGTATTGGTCTGTTTTACTGTAAGCCGCCTCGGTCCTAGTCAGAGTAGGCGGGATATAAATAAAAGATCATCATCATCAACAACAACAACTGTGTGGGGGAGGTGACCAAATGTTGGTAGGGCTAAGAACATGCACACATGTCAAAAAAGGTATAAAGATAAGCATTAAGGTATAATATTAATTCATAAAAAAAGAGAACCATCCACTTCTCTGAGTAGAGTGGCAGAAGGCAAGGGCTTAGTCCATACTGGAAGAACCTAAAAGATGCAATGGCCCCTCTAGTGTCTTGGTGTTCTGAGGGGAAGCATCAAAGAGCCACCACTAATGCTGTTTTCTTGCCCAGGCATTCAAAAAGGCCAGAAGCAGTCCTGCAGCAGAGAAAGTAGAGGGAGTCAATGCTTTTAGGTTGTAAAGTCGAAGGCTTTCATGGCCGGCATCCATAGTTTTTTGTGGTTTTTTTTTGGGCTATGTGGCCATGTTCCAGAAAAGTTTCTCCCTGATGTTTCACCAGCATCTGTGGCTGGCATCTTCAGAGAATGCTTTGCCTGGAAAAATTGGGTGTATATATACTGTGTGAGCCTTCTTTTAGGTTCTCCCAGGGTGGTTCTCGCTTTTGTTACTCTAGTCAGAGAAGGGAATGGTTCCTTTTTGGATAAGAGTTAACTTACAGTACTCATATCGACCCATGGATAAGTCAACCCAGTTGTTTTGGGTCGACTTTTTACTAAAATTTCTAAACAGATACATGAGTATATACAGTACTCGTAAAGATCAGGAGTCAGACAGAACCATCCTGAATTTTACTGTTTGAAAGAAACAAAAAGGAAAGAAAGAAGATGGAAGAAGACAGAATGAAAATGTCCTAATTTTTAAGTTACTAATTTAAAACAGGTTTTCCTGTTTGTTTTTTTAAAAACCAAAGGAAACTACAAACTGATGGAGAAACACATCTGGAAAATGAAATGTCAGAAAGAGGTCTAGGTAGCACCTTTCCTCTGCTAAATACTTGTTTTTCCCCTGTGAGAATAGCTGTTAGAATAATAGAATCATAGAGTTGGAAGAGACCGCAAGGGCCATCCATCATCGTCGTCGTCGTCGTCATCATCATCATCATCATCATTTATATAGCTCTGTAGATTTGCACTGTAGATTTGAGTTCTGCCAGGACTCAAAAATGGCTCATTCAGGTTTTCTGGCCTACCACAAAATCGCATGTACAAATTGACTTTCATCCTTCTCTTATCTTTGTTCAATGCCTTTTAAGTGATTTCCTCTCCTTCTTTCTGAATTCCTTTTGGATAGATTGAAGAGTTAGCCTGTACTCTGGCTGGTGGATACCGTCACCTGTCTATGGAGACTCCGAGTGCCATGGACAATACCTCACCAACAGAAAGCCCACCTGCTAAAAGAAGTGCAAAGACGAAGGAGCGATGGAAGATGTCAGCAAAGAAAGCACTGCTTTTGTGGGCGAAAGAGCAGTGTGCCATGTATGTAGCAATACACGAATCACTGTATTTCCAGATCATACTTCTTTCATACATGGGCACCTTTTCATCTGTTACAATCTGATTCTGCATTAATCTGTGGATTTTTTTAAAAGTGTGCATACATTGGCATTTAAAAAAAAGTAATGTTATACAGTACTTGTATTTTTTCAAATACCTAGTTTTATGATCAATCTATCAGACATCTGCTTGTATGACAACATTTTATTTTCCCTCTACATCTCTCTTAAAGCCCCTATCATTGCCCAAAAGTCTGTTTTAGAGGATTTCTTAGTCCTCCAGAGCTGGTTCTGAGGGCACACAGAAAATTATTATTCTTATTAACTTTATTTATATACTGTGTTTCCCCCAAATTTGTTGTTGTTGTTGTGTGCCTTCAAGTTGTTTCAGATGTATGGTGAGCCTAAGGCGAACCTATCATTGGGTTTTCTTGGCAAGTTTCTTCAGAGGGAGTTTGCTATTGCCTTCCCCAGAGGCTGAAAGAGTGTGACTTGCTCAAGGTCATCCAGTGGGTTTCCATGGCTGAGCTGGATTCGAACCCTGATCTCCAGAGTCATATGCCAGTGTTCAAACTACTACACCGTACTGGCAAACAACTTACAAATTAAAATGATTCCATATGTTCAAAATGTACTAAAGGTCAACATTAAAACACAATTAAATTGCTAACAGTTTTAAAATATATATGTAAAATGATTTAAAAACAGTACAAGTAAAATAATGCAATTAAAACCCTCTTAAAAGTCCTCTCCTTAAAAATATGAAGGCTTGTGGGGTGAAAAATTTTACCCTCCCAGTTTTGCTACCCAACCACACTACAGAACGGTTATGCTATTATTCCACTTTAACTCCATGGTTCTCTCCTGTGGAATCCTGCAATTGGCAGTTTAGGGAGGGACATTAAGAATTCTCAGCTTAAAAACTCGATCAGTACCTTTGAAAATTACGCATCCCAGGACCCCACAAGATAGAACCACGGTAGTTACAGTGAAATGATACAGGTTGAGTCTCCCTTATCTGGAATTCTGATATCCAAAATACTCCAAAATCATCCACATGGGTGGCTGAGATAGTGACATTGCTTTCTGATGGTGCAGTGTACACAAAGCTTGTTTCATGCACAACATTATTAAAAATATTGTGCATAAAATTACCTTCAGCTTATGTGTATAAGTTGTATACGAAACATAAATGAATTGTTTAGACCTGGGTCCTATCTCCAAGATACTGAGGAGCATTAGGAGATACCTCACCAGGAGCCCTGGTGGCACAGTGGTTAAATGCAGCAATTGCTATTGCTATTATGTATATACAAATATTCAGAAATCCAAACAGTTCAGAAATCCAAAATGCATCTGGTCCCAAGCATTTTGGATTAGGGAGACTCAGCCTGTAGCTCTGTAACTGTAGTGTGAATAGGCTCCAGCTGAAGAGAAAGGTCCTTTTGGGTCTTGCTGTATGTGTATATTCTCTCTATTGTTAATATCATTATTGAGGCTGTTGGTTAAATTTATTCTTAGCCTGGATTTCATCATAAAAGATAACAAGGGAACAAATGTAAGATAGTTCCCACATTTGAAATTCTCCCTGAGGAAAAAAGAAAACCCCCAAATGGAGAGTATCTATGCATCAGACAATTTCTTCTATTCAGTGTTATTGCTCTGCCCATGAAAAAGATAATGGCATTAGAGATGGAGGTGGAAGGGTTAATACGCTCCCTTCTTTGCAGGTAGATTCAGCATGCTTACATAACAGGTGGTTAGGGATAAGGTGTTTATATGACAAAAAGGACAGGGCCACCATAAGCTAGAAGTTGGCCTGTCTAATGAGTTCAAGAGATTTTTTTTTTTAGGTGGGCTGGAGTAATTGGAGTAGAACCTGTTTGATTCCTTCTTCCCTTCAACCCAGCCAAAGTGTCTACAGTCAGTTCAGTGAATGGAATCGGCTGCAGCAGGGGCTGCTGATTATGCTCACTTTCCTTCCCATTACCCTGAAAGCAAACTTTCAGGAATATACAAGTGTTACTCAGGGATTTAGCTATGGGAGTGGGGTGAGTAGGAGGCAAAATGAGGACATTGCCCCTTGAAATAAGAAATTGCCCCCTCCAATTAAATGTTTGGTCATTCCCCCAAACTCTTAGCATCGCAGTAACTTAAAACTTCAACTGAGCATGTAGAAATACAGTTTAGGTATTCAAAAAGGAAAAAAAAAGGTAAAGCAAAGTTACCAAGGGAATGCAAACAACAAATATAAGAGTTCTAGGTATGAATGATTTTTCAGTGTCCCAGTCTCTGCAATGCTAGAAACTTGGGGACTGAAGGAAAATTTCAGGCGTTTGGTCTGTGTGGAGTAGAACTCTTATTTGGAGGAGCAATGCCCTTATCTTCCTTTTCTTGTCATCTATTCTTCTCCAATCTATGTTGGATTCTGTGAATTTCCAGGGGAAAGGTGGAAGGACCATCTGCTCCTGTAACTGTGATCCTGTTTATCACCCAGTTTCCCAGGCCAAATGGGCTTGAGGCAGATGGCAGTGTCTGCTAGCTCTCCTTTATTTATTGGTATCTTGCCTTTGTTCCCAAAATGGGATTCAGGTGGTTTCAGTACAGTAATACTGAATAAAAAGTATAAGAGAAAACAAAACAGCATCAAAGATTGTGATCTAAATTAAGTTAAAAGTACAAAATAAGAAACTTAAAACAAAAAAGCAATTTAAAAACATGTAATTAAAGAAAATAGCACCCAACTGATAACAAGATACTGACGTCAGGAAACCAGTCAGTTGCCAAAGGATCATACTGTCAGATCCTGCACCTTTTCAAAATTCAACAATTCAGCTTTGTTTTGTTCATCAGTAAGAAAGACCTTTATTATTCAGTAACAAATGACGTTCACAGGTAGACTTCTGCAGACAGAACTGCCCTCATCCACACTCTCCATCCTCTAGTGACCCACAGCTCGCCCTCTAGTTTTGCAGGATTTCTCCTGATTTGTTTCCATTTCATAACATAATCACTTAGTATTCATTTTAGGCCCATTTGTCCAGCCCACTTTCCTAACTTTCGTTCTTGCCTTTGCTTTCCTTTTCTCACAAGAAAAATACTCTTCCACACACATATTTAAACCAGGCAGTATTTCCAGTAGATCCCATCAAAATTCTATTTCATTGTTGACAACAGTTCCCATCAGTTTTCACATACCATAATACATGTACTGTATACTAAACTACGATATATATTGATGCACACACATTAAACCTAACTCAAACTCAGTTATCATTCTATTACAAACCTGACATAGAAATAACATTTACAAAGTTATGACAGATTCTACTGGATTCTGACACCTATAGGCTGACATTCTCTTAGTCAATTACTGCATCATAAACTAAGTTTACAACCTTGTAAGATTGGAAAGAGAAACAGCTGAATTAGAATATTTCCACAAATTCCAATTTATCAACAGTGAGTTGAACAGAAACAATGGCTTTCTAACACACTACACTTATTATACAGTAATACTAGTTAAAATCCCATCTTGATGAGGAGTGGCTCTTGGCCGATTTATGACATCTTCTTTCTGGTTCCCAGCCTGCACACATGGTATTCCAAAACTCCTTCCACCATTCATATGGCAACTCACTCACCGTGGCTTTAGGCAATATCTTTCTTCCTGCCTTTGTTCTTCAACAACCATAGTTGAAACTCCACTTATCACTATCACCAGACTCACAAATTCTGCATTTATATGGCTATTCATACAGTCTGATTATAAAGGACTTTTGCCCATGTTGTCTCAAAGTTGCTGCAAGAGCCCTTTACATTTACAGTTATGCTTCCATTGCCATGATTATGAATTCCCCTCAAAATCCTCCTTAAAAGCTAGTCAGCCATCCCAGGTGGTGGACGTGTGAGGTGCTACAGGATGATGTGACTAGGGACCCCTAGTCTTGTCCCAACTTTTGGTTGTGTCATGCTCCAGCCCCCTATTCGCCAGCATTTTATAATTCTATTGCTTCAAAAAGCTGATTGGTTTTTTAAGATGAGTTTCAGGGATCAGATTGAGAAATGGAGCATAGCTACAATAGCATAGCTATGCCTAAGATGCAAAAACTCTGCCAAGTATGACATATAGGGAACCAGCTTAGATTCCCTCACAAGGGGGGTTCAAGAGCCTAGGAGCAGCCACCAGAAAGGCCTTGTAAATTGCCTCCAAGGAGACCAACATGAAATGGTCTGCTGTGGTAAGATTTTGCATGAGTAAACTTATATTTTTTTGCTAACTGAAGAATTTTAACTTGGTTTGGTCAACACTGTTTCATTTCTATAATTACACAAGAAAATAGATGTTAGGGCTAGCCCATGTGCAAGTTCCTGTTGGCATTCAGATCAGAGCTTAGGAAAGTTACTTTTTTGGACTATAGCTCTTAGAATACCTTTGTCATGGTTAGTGGATATGGCTAGCCATGATGGATAGGAATCTTTAGGAGCTTCAGTCTAAAAAGTAACTTTCTCAACCTCTGTTTCAGACTAGTGCTGACCGCTTTCTCAGTAAATACATTTCAGACCAATGAGATCACTGAATTCAGTCACAGTGCCTGTGTCTTAGGCCTGTGTTCACCTCCCACTTGCAGAATTTAAGCCACTTTTTAAAGCTGGTGATCTGCCAGCACTAGTTCTGACTCATGGATAGCCCTTGCAGGCAAGGCTGTGCTCTCTAATAAAGAAACACATTGTCTGAAGAAACATGACTGACATTTCTTTCAAATATATATCAACCTCTTTGTAATGAATGCTCTTTGTAATGTAATCACTGCAGGGTAGGAAACTCTGGTCACATTCTTACATTTATTACACTGAATCCAAACTTAATTGAATTAAGTCCCATTGATTTAATTGAATTTGGCCTTAAGTATGACTTAGGGCTTTATCCACACTGTAGAATTAAAGCAGATTGACACCAGTTTAACTGCCATGACTCTATCCTACAGAATCCTTGGATTTATAGTTTGGTGAGGCACCACAACTCCTTGACAGACCAAGCTGAATACCTGAAAAAAACTACAAATCCCACCATTCTGTAGAATAGAGTCATATCAGTTAAAGCGGTTTCAAACTGCTTTAATTCTGCAGTACAGGTATATCCTAGATCAGAATCCATCCCATTGTGCTTTTCCAATAGCTTTACAAATGACAAAGAGCAAATGATGCAGTAGCCTTCCCCAATCTGATACTTTGATACCTTCCAAATCTGTTATTGTACTACAGCATCCTGCCCTGGGATAATGGGAATTGTAATCCAGAACATCCAGAGGGAGTCAGGTTTGTGAAGGCTACTATATGGTATGCAAAACTCAGAGCTTGGAAAATATTATTTATTTGGATTATAATCCTTGGAAATCTTTAGCCAGTATGCCTACTGTCCATAGCTAAGGTGGAGTTGTAGTTCAAAAAAGTAACTTTGTGATGCTGTGTAATAAATCTTGATATAGCAGAGGTGGGGAAGCCAAATTAGATGATCCAGATTTTCATGGCTGATGGAGCGTCAGTCACTGCTTACAAGACTAATTTAAGAGACACTTTTCATATGTTATGTTTTATGTTTTTCGGCACAGGCATGGTTCCATCAGTGTTGCAGACTTTAAGTCCAGCTGGAGGAATGGGTTGGCTTTTTTAGCTGTCATCAATGCCTTACGACCAGGCTTAGTCGATATGGAGAAAGCAAAGGAAAGATCCAACCAAGATAACTTAAATGAGGCCTTCCAGGTTGCAGAGAAGGAACTAAATATTCCCCGACTGCTTGAACCTGAAGGTAAATCTTCTGTTTCACTCATGCCTTGTAATCAATCACGTTGCATTTAGCATGGGAGGAAATCCACTCATAGCAGCAGAAGGGTTTTATCATGAATTTTTTAATATTCTAAAAATCAGTGGTCAAATTCTAACATGTGCGTGTAGCTCTGCATACATAGTTCTGCATCCTATCACTACCTGGAAGCTGTCGAGCTCTGGGAGGGGCCCTATTCCTGTTGCTTTACTGGTGAATAAAGGAGGTATGTGTGTACAGTATGTGTTGGGGGCCGTGCTTCAGATAAAAGAGAAGCAGCTGGTCTCAGCTCAGCGGGGTGTAGAATTGAGAGTGCATTCTCAAATGGAGTGCATCTGCCTTTTTCTTTCCCCAGGAGTACGGTGCAGCTGGATCTTTATGGCCCCAGTCATTTCCCACCTCCTTCTTTTTTCTCCAGTAAGAAGCTGCATTAGCATCCCCTTCCAGGGCCTGACAGCTCCTGGGCATAAGAGGTTTTTGGACAGATTAGACGGACAAGAGAACAGCTGCTTGCACCCCATACAAAAAGTTTGCCCAAGCTGCACTTAACATACATATGTGTAACTAAGAGTACGCCTGCCTGTGAATGCATGCATGTTCATAAAGATTAGGAAGTTAAACACCAAGGAGTTGTTAGAGTCCTACAGCAGAAGATGATTCAAACATGTATTTATAAAATGAAGGTAACATTTTGTTCAACTATGTTATTGTTGTTGTTGTTAACATTCATTTATAGAGCGCTGTAAAGTTTGCACATCGCTTTACATAGTAGAGGTCAAATAAAATAAGAAAAAGAATAAAAACCTGCCAAGCAGCGTACAATCTCAAACAACATTACATGATTAAAACATCTCTAAAATAATACTAACTTATATACAATGAAGATAAAGTAAAGAGCAGATTAAGAACCAGTAATTTGGAATGCCTGTATATTCTTTCAGTTCTATCCTGGGCACTATAGACCGGTATCCCTATTACCATTCTTGGGCAAGTTGATCGAGAGGGAGGTTGCCTTCCAACTCCAGGCTGTCTTGGATGAAGCTGATTATCTAGACCCATTTCAGATTGGCTTCAGGGCAGGATATGGAGTTGAGACTGCCTTGGTCGCCTTGGTCGATGATCTTTGTCTGGGCTTTGACAGGGGAAGTGTGACCCGGCTTGTGATCTTGGACATCTCAGTGGCCTTCGATACCATAGACCACGGTATCCTTCTGGAATGCCTGAGGGAGTTGGATATCGAGGGCACTGAGCTCCAATGGTTCTGGTCCTACCTCTCGGGCAGATTCCAGATGGTGATGCTGGGAGACAGTTGTTCTCGTAAAAGAGAGCTGACATCTGGCGTCCCTTAGGGTGCCATTCTGTCTCCCTTGCTGTTTAACATTTACATGAAGCCGCTGGGTGAGATCATCCGGAGACATGGGATGTGGTGTTATCAGTATGCTGATGACACCCAAATCCACTTCTCTATGTCTCCGACTGCTAGAGTGACTAAGGATGGCATCTCTCCTCTAAATGGCTGTCTTGAGTCGGCAATGGGTTGGATGAGGGAAAACAAACTCAAGCTGAATCCAGAGAAAATGGAGGTGCTTGTGATAGGGACCCCTGGTCCAGGGATGGAGATTTGTCAACCAGTCTTAGATGGGGTCACACCTCCCCTAATGAATGAAGTTCACAGTTTGGGAGTGCTCCTCGACTCGTGTCTACAGCTGTCATCTCAGGTGGAGGCGTTGGTTAGGAGCGCATGGAAGCCAATGGAGGAATAACTGTCTGTGATGGGAAGTGGATGTGGAAACAGAATCAAGGCAGAAGCTTACTTACTCTAGGTTGTATCCTCCATTCTTTAATTCTGCCTGCAAGAATTCATGCAGGGGTGCTCCCAGAATACAGATCTGTGCTTTTGGCCCTTCCCATGTATAGATGGCCTTTGGATACAGCACAGTAATACAGTAGTGCTGTGGAATGAAGCCCAAGTGAATAGATTCCTTCCTTCACTGGTACAGCATTTGAAGCTTCAAGGGAGGGTAAGGGAGACAGTTTATCATGGACATTCAAGACAGGTTTTTCTGAAAGCAATGCATTGCATATTTCATGTGATCTAGGAGTGATTTAACTGTTTCTACCATTTCACAGATGTTGATGTCATCAATCCAGATGAAAAATCCATCATGACATATGTAGCTCAGTTTCTACAGTATTTCAGAACTTTACCTCCAGCTGAAGATGAAATGCAGGTATGTGTCATCTTCCATTTTGGAAACAAACTTGGTGAGTTCAGAATGTTCGTTGAGTGAGGATTCTTCAAGGATATCTAAGTATTTTTTCAGAAATTCTATACAATAATGGGACAAATGGTGGAAAAGAACAGAGATGATTAAGTTAGTAGCTAGTTAGACACTATAATATTAGTGAATCCACTTATACTGCCTTCACAAAAAAGTCTGGTCTCCTTTCAGTCACTAGAGGTGCCAGAGCCAATTAGGTGTTTACAAGCCAAACCAAATGATTCTGCAGTTGCAGGATCATAAAAGATCAGAAACATGGTGTCTCCCCACAACTTGTTGCCTCTTGAGTGTGAAGTCTTTGTTTTTGTGGGGAGAGTTTTAGCTTAATGACAGCACACACATTATTGGTCTCAGATGTAAGCATTGGTATCTTCAGTTGGTGGGGTGGGAAAGACTTCTGCTTGGGAAAGTTGTCACTAGTAGGAGGAGCAATTATTGGGCTAGATGCACCAATGGGCTAACAAAACAAGGTAGCTTCATATTTTCTTCACATCTGTTGTGATAACTAATCATACTTTGTACCTAGTTAAGAGAATCCTGGTTATTATTAACCAAGGTTTACATCAGTGGCAGATTGAAAACTGACCAATGTAGGGCAGGAATAGGCATGTTCTGTGGTGCAGTTTTCTACTCCAAGGACCCCCTCTCCACATGGATCATCAAGCCAAAAAATGGAGGAGTGAAAGGAATATCAATACTAGAAGCGACAAGTATCCACTTCTACTTTTGTTATGAGGGATGGAGTGGAAGGGATGGCTCCCTTGACCCTTTGAATGCAAAATTGTTTCACTAGGAGGGTTATGGGAACGGTTCTTGATCTTTTGATCCCAATTTCTTTTCTTTTCTTGAAATAAGGCATCAGCAGGGCTGAGTGGGGGAAAGATCTGGGGCCTGCTAAAACAGCATTGAGGCCACACTTCACCAATCCCTTATTTAGAAATTGGAATACAATTTCCAGAATATCTCCATCAGCACGACCAGTCTCTATGTTGGCTGCGTATTCCGGTGAGCCATAGTCCAGTTGGGGTTTTTTTTTTTTTGAAGCTCTGCATTTAGACTCAGGGAGCAAATCGGCATATAACAGCATTAACAACAACAACATCAACAACATTTATTTATAATGCCCTTTCCACCAAAGGGTGGTACATCACAACATATGCAATAAAAACAAATGATAAAACACCATGATATAAAATGGTAAAATACTGAAATATAAATTATAATATTATTAATTATTAAAATTTTGAAATCTTTATACAGTGGCCCCCAAGCAACTATTATCGTCAATAAATTAATCTCAAATCCTTTTTCTATACAAAGAGGGAGAAAACAAGGCTGTCCCCTCTCCCCACTTCTTTTTGCCATAGCTATTGAACCTCTAGCTAATTTCATTCGATGTAACCCTAATATATTAAGTCCAAAGATCGGAGGCCAAATTCATAAATTAAATTTATTTGCAGATGATATATTACTCTTTTTAGAATACCCTCATAAATCTTTTATGGAATTAAAAGTTATTTTAGTTGCTTTTGACCATTTTGCAGGTCTGCGAATTAATTATACAAAATTTAAACTTTTATGTTTTAATATTCCTTCTGATCAGCAGAACATACTGCAAAAGTCATTGATTATCTGAAAATTGAAAAAGGAGTGAATGGTGTAATAGCTTTTGAAAAATAAATTTTATACTCCAGTTCAGAAGGATAGAATAAAGATGTAAGAGAAGAAAGGAATAAGGAAAGATTCAGTACGGTAGATATATCATGGTATGAGGACAGTAAGAGTTAAAAGGATAGTAAGAGGACATAAATAATGAAAACTTAAGGTGGAAGGGAAGATATGGAAGGTCATGATATCCAGTATATCTGGAGATAAAATAATAATCGCAGTAAAGGAAAGGAGCTTTTGTCTTCTTAATTGTTATGTATTGTATATTGTTGAGTTGTTTTAAGTTGTGTAGGATGTTTTTATGTATTATTATCATTATTATTTCTGTCCTTGTGTGAGTAATGTATGGATTTTATGAAAATAAAAATTAAAAAAAGAAGAAAAGAACATACTGCAAAAGTTAACAAACTTACAGTTATACCCTTCAGGCTTAATATATCTGGATGTATATTTGACCAAAGATATTAACCAACTTATTCCACGTAATTATAAAAATGTTACTAGTTGGATTATTGCAAAATTAAAGGATGGAAACATCTATTCCCCTCGATTTTAGGGAGAATTGCCCTTGTGAAAATGTTTATTGTTCCACACCTTTTTTTCTATTCCAAATGATACCTATGTCTCCTTAGACCTTGAGAATTAAATAGTGACAAAGATTGGTTAATTCACATATTTTTGATAATAAAAAACCTCGTTTCTCTTAATCTATCAGATTCCTCCCCTCAAAAAGGGGGGGGGGGGTAGCCATACCAGATCTTCAGTTATAATTCACAGCTTTTCAATTGTCTCAGGTGATCCCTTTAATGAAAAAAGTAGTAATATCTCAGTATTTTATGTTCTTTTGTTGTCTGTTTTAATGAATCATTTCCTGTATTGCTATGTATTTTATATGTATTATGCTACTAGAGAGGCCTCTTCCCCACCACCACTCCCTTTGTGTCATGTCTTTTTAGATTGTATGCCTGAGGACAGGGAACCATCCAATTAAAAAGATTGTATGTACAGCGCTGTGTAAATTTACAGCGCTTTATAAATAAAGGTTAATAATAATAATAATAATAATAATAATAATAATAATAATAATAATAATAATGGGTAAAACCGGAACTTAATATAGATTACACACTTTCCACAGTAACATTTTTTTAAAGTATCAGAAAAGGAGATTAAAAGGCTAAACAACCCTTGGTTTAAAACTACCATTAAGACCTGGCAAAAATGGAAAGATATTCTCTCTCCAGATTTGTCACCTAATTGGCCGTTTTTATATCATCCAAATTTTTTTAATGAGGATAAATTTTAGCAATATAAAGGTTGGGAAGAAAAAGGAATTTATCAAATTAAAGACCTCTTTAAGAATAGTAAACTCAAATCAATTGAAGATTTAGCATCAACTCTAGACCCATTACTGATCTTGTGGATTCAATTTAAGCAAATAAAACCTTTTTCCTCTAGCT
>NC_056522.1:369751204-369847555 GCF_019175285.1 Sceloporus undulatus | reverse complement strand
CTAGCTATTCAACAAAGGGGAAAGACTGAGATCTATGACTCTCTTCGGAATTTTATGCAATGATCCTGTTGGAAATAGTAAAGGTTCCAGACTCCCAAATATATCATTTCATCTTGTTGAACTCACTATCATGATACCATATGTATCAAATATTGTGGAACAGTGAACTAAATATATCAATTCCAGAATCAGACTGGTGTGCTATTTGGTCATCTTCTGTTTGAAGTCAAGATCAGCTTTAACCAGAGAGAACTTTTAAAGCTAGTACATAAATGGTATCTGACCCCTGTTAGAGTCACAGATGATAAATCTATGTCACCTCTGTGTTGGAGAGGTTGTCCAGTATTAGGGACTTATATCCATATGTGGTTACACTGTCCCAAAATTACCCCTTCTGGCATGATGTGATCAACCAAATTGCTTCAATTACAAAACAAAAAATATTTTTTTGCCCAGCTCTTTTGTTATTTTCAATATACACAAAAGATAATAAATCTTTAAAAAATAGAAAGTTGATATATTTTTGCCGAAAGGAGCTCATCCAGAGTGGGATAATTGGAAAACGGTTGTATCCCTGGATAGCGGGAAAAGAGTTTGGATCATGCTTATGGACAAATTAACATACATTGGCTGCCCATTCGCTTCCAGGCGCAATACAAGGTGTTGGTTATTACCTATAAAGCCCTAAATGGCTTGGGCCCAGGGTACTTGGAGGACCGCCTCTCCCCATATAATCTGCCCCGCACTCTTAGATCAGTTGGGAAGCAATTGTTAAGGGTTCCCAAGACGAGATATATCTTGTCTTCTCAAAGGGCATTTTCTGTCTTGGCCCCGCAGACCTGGAACTCCCTTCTCGACAACCTCCACTCTGTTACCTCCCTTGACCAGTTCAGGAAGGAACTTAAGATCTATCTCTTCCAACAAGCTTTCCTCCATGTGTCTTGACATCTGTTTTCTCTCCCGTTATACAGTTGCTATTCGGCTAGTTCGTTTCTCTGGTTCTAATTTTGGAAATTGCAAATGTTTTATTGGAATGTTTTTTATGATGTTTTTAACTTGGTATGTTTTATATTGTATACTGTTCGATGTATCCATGTTGTAACCTACTTTGATCTTTGGAAAAGCGGGCTAGAAATAAACAGTATTATTATTATTATTAGATAACCAAGGCCTGGACAAGCAAATAGGCAGTCTTGACAGTCAAAAAGCTATGGATCCTACAGATGTTCAGAAGATGGATGTTACATGCCATAGCAGTTGCCCCAGTAAAGGGGCATAGGGACAAACAATCATCCAACAGGATGCCAACGTTCCTGGTAACTGAGACAGGGGCCAGTGTGTAACTCTGTAAACACAATATCAGACAGGAAGGATTGAGGGATGACAGTCACATGTACACAGCCATGATTCTGTAGCTCACTTTCTTAGCCTTGGGAAGGAAAAGGCACAGTACCTACCTCTATCCTGGCTCCAGCTAATTTGTCAAAGCATGTTCCAAAATGATACTACTATTAGTGTGAATTGTTGCATTGCTTTCACAATTGAATTGAAGTTGTTTGTGAAGGGGGAACATCCTTGGGAGTATCTTTGACAAGCTGACCTTTTCTTCAACAATGCACACTGGACTTTTTGGAAGGGTTGAGATATATGTATGTAACTTTTTGTTCTGTTTCCCAGGGGAAAGTGAACGAGACCATGAGCTGGCTGAAGGATCAAGAAAAGAAGTTAACAGAGTTGCTGATTGAGATTGACAATGTACCTTTCTATGTGAAGTTCCAAGTAAGTTGGCTTTGCAAATTTCAGACATTTAGAAATAAATACTTTCAGGGAATAATTTAATATGAATAAATAAATTTTCACATGATTCTGTAAAGCAGAAGTTCTGAGGTCCTGCCTTTTGAGCCTTTTTCTTTTCTTTTTCTTTTTTAAGCAGTAATTGTCTCTCAAGTGCTAAAACATGATTTGGCTCTGTATCAGGCTAGGCAATTTTGGTGAGCCCAGAGCCCAGTTTTGACTTCTCAGAAACCTGCTACAGGCCACCTTCATTGAAACAGGGGGTTTGGAATCAAAACTGGAAATGACTGAAAGTTTAAGTTTAAGGCACCCTTTTGATGAAATACCCTTCTTCATTTTTAAATGAAATATGCTTTGATGAAATATGCGTCTTCACTTCACTCACATCATGCATTACCCCACTGCTCTGTCCTCGTTGTATTTTTTAAATTGTGTTATTAATAGATATTTTAGTCTTCAATTTTAATTGTATCATGTTTAATTCTGTTTTAAGGGGGAGGGGGAATTTGGGATATACTGTTGAATGTGGATATTTTAATTTTTTGTGAGCCGCTTTGATTGTCTCGTCACAGAAAAGCAGGATAAAAATATTAGTTTTATTTATTATTATTATTTAAAGCCAACAACCCTGCAGACGTCAAGTACACAATTCTTCTGGTTTTGACAACCTTTTTCTTTTTCTTTTTTTTAAGTGGTGGTGTTTGAGAAGAGCTAATATAGGGGCTTAAAATAGTGGCAAAACATATACAGGAAGTCCCCACTTATCTGAAGGTTTGGGAGGTTATGTACAGATTAGGGAGGACTGTCAAAAAGAGGAATCTGTTGACAAGCGAAACTCAGTCTTTTTTTTTTTTTTTTGGCTTGGAAGTGCAAGACTGAATGGCGTAAAGTCGGTTTACAGAAAAAAAATAATGTCAAGTAGATTGAGAGAAGAAAACAGCAGCATGCTGAGTCAACTGGAAGAGAGAGAAAAAGTAGTAACAGTGGTCAACAAAGCAGACCAGGGGATGAAAGTGCAGTACATGGCTATAATTTAGATCTTTCGAAACAACAAAATATCCAAAAACGTGCTGTTGAAAAGATAGGGATGCTTGTACTGTTGTTAGCCTTGAAGCAGGTCATAAAGGCAGTGTTTTTCCTTGTTGTTTGCTCAAAAGTATATTCAAAGACATATTGCTCATGTACACGGTGGTCCCATTTAAACATTGTGGACAGTAGTCAGTGATCAACCTTTCTTCCATCTCTCTGCCTAATCCCGGGATGAGGAACTTTTGGCCTTCTATGTTTTATACCACTGTGCTCACAATTTCTTAGTACTGGCCATGATGAGTGGGACCAATGGAAATGGGAGGCTTCAGCTTTTTGTTTACCTTTCTCTTTGGCCTAATCTTTTTTTTTTTTTTTTGTAAAAGCTGATCTCTCACCATGGAAGCATGAGCTACAAAATTTGGGCATAAGTATCTTCTTTCCATTTAATCCTTAGGAGACACTGTTATTTATGGAAACATTTGATGAAGAGAAGAAAGCTTTCCTGCCTGTACTGACATCAAAAGGAAAACCTAGGGAGTTGAGTGAAGATCACTTGAGGATGAAAGAAGCATGGGACAGCCTCACTTCACAGGTCATTTAACAGAATCTACAATTTAATTCTACAATTTATGTTGTTGATCCAAAGGTTCTTGTTTTTGTCGTGAATGACCAGAAGATGGAAAGGTTATTTGTTTTTGAACTACATTTTCTAGGGAGTTATGGGAACTGTAACCTAAAAAAGGGGACCTTCTGTAGATAGCTAGTGATCATCAGGAATGTTTCTTTGCGTTCTTCAAACATGGCACTGATATGTTGTCATTAGAACATTCTGTCAACCAGTAGAGGCACCTCTTTTGGGGTGATTTGGTTTTCTGGGTAGACCAGGAAGGTTTTCAATCTTCCAGTTTGTTTATAATTAACAACATGCAAGGGAAGAAACAAGAGAGCCTGCACAAGCTAGACATATATGTCTTCTCTTAATCTAGGTGGATGAATGGAAAGAAAAGCTGGATCATTTGTTACCTCCGCCTTTAGATGCAATTGAGTCGTGGCTTCAAGATGTGGAACACCAGCTAGCTGAAGACGTGCCTGATGTAAACCGCAGTAAAGCAATGACTGTCCTTGAAGGAAAAATGAGATCCCTCCAGGTTGGTGATGGAAATAAAATAGAATGTTTAATGCATAAACACATCGTTTTCTTTTCCCTCTCTTTGTCATGCCCATTTTCACACACACAGTAAGCCTGAGAAAGTTATTTTTGGATTGTATAATTAAAAGAATATCTCAGCCAGATTTCTGGAAGCTGTCATCTAAAAAGTAAGTTTCCCAGACGCTTTATACGTCTGTGCCTTGATTTTTACTCTTCTTGGCCTTGCAGACACAATGGTATTTAGTGTAGGTTGCTGTCTCCTTGTTTCTATAATGTTCACATTCGACCAGTAACAATTCATTTTTAATATTTGTATACTTTATATTATATTATTTTATACTAAATATAAACATATAAATAAAATATAAATATTAAATGTGTTATCTATGTGTGTGTGTGCGTGTGCGCACATGCACACATGTATTAAATATCCATATAAAATGCAAATGCTTTTAAAATTTAAATTTAATTAAATTTAAATATTTAATTTTTTATTTGGGGGATGAGAGACGCATGGGATAACCAAACCTCACAGGTCACTGGGGCTATAATAAAGAATGCAAAAATGATTAAAGGAGAAGAAAATTGTATTAGTAATGTTACATGGATCAAACAGGCTACAGATAAGTATGTATTTCCAGATTACATGGAACGCTTTGCAAATGAGCAGTGACTTGAAAGAAAGAACATCCTTTATCATAAATGGAAACAAGGCAAAATATGTGTTCTAACCTGTGAACAGATATTGTATTGTGTTTGTTTTTAAAAAAATAAATTTTGTTGAATATTAAAATTACGATCAGACAAAGGACATAGAATTCAAAAATAAAGACATAGCAAAACAAAAGAAAAAGACAAAAACAAGTCTAACATTAAAACTAAACAAATAGAATTCTTCCTCTTAGAACAGCAAACCTTGTATTATCAGATAGCAAATGTTTTCTCCTCTTTTAAAATTATTGATTACTACTGTAACTTAAGAACATAGTCACTCATAAAGATCAAAAGAAAGACTTTTGGTTATACGACATCTCAAACTTGACAGTTTATAAGTACATTTCACACCAAGTCTAATGTCCAGTTTTCGCCCCAATAGTTTTTCAGATATTTAATTTGGGGGTACCAATCTCTTTGAAAGTTATCAAGATCTCTTTTTTGAATTATTTGTGTCAGTTTGTCTGATTCCATAAAATCATAAGCTTTAGTTAGCCAGTGTTTTATCTCCGAAATGGATTTTTTCCTTCCAGTTTGCTGCATAAATGATACGAGCTGCATTATTATTAGTTTTTAAATGTCCTACCTTTTCCCAAAAGCTGGGACTCAAGGCAGCTTGCCATATTTGACTTGGATGGAGAAAGCAATTTGCTAGCCAGTTCCAGATGGGCGCATTTACATTTTAGAAATAATGCAGTTTGACACCACTTTAACTGCCATGGCTCCATCCTACAGAATCCTGCGATCTGTAGTTTTGAGGCACCAGCAGTCCTTGACATAGGTGACCAAAGAACTTGTAACACTACAAATCCCAAGATTCCATAGGTTGGAGCTACAGCACTTAAAGTGGTGTCAAACTGCATTATTTCTACATTTCTGATGGGCCCATAGTGTCCTTTCAGACATGCAAACTTGACACTTGCATGGCTCTTTTGAAACAGTGAGTTTGACATGTTAAGGGTTAAGGAAATTAGGTAGTCAGAGGCCCTGGATGAAATCCAGCATCAGGGCTGCTTTGAGCCAATTGAAATCAATATGACTTGTAAAAATTCAAATGGGTCTGCTGTAGGTAAAACTAACATTAGATTTAGCCACAGGGCCAGTGTGGTAACATGGCTTGAGCATTGAACTAGGACACTGGGAGACCAGGGTTTGAATCCCTGCTCGGCCATGACCAACTATTGGATGACCTTGGGCAAGTCACATTCTCTCAGCCTCACAGGATGGCAGTGACAAAAATCCTTGAAAGGAACATGCCAAAAAACCCTATGAGTAGTTCACCTTAGGGTTTTATAAGTCGGTAATGACTTGAAGGCACACAACAACAACAGAATTTATAACTAAGGAGTAATTTATTTATTGAAAACTACATGCATCCTGACTTTCTTGAACAGGAACATGAGGCTAAATGCATTCATACAGACAGATAGTTCTGATGTCCAAGAAAGAGACATTAGAAAAATTGGAGGAAAGATAGTAAATTTCTCCTAAGTAGGAGCAATGAAGAAAATACTGGTGATGGGGTCCATACTGATGGACCTGCCAAGAAGGAAGATTAACAAAGGGTTAATTGAGAGTTAATGATGAATTAAATAGGAATCAGTGAAAGTTATAATAATTTTCCTATTCCAGAGTAACAAAATGTAGCGGCAATGATTATGTTTACCAGAAAGGGGGTGGAGAAAGAGAAGGAGCGTGAGTGAAAGAAGAGTTTGGAAGAAGTCCTTTGGACCTCAGATCTCAGAAGCCCCATCTAGCATGGCTACCAGGCATAGTAGCTCAGGAAATCTGGGATTTGTAGTCCAAATTTTTTGAAGAAAAATGAGGCTTTTTTGTGAATAGTTCTAGCAGCTGGGTTTTGTAAACAGTTTTGTTTACATCCTGAAATATTTAAATTAATTATTAAAACAGAAACATTGGCAAATACTCTACCTCTGGTATTCCATCTAAACTGGATGGGGTTGTTAAATACTATCATTAGTTGGGAATGCATTGATTGAAAATTTCTTGTCCTCTTGGCTCAATTAAGAAGCTAAAACAACATGCTGTTGACATGGTTTTACCTGATGTCTTTTCTAGGGCAGGCATCTAGGGCATAATTGCTGTTTTGCAATCTAATATCCAGAGAGAAGAAGAGGTCAAGGAATTAAGTCTGGGGAAGACTAAGCATGCAAAAGGAGAGGATGTATGAGAGGATAACCTTGGGTCTCATACATGGTTCTGCCAAGCTGTAACAGAAAGGAAAAGGAAGATTCTTCCTGTCCTTTTCCCAAGTTGGAATGAAGTTTCTTTTTCTAGGCACAAAATACTTTGCCAAATGTAGAAGAGAAGTGGCTCTAGTATAGAACTGACTCATCAAATGAAAAAGGCTGGTTGTTCACTTGGATCAGTAAGGGCCAAATGTCATATAAATGGCAACAGCAGCACATGTTCATGCCTCTGCCTCTTATTTCAAAAACTGATGGGTTGTGGTGTCAGTTGGTTTTCAAAGGAGGTGTTAATTTATCTTTTTCTATATTTGGAGTAACTGTTGCTTTGTGAAGTGGTTCCAAAAGGACAGAGCTTGGAAAAGTTACCTTTATGGGCTTGTTGTTATGTGCCTTCATATTGTTTCCGATGTACAGCAACCTCATTGCAAACCTGTCACAGAGTTACCTTGGTTGAGATTGCCCAAAGTCACTCATAGAATCATAGACTCGTAGAGTTGGAAGAGACCACAAGGGCCATCCAGTCCAACCCACCTGCTCAACAGGTTTCCATGACAGAGTGGGGATTTGAACCCTGGTCTCCAGAGTCATTCAGTGCTCAAACCACCACACCACACTGGTTCTCTCCTTATGGACTACAGCTCCCTGAATATCTCAGCCAACTGGCCATGCTGGCCAGGAGATTCTGGGAGTTGTAGTTCAGTCCTAAACATGATATTGGCCAATCTTAAGCATGATATTGGCCAGAGGCTGACAAAAACTGGAATGGGACAACATCTGAAGACCTATGCATGATCTGTGTCTTGCAGCAATAAGACAATATTATGTTTCTGTGGTCATGCTTGCAGTCATGTTCTTTTCTCTTGTGAATAAGATTATGCTATTGCTTCTTTTAGAGCTTGATGACCTATTTTGAACAACACTTGGAGGCCCTGCAGTCCTTTAAGAACAGAGATAAGGCAGGCATGCCGCTGGTCCCCCCTCAGAAGTTGGAAGAAATGAAAAGAAGGTTTGTTATTGTCAGACGCCTTCTTTGATCAGTCTTGGAGGCTGGGAGGCTGCAATTTAGCTGGAGATAAATGATTGCTTTTACCAAATTTGGCAGCTTGTTGGCAAGAGTGCAGTGTTGCTGATGGATATCGCCGCTGCTCTTGATGAAAAGCATCAGCTTTCATCCCTCTTCTGTACGTCTAGATGTATTGGACTGCATTCCCCATCACCTACAGCTAGTGACTGTGAATGATGGGAGTTTTAGTTTGATATACCTAGAGGGTGGTGGCTGGGGAAGTCTGAAAAATATTATTTCCATCTGTATTTAAAACAAATACATACAAACTGTGCTGATAGCTCTTAATTTGTCCAAAAGTGTATTTTTCAGGCAATGAATATAGTGGTGGCCCATTAATCTTTAGGCTATTAATCTTCAGGCATAGCTTGTGTGTCTTGCAAAAACATCTGGTTGTCTGTAATGGCAAACAGGATTGGACCTTTCTGAATGACAGGGTTCTTACATTCTTAGTTTCTTGCACTAAATTTCTTTCCTTCTTTCATTATGAATGCTGTTTATGAATACAGTTTAAATCTCCCTTATCTGGAATTTCAAAATTTAAAGCACTTAAAAATCATCCACATGGCTGAGATAGTAACACTTTTGATTTCTGATGGTTCAGGGTACACATACTTTTTCATGCACAAAATTATTAAAAATATTTTGTTATAAAATTACCTTTAGGCTAGGTTTATGAAGTGTATATGAAACATAAAAGTTTAGACTTGTGTCCCATCTGCAAGATACTGTATCTCATTATGTATATGCAAATATTCTAAAATCTGAAAAAAGAAATCCAAACCACTTCTGGACTAAGCATTTCATATGAGGGAGACCCACCTATATAAGAAACAGCTTGATACTAAGCTAGACCGCTGGTCCATCTCACTCTGTATTGTCTGTTTTGGTTGGCAGCATCTTTTTCATCCCTGCTATGTATTAGAACTGAGAAATATTTTTATAAACTTTTTTTTATTTTGGCTTTGCTCCTTGAGTGGCCTTGCCGACTCAGGGATTTTGGGTGTATAAGTGGCCTAAACCCATCTGCTGGTCTCAGCTAGAGCTGACCTATATAACCAATGACTTCAAATGTTGATTTGGTCATTATTTGTTTGTTTTGTGTTTACAAGTTGACACTGCCTTATGGCAGTCTTGTCATGATATTTTCTTGGCAAGATTTATTCAGAAGAGGTTTACCATTGCCTTCCTCTGAGATAGTGTGACTTGCCCATGATCAGCTAATGAGTTTCATGGTTAAGTGGGGATTTGAAGACAGGTCTCCAGGAGTCCTAATCCAACACTCAAACCACAGCACCTGCATCTTGTTTTATCAGCAATTGATTCAGTGAGCTAACTCTGCCTGAGACTAGTAGCTGGATTTATATCCAAGGAAGTAACTACAGTATTCAGACTTTTGCTTGGCCAAGGATTATACCTGTGACTACCTGCATGTATAGTATGTGATCTACTGTCTTACTATGAGACAGTTAAGAGGTGATATGACAACCCTGTTTAAGTATTTGAAGGGTGTCATATTGAGCAAGCTTGTTTTCTGCTGCTTGAGAGAATAGCAGTGGATTCAAGCTACAAGAAGGAGGAATGTCCTGACAGTAAGAACTGTTTGACTGTGGAACACACTCCCTAGGAGAATGATGGCGTCTTCTCCTTTGGAGATCTCTATACAGAGTCTGTATGGTCATCTGCCGGGCGTGCTTTGATTGTGAGTTCTTGCATGGCTGAGGGTTGGACCAGAATTACAGAGTCTCTTTCAACTCTATAGTTCGGTAATTCTACAATTCTTCTTTCCCATCAACTTTTCAGCCCCCTCAGAATATACTTCTGCTTTTCTTGGACTGCCATAAATTCATAGTACAGTCAGCCCTTTTTATACACGGATTTGTTATACACGGATTCAAGCATACACGGTTTGAAAATGTTCCAAAAAAGTATAAATTTCAATGATCAAACCTTGATTTTCTATTTTTTATAAGGGACACCGTTTTACTCTGCCATTATATTTAATGGGACTTGAGCATACACGGATTTTGTTATACACGGGGGATCTTGGAACCAAACACCAGCGTATAACAAGGGCCCACTGTAATGGTATTTGCTCCCTGGCAGTCTTAACCCTTCCTTAGTGGTAGTTTTCCAGCTATATATAGAACATTTTTTTTAAAATAAACTTTATTATAATTCACTTAAAAAAAATACATCAGTCATCATTCATAACAAATCCATACAGTCCCTATAACAAATCCATACAATCCCTATCATACCCCCCACCCCTCCAACATACAACAACAGCAATAGCAAATCACAACACTTACCATATCTTCTAACAACCTTCCTATTTAATCAGGCATTCCCCGACTAAATATCCTGTGGGCCTCCCTCCTCTCTCGTGGCCGTGAGGTTGGGCTAAGGGGTTGTTTTTATTGTTTTTAGGATTGTTGTTTATATATGTGCTTTTAACCTGTATGTTGTTGCACTTTGGTGCATTTTGTTAGCCGCCCTGATCTTTTGGAAGGGCGGGGTATAAATAAAAATTTTATTATTATTATTATTTACATCATACAAACTATCCCTCTCATTACTTTCCTTCTTATTAGCCTATTAGGAAATAATAGGCTAATACATATAAAATACATAGCAGTACAGGAAAGGGTTCAATAAAACAGGCAACAAAAAGAACATCAAATAGCAAATGATAATCATGCAATTTTATCTCAAATTTCAGCTTGACCTGTCAATTATACTGTAAGTGTACTAACTTACCACTTCCATTAAAAACAAAAGTAAAGACTGCTTATGAAAATAACTGTTTGATACTAAAAATGTACTCATCGCTTGCTACTTCTGGATGTGGTGCAGGTGAATGATGCTGTGGCTGAGAGAAAGCATGACATTTCTTGCTACTATGCTATTATTGTTATTATTATTACATTTGTATGTAATCATTCTAATAAGAATATAATTTGAGTGTGTGCCATTAAATCTTTGATGCATGTTAGGGTTTTAAATCTTGAGCTAAGTCTAAGCAACAAAAGATAATTAAAAGAGGTCTGTGGTAAAGAAAATTAATTTTATTATTATTATTTTATTATATCCCGCCTTTCTCCCAATATAGAGACACAAGGCGGCAAACAAGAGATTTAAAACAATACAATTTAAATACAGTACAATGTTAAAATGTATACATATAAAAATTTTAAAAACAATTAAACCATTTTAAAAATTAAAACAGTTACGAGTTAAAGAAAAGGTTAAGAACCGCTGCTCTAGATCAAGGGTAGAGAACTTACCAGAACTGAACTGCAACTCTCATTGGTCCTGGCCAGCACAGACAATGAGAGATGAAGGCAGCTGCAGTCCAACAATATGGAAGGCCATAGATTGCCCACCCTTGCTGTAGATTGCAGTGTGTCTTGTGCAAATGAATTTTTGGATAGGAACTTAGAGAATCCCCCAGTGGCCATGTTGATTAAGCAATTATGGGTGATGCAATTCAAAAAATGGACTTTGCCAAGATCAGGACTTGCATGATGCAGAGGATAATATTGGTAGTTTTATCTCACTTTCTAAAAATAAATTGTTGGGTTGATTTTCAGGTTCAGCAACATTCACCTGATGGATTTCAGCATCCTTGTGGAATACTATAACTTATTCTGCTCAGCTATCTTGGAGGAACTGATCTCTAAGTTGAACATCTGGCACATCAAGTATGGAACGAAGGAAATGGTTGAGTCACTGCTCTCAGATTGGCATGTAAGTATTACATCTTTACCCAGTGGTTGTCTGGGTAGCTGGTTATGTCTTGGGTCAGTTTGGACTGGAGGATACAAACTATTAAGTGGTCATTGGATTTGCATTTTATGAGATTTTTACGACTATTAATTCCTGACCCTTCAGTCATAGTATTTTAATGTACAATTGGCCCTACGTTTTCATGGGGGATATGTTCTGGACACACCCCCCCCCTGGGAAAATGGAGGCTTGTGCATATTCAAGCCTCATAGGCTTGAATGGTGCGGGCCCCTGTGTGTGCAGTCTGGGCGCTTGGGCCAGGTGCACACACCATAGGAAATAGTGGAAGTCGCCCGTTTGTGGTTATTCAGGGGCACGGATTTGAGATCCGTGAGTTAGGAGGGGCAACTGTAGTTGGGGAAAAATTCCTATAGAAAGTAGTGTACAGAAAGAGTGCTAAAGAGGAAACACTGAAACAGGGTATCAGCTAGAAGTATAATTTAGATTACTGTATATGCTTATGTATGTCTAGAAATTTTAGTGAGTTGACTCAAAAAACATAGGTAAATTTATCCACAGATTAGTGAAAGTACTACTGTATACCTTAACTCTTATTGAAAAAGGAACCACCCCTTTCATTGTGTAGATTGGCAAAAGGAGAGAACTTAGTCCATCCCAGGAGAACTTAAAAGAAGCATTGGCCCCCTCTACTCTGCACCATGGTGCCACCTCTGACCTTTTTGAGTGTCCAGGCAGGCAAATGGTGATGGTGGCAGCTGTTTAGTGCTTCATCTCAAAGGAGCACTGAGAGGAATTGGACTTTGAAGGATCTGAACAAGACCTTTGTGTATGTTTGTCAGCTTTACTGGGTTAAAATCAGGAAAAGTTATCACATTAACATTACAGGCTGCTTTACTGCTAAAATAGATCCAAAACATACTGAAGAAATAATCCAATTTGGAACTACTTTAACTGCCCTGTCTCAGTGCTAGGGAATTCTGGTAACTGTAGTTTTCTGAGACATTTAGCCTTTTCTGTCAGAGATCTCTGGGGCCACAACAAACTACAATTCATAGGATTCCCTAGCACTAAGCCAGGCCAGTTAAAGCGGTCTCAAACTGGATTATTTCTGCAGTGTGTTTTCAACTATAGTTGACATTTTCTTTGTTTTGCCTTTACAAATATTTTGACAGGTGCACATTTTCTCAGCTTATCGTGTTCCTGGTTACTTCCATCACACGTCACACAGCCACAATTTTACCATAGTTCTCTCCTCATCCATCCAGCCTTTAGCGTGAGCACAGACAGTGCTTGCCAAAATACTGCTGAATATTATTACATCTAGTTGTTTCTGTTAGTTGCAGTTGCAATGGCAATTGTTATTTGATGAATTAAGTAGCTTTCAGGCTAAAATAGACATCCAGTAGATGTCACTGTAAAGCTACTGATATTTAACTGCAGATTGGAAAAAATAGTATTTTCCTCACTCAATCAGGGCTGCTAGATTCTGCAAGGTCTAAAACTTTGACAGCAATTTGATACTTTGCACAGCTCTCTTGTCTTTTCCTTCAACTTGGAGGATTGTGGGACCCCAAAACCTCCTTTTTCCAAGTAATAATAATTAATAATTTATTTATATACCGCTATTCCAAAGATCATAGCGGTGAACAGCAAGTAAGCTAATTAGCAAGTAAGCTAATTTACCCCCAACAGTCTGGGTACTCATTTTAGCGACCTTGGAAGGATGCAAGCCTGAGTCGAGCTTGGGCCCTTTTGCTGGTCTTGAACTTGCAACCTTGTGGTTTTGAGTGAATGGCTGCAGTATAGGCATTTAACCACTGCGCCACCAGGGCTCCCTAAAGAAGTACCTAAAGTACCTAAAGAAAACAAAAATAATGACCACAGAAGAAATACACAAATTCAATCTAGACAATGATTGAAATAGTTAAAGAATTCCCATATCTAGGATCAAACATTGACCAGAATGGAGACTGCAATCAAGAAATGAGAAGAAGACTAGGAATTGGAAGGGCAGCTGTGAAAGAACTGGAAGAGATACTGAAGAGCAAAGACATGCAACTGAGCTCTAAAGTCAGAATTGTTCAGGCAATTGTATTCCCAGTTACCATTTACGGATGCGAGAGCTGAGCGGCGAAGGAAGCAGACAGAAAGAAAATCAACTCACATTTGAAATGTGGTGCTAGAGAAGAGTACTTAGGATACTGTGGACAGCCATGAAGACAAACAAATGGGTTCTTGAACAGACCAGAGCAGGACTCTCCTTGGAAGCAAAGATGATCAAGTTGAGACTATTGTACTTTAGTCACATAATGAGAAGGCATGAATCACTAGAAAAAAACAATAATGCTAGGAAAGGTAGAGGATAGAAGAAAGAGAGGAAGACCACAAACCAGATGGATAGACCAGATGGATCAGGGGGGTTGTGGGCAAGGGCTTTCAGGATCTGGGCAAGGCAGTGGAGGATAGGGATTCTTGGAGATGTTTTATCCACGGAGTCGCCATGAGTTGGAACCAACTCGAGGGCAGCTAACAACAACAACAACATAAAGGATATTGGCGAGTTGGAAAAGGTGGAGAATAAGCAACAAAAAATTAAAGAATTTGGGTCAAGTCCCCTGTGATCAAAGGTTACAACATCTAAGGATTTTAGATTTTTAAAAGGCAAGAAAGATATAGTAGTACTTAAGTTAAGCAAGTAAGGGGAGATACTGTATGGTGTGAAGAATCTAGCTAGAAGGACTTTTTTCCTCTTTGATAATCTTAAAACTTGTGACCCACAAACTGAACCAGAGTGGCAGGAGATTCAGGACAAATAAAAGGAAGCACTTTTTAATATATCATGTATTTAAACTACTGTATAAAATTCATTACCATGAGATATAATTATGGCTGCCAACACAGATGGCTTGAGAAATGGATTGGATAAAATCATGGAGAGGAATGCCAGCGGTGGCTAGTAATTGGGTCCATTCATTCTATGCAGTTATAGCACTATGATTCCACTTCAACTGCCATGCTTCCGTCCTATGGAATCCTGGGATTGGTAGTCTAAGGAGAGGCCAGAAGAAAACTCACAGTTTTCTTCATCAAACTACAAACCCAGGATTCCATAAGATGGAGCCATGCCAGTAAAAATGGAATAATAGTGCTATAATTGTGTTGTGAGCCATCATAAGCTTCAGTATCATCATCCGCTTCAGTATCAGTGGCAATATTCTTTCCTATATGAGTTGCCAAAGAACACAAGATGGAAGGTGCCATTACACTATTGTACTTCTGGTGACCTGCCCATAGGCAACTGGTTCCTCATTGTGTGAACAGAAACTAGACCATATAGTCCCTTAGTTCCACATTGGGAGCAAGGCAGGATGTAAATTGAAATTCAATAAAAAATTCATTAGGTCTGATCCAACATGCCTCTTCTAATTTTCTTTGCATGTTCTCTTTGCTCTCTTCTTACATTCTCTGTATAGGATATTTTGGTATCTTAGGGGAAAAAATCCTCACAGCAACCTCTGTAATAGCAGAAGCTGTAATAATAAGCTAAATGAATACAAATTGTATGTGTGTGTGTGTGTATCTGTATATTAGCTGAGGTATGCTACCTCATAATTCAGAAAGATAGGACATGATAATAAAAGATGTGCGAAAGCTATTGAGTAATATAATAGCCAGGGAAGTGGAATACTAAACAAATATGAAATCTTTTATTTTTTTCCCCCTCTTCCTACCTTGCAGGTTGGTTGGTTTGTTAGTTTTGTAAACTCCAAATTGATGTATATCCCCATCTCTGTACAAACAAGGCCAGTTCATTCTCAGGCCAAGTCATCTTTTTTCCTAACTTTTTAAATTTGTGCAGGATTTCATTGAAGAAAATGGATTTGTTGGTCAACTAGAAACTGCATTTCAAATCTGTGAAGAAAAGAAGAACAGAATCATCAGCACTTCTGCTCTGGGTAATTGCTCACAAGCATAGCAGTTCTCATCTTTCTCTCTGTTGTCAGTGTTTTGTCTGTGAATGCTGTTGCTTATGTAGCTAGACCTGCACTACGCATGCTATATAGAATTTTCAGGCTGGAGAACTTCCAACATTTCTAAAAGTACAAAAATATCTTCAGGATGAAATAACTCTGAAAGGATTCCTGCCTCCCTCTCCAGATACACACACACACATATACCCTCAGTGAGGATGAAGCTTGCTTTCTGCGGAAGGGATGCCAAGGTTTATTTGAGGCGTGTGTAGGTGAACAAAAAACGGGGACATAGAATAGAATAGAGTGACTAGAATATAAACAGCAGTATACTCCATACTGCAACATTATGTTGCATGACCTGCTTGTATTTTCAAAGAAATAGCTGTGTTTAGTGTGTTAACAGCATAAAAAAGGGAAAATCTGGGGAATAGAAATCTAACCGCACCTTTAAGACTAACTGATTTTTTTTCAGCATGACCTTTCATGGATTTCAATCCACTTCTTCAGATGCATTGGTAAAGCACAGGTATTTTAGTATATATGGTTGTGGGCGTGGGCTCAGCGTTTATTCTTCTGCAGGGTCATCACTTGGGAGTTGTAGGGTGTATGGACAGCACTGGGTGACAACTCAGAAGTGGGAAGGATTTCCTCCCTTTTCAACTTGTCCAGCGTTTCTGCCAGACCCAGAAAGCTTATGGGGTGGCAATAGCAACCCACCCACACCACTCCCTGGTGGGAAGGGGCTGCCTTCTTCATCTGGCAGCTCTGTTAGCTGAAAAGGAAGGCAAGTCTCCTCCCTTCACCACCCAGCCAGCAGCTCCACCAGACCTGGAAAAGGCTTTTGTAGAGAGGAGGGAGATATTGAAATATGATCTACACTGGATGTCAAATATACTAGGTTCACTGCTATTGTACTGTTGAACTTGGAAGCCTAATTCTCATTGAGAATTATGTGCTATCTACATTCATAAGCTTCCTCACTAAATGTCCACACTGATGCGTGGATAGTGAGGGCAGATCCGGGAAATGACATATCACTGGGGCAAGGCCACAGGTGTGATTTCACAGTTACTTTCATTGTATAGTTTCCTTTCAGATTTTCTGTCTGTCTGTCTGTCTGTCTGTCTGTCTATCTTGAAAAGACACCATGCAATGAGCTCAGGGGAGTGTGCATTACTCATGCCTACTTCATTCTCAGAACAGTGCTCTGCATGGTAGATCAGGGTGTGTTAGATCAGGTCACCAAATGAATTTAATGTCAGATCTCTCAAATCCAAGTCTGGCATAATCATTTTTCCACATTGGATCTTAAGTCCTAGTTCAGTGACATATTCATTTGTAAAATGGGTGGCTTGCTGCGTATAATTGCAAAATGAGTCAAGGCTAGAAAGAACTTAATGCTCTTCTGTAGACATGATCACTGACAGAATATTGTGTAAATTCTAGGAGTTGATCGTGAGGAAACAAACAAACTATTCAAGATGGTGGATTCTCAGATTTTCAGATGCCAAGAGTACATTTGCAATGTGAATGAAACTCTGCAAAAAAATTTATCAGCCTGGGCCATCTATACAGAGAATATTCACTTGCTAAAAGCATGGCTGGAAAAGACACGGAAAGAACATCCAAAAAAGGTATATTTGCATTGCTTCTCAGTTTTATATTTGTTTTGTACTTAGGCATGGGCTGTAACCATCATATCTGTTGTGTTGTTTCTGACCCTGAAGGTCCCCACAGACACCCTGGCAGCCTGGAACTCTCGGCATGGATCTTTAAATGAAGCTGGGAACTTTCTGATTGAATGCAGCAATGATGAAGTAGGATCAGTTGTTTCAGCGGAACTGAAAAAACTGAACAGAAAATGGGCTAAACTTATAAAGAAAACACAGTTTGTGAGTTGCCACAGATATTTTTCATCTTCTTTACTACTTTGGTTGAGACACACTTTACACCAGCATGGTAGATTGGTTAGATACAATGGTCCCCAAACTGTGCCCTTTAAGAGATTTTGGACTTCAGCTCCCAGAAGCCTCGGCCATGTTGGCCAATAGTCTGGGATTCTGGGAACTGAAGTCCAAAATCCCTTAAAGAGCACTGTTTGGGGGCCACTGGATACTGCCAACTTCTTTCTTTCAGTTAGTCTCAGAGGTGCTGCAAGATCTCTCTGCATACTGATTCCACAGACTAATATGGTTATGGACCTTATCACATTGGGAAAATCAGGAGTTTAAACCAGGGGTAGGCAACCTTTATGACCCGGGGGCTGGGTTGCTGTCCCTCAGACAACTCAGGGGGCCGAAGCAAAAAATAATAATAATTAAATAACTTTTTTTAAAAAAAATTAAATAAATAAATAAACAAACCAGGACAAATGTAGGGTAAAAATTTAAAATGGAGGACACTTTTAAAATAAAAAATGGAGGACACGCAAAAAAATCTGCTGATTTTTAAAAAATGTTAATATAAATGCATGTTTCTGAGGCTTCTATAGACAATTGCCCCCCCCTTGCTACCCCTTGCCCGCCGCTTGCCCCACGCACAAAGGCCCCATGCGCCTGCGCCGGAGGCCGAAAGCCCCGGTGGCAATCTGCGGTAGGGCCGGGCAGGGGCCGGTTCCTAGGCCTTGGCAGGCCGCATGCGGCCCGTGGGCCGTAGATTGCCGACCCCTGGTTTAAACAGTGATTATCCCATGTAAAATGCAGTATCGCAGTTATGATTTTCACACAGATCACTATTAAATAGGCAATAAACAGCAACAAATCATTTCCGGAATTTCCCTATGAATGATTTGTTGCTGTTTTTTGCTTGTTTATTGCCTGTTTAATAGCGACATCGTGTGAAAATCTGAATTGTGATATTGCATTTTGCATGGGATAATTGCTGTTTAAACCCCTGATTTTGCCTGATTTCCCCTGTGTGATAAGGTCGTATGTTTTTGAATTGGTTAGAGATGTTAGATTTAGAACAGGAAGATACGGGTTTCAAGTCGTCTATAAAATTCAAGGGTGAAGCTTAGTGGATACACATAATTTGCACAGAGAAAATCCTAGTTTCCATTCTGGGCATCTTCAGCTTGGATTAGAAACACTTCCAGACAGAGGTCCCCTGGAAGGCTGTGGCAAGTAAGTGTAGACCAAGAGTGGGCAACTGTTTGGCACTGGAGAGCTGTATTGGCCTTGCAGACACCTTGACACTGTTGTTGTTATTATGTGCCTTCAGGTCATTTTTGATTTATGGTGACCCTAAAGCGAACCCATTGTGGTGTTTTCTTGGCAAGATTTGTTCAGAGGATGTTTGCTATTGTCTTCCTCTAAGGCTGAGAGCATGTGACTTGCCTAAAGTTACCCAATGGAGTTCATTGTGGGTTCCACCTCGCCTAAAAAAAAACTTTAAAACCTTTTGCTTCCAAATATCCCAAATGGTCTCCAGGGGGTATTTGGGGGAAATTTCATCATGTTCCTATTGGGAATATGACAGACCTTTTTTTACTATAGGAAGTGACAGGGAAGTTAATTTCCCTTCACTTCTGGTGTAAAAAATGCCTCTCCCAAGCTTAAAATGGCCGCAGGGAGACAAAAATATGGCAACATTGTCGCCGATAGCTTCCTTTAGGGCATTTGAGGTAATTATTTTTTTTAATTTTTTTGAGCCCTGTAGGATCCTGAGCATTACAGAAATAGCCCTGGTAACCACATATGGCCTGGAGGCCACACTTCTCACATGCCTGGTGTAAAGAATACTGAGCTAGGTAGACCAGTGGTTGAACTGTTTATTTTACTTTGCAGGAGATGAGACTGTTGACAATGCAGCAGGAGGAGATGTGCTTATTGACTGACAACAATGAGAAAGTTGATTCTCCTACACTGGAAGCAGAAATTGACATGCTCGGCTATCAAGTGAATGTCTCATATGAGGCTCTTAAGAGCCACTTTGAGAATATGAAGGTAAAGAATTTGCTTATCTTATGGGAACCAGAGTTTCAGCACTTAAGGTATTTTCAGTATTTGGAGTTAAGTGTCTGCACTTGCAGTTTAGTCCTTGTTTGGTATTCGTTTTCTTTGCATGTATGTGGAAGGGAGGGGAAGAGTTAGGCTCACATTCATCCAGTTAACAGGTCAGTCTTGCCTCTGGGCTAATGGCAGCCAGTGAGTCCCATGTCAGTGGGTTGATGAATCCAATTTTTATCCTGATCTGTACTGCAGTTATTGGAAGTCCTGGGGCTCCTTTTAATTTCAGATTAAAACCTGGAGTGAATTAACTGACATGAAAGCCACCAGCCACCACTGCTCTGGACCTAGCTGACTTGTTTACATAGCGTCTGGGAACATCTGTGGGACCCATACCATCTCTGCCAAATTCTGGTTAGGATTGTCATGTGTCCTTGATTATAAGGGATTTTCCCTATCTGAAGTTTGGAAGCTTTTCCTTTTATATAGATCAGTGGTTCTCAAATGGTGGAGAAAGAGCCCTGAGGGTGTGTGAAGTTGCTCAAGGGGGGCACAAAATTTGGAGGCACTGATCTCTCCTCCTCCACTACTTCCCAAACTTTTTCTGTCTTGGAGGGGAAGAGAAAGACAACGGGGATGCTTGGTGCAGCTGCCTCTGCCTGAGGGATGCGGAAAAGGAGGAGGAGGTGTGGGGATGCTCACTGGATCATGGCCTCTGACTGGGCCCATCCCAAACCATCACTTTCCCCCACTGTCTCATCACTGGCCTGAGAATGAATGTTTTTGTATAACTGTGTGTGAGAGAGTTGGTGAGTATTGTGTGAGTGAAATAAAAAGTGAATCTGCACTGCAGAAATAATGCAGTTTGACACTGCTTTAACTGCCATGGCTCCATCCTATGAGCGATTTAATCTTCTGTGAGCGATTTAATCTTCTGTGTTAGAGAGCTCTGGTGCTACAAGAAGTTACAAATCCCAGGGTTATAGAGGATACATCCATGGCAGTTAAAGTGGTGTCAAACAGTGCAGATTCAGCCTGCAACATATCTTTGAATACTGGTGCATGTGAGTGTGGCTGCGTGTAAGACAATTTATTTATGTACACTTTACACATGTGTTAAGTATTTAATATATTGAAATAAAACTGTCCTAATTTGAAGAAGGTTATTTCCTTATAAAATGTTAAAATATTAAATATTCATGATTGTGTGAACAAAAATATGCACACTGTGCAAACAATTTTTATTCATATAGCATGTCAATGGGGGAATGACATCTGCATGTAGATATAAAGGGGTTTACGAGGATGAAAAATTAAAAGAGCCACTGATATAGATTGAATCGCTTCTTGGCCTTTTGGCTAAGATCAAGTGTAGTAACACATCCTAGGAATGAAATTTGCTTTATATCTAATTTCTTTATATATATTACCATACTATTATGTATTTTTATTTGCAATTGCATTCTTTGGACTTGATATATATTACTTATTGGTCTATGTTAAATTGTATTCTTAAATATTTTCTAATATAAAAAAAAGATTGAATAAGGTTCCAAAAAGTCCTGGATTTTGGGGCGTGGGCCCTTGATAAAGACAGAAATGGGTGCATCATGACAACATTGTGCAACTTAATGTGCACCTAAATGTGCGTGCAGATTTACTTCTTCATGCACATGAGCATCTGAATGCAAAATGGCATAGCATGCCCATCTCCTTTTCCACAACTTTGAGCTGAATGCAGATGTTCTGTGTTGGGTAAAAATGGACAAAGTGGAATGTAAACATGCAGAAGAAACCAACAGGATTTTAGTCTTTGGTTTTTATTTTACCTGCTTATTTTAAATCTGTGATAGACACAGTAAATGTACCCACATCAGGTGTTCTGTAGTTTGGCCAAACACTCACTCTGAATGCATAACTAGCTATCAGATCTCCCCCACCCCCAATTCAGCCATGATTTTCAGATAATGACTAAGTCTATGATCATTAACTAAAATATCTTTATTTCAAATAATGATTGCATTTTCTTGTTAAAGAAACAAAAAAGGTTCATTTCAGTAGAGGTTTGGGTTTCATCTGTCCCCTTGGCAGAGACATGTCAGCAGAAGAAGCTTTTTGAGATATGACAATCCATAGAAAGAAAGAAAAAAAACTTTCCCTAAAAAGAATTGTATTAAAGATATGTCTTTTTTTTCATAGACATTTTTGTTGTTTCCTTACCCATTTTTCTTCCTAGATGCTTCCGGTTAGTCTTGGCACTGATTCACTTGCACCTGACGCATTCTTGTCAGAGCAAGAAGTCAAACTGCATTTCGAAGATACTTACAAGAAGCTTGAAGCTGCTGTTTTAAAAGCTATGCAACTCCTTGGCCATGAAACAGGACCTGAGGGACCAATGTCTAAGTATGAGGTGAGTTAATCCAACTAAGGTTAGTGTCACCCAATGTGGTAACTCATGGTGTCACCTTCCACATTGACCTCCTCCCATTTAACATGATACAGAATCTTTAGTAATGCTTTTTTGCACTAATGTTACTCGTAAATCGCAATTCCCATATACCACTGATTGTAATGGTGATAGATGTAACATAAACAACTAGAAAAATGAAAAAAAGTCTGCAAATTACAATAGCATATGCACAACCTAACTGTGTTTACGTATATATAGTGAAGATTTCCTTAAAATGTGATGTTTTTAAAAGAAAAATTTAAAAAGAATAAAAAATTTAAATTGAATTTTTTAAATTTTTTTTTAAAAATTAAAAATTGAAATTTTAATTTAAAATTTTTTTGGGAGCATCTCCTTTCTCCTCCCATGGAGCTTCACCTCACTCCCACCATCTCTTAAAGCATTTTAAAGGGAAGCAGATTGATGCCACAGCTGCATACATATTCCCCCGCACCCCCCTAATGACACCACTGCTGTGCAGTACATGTTATAAGAGGGAGTACCTCATGGCCATTAAAGATAGACAGAAAACAAAGGAGGGTTCTAAGAATGCTAAAAAATAAACAGTACACTACATTTTAATTATGCTACTAGTATTTAGACTTAAGTCCCTTCACTTGCAGGTTAGTCATTATTTGGCTTACCTGTCTTTGCATAGCAATAGCAGCTTCATTTATATACCACTTCATACTACCTAAGCGGTTTACAGCCGGTTTACAACTGTAAGCTAATTGCCCCCAACAAGCTGGGTACTCATTTTAGCAACCTCAGAAGTATACAAGGCTGAGCCCTGGCTGGTACTGAACTCATAGCTATTTTTGTGGTCATTGCATATGCTCAGTGAAGATGCTCAGTGGCCACCTTGCAGTTGTATTCACATTTACTTAGTAGTAAACTGATTACAGTCCAGAGGGGCTTATTCCCTATAGACTGGTATTCCTATTTAACTGAATTGCACTATGGTTCTGGCTGGTGTACCATATATATTCAACTATAAGTCAACCTCATGTATAAGATGAGGGCAGGTTTAGGGGCCAAAATTATGGAATTTGATATTACTCATGGATAAGTCAAGGGTAAAACTAAGGGGCATGTAAGAAAGAATCTAATAGATGAAGCAAAGGAAAAAGTGCCAAAGAACTTACAAAATTCCAGCAGGCATAATTGTTTGTCCTCCCATTAAATGCTGGATGGATGAGAGAATAGAGGAGTGTCAGGACAGGACAGATCACACACTTGTTTTTCAGCAGGGGATGGTTTCCCTTTTTAAAAAAATAAAAGTTAAAGTACAGTACTTATATTAACCCATGGATAAGCTGACTCAGATTTTTTGACTAAAATTTCTATACTTATACATGAATATATACAATATTTTCTGCCCACTGTAAACACCTATTTTGTTATTAATCATTTTATGTTATTCTGATACAGTTTACAGCTAATACAAACAAAGAAACTTAAACTGAATACACGAACACTGGTTGCACAGTGGATCTTTTGATATATTCCATGAGTGATCTCCTGTGATCTATGCACTCTCTGACATACACACATTTCTGTTTTTGAGTCTGAAGGTGTGCTCCACAAGTACAGTTATAGTGCAAATGGAAAGAAGTGTCCCTTGTGATGTTAACAATCATAATGCAAAGGAGTTATACCTCTGTTCAGTGTGGCCATGCTGGCTGAGATTTTCTCGGAATTGAAGTTGAAGAAAGTATATTTTCTAAGCTCTGCTTTTGCAGTTGGAAAAAAGGAATTAATTTGAATCTGACTGATTGCTAGTTAGGAGTGGGCTGCTTGTCCCCAGCAATGGGTTCAAATGAGTGCCTTCAAATTCTCTTCCATCCTTAAGTGTCCAGTAGCACATGCTTTGCTTTGTAGTACTCACAGTGTGGAAAGGACCCTTTTACCTTCCAGGCATTCATCTATTTTTAGGCAGGTTTTGTATTTTGATTACTATTCCATAATTTTATGCCACTTTCTTTCAGGAAGCTTTTAGCATCTTGGATACCAGCATCCTTGGTGAGTTTTTGAAAGCAGCGGAACAATTGAAAGACATTTCATCTGCTCATGAAAAGGCAGTGGTGGAGGAAAAGAGCAAAGATGTTCGTGAGAGATGGGAGGTGAGAAAATGTACCTGGGAGGCAGAGAGCTGTTTTAATCAGATAGAAACCACTTGAGTACTTTCCCATTACATATGATTTTTGGAGGCATTTTTGATAGCATCTGTGTGGCATGGTGCCTAGACTTATTGCCTTGAATTTGGGAGACCTGGGTTCAAGTTCTGGCTCAGTCCTGAAGCTCCACCAGGCGGCCATGGGGAAATTGGTACAGCCTTGTTCACCAGGGCCTCCCCTGCATGAGTAAACACATGGTGGGAGCATGAATCTCACCCCATGACATTGGTGCAGTACGCAGAACATTTGTATAGGTTGATCCATATGCTGTATCATTGCATCGTCTTCCAGCACAACTGGTTTCCTCCTGACACAGAGAGTTTATGCATGTACAGATGTATATCTACAGGCATTTCTTGCTCACCTTCCATTAGAATCATAGAGTTGGAAGAGACCACAAGGGCCATCCAGTCCAACTCCCTGCCATGCAGGAACTATCAATCAAAGCATCACTGACAGATGGCCATCCAGCTTCTGTTTAAAGACTTCCAAGAAGGGAGACTCCATCACTCCCCATGGAAGATGTTGAAGAGTGGGATCAGGATGCAAATATGTAGCTACAGGAGGTGGTGGCAGATTGAGGGCTTTTTTAAATGGAAAGGCCAGATATATATGTAGTAATTTCAAGGAACACCTTTGTACTCTCAGTCCTATCTACCTGGCAAGGGTGTTATGAAGCTAAAATTCTCTTCTAAACTCCTTGTATCAAGGATGGTGGACACATGAAAAAAGTCCTTCCCCCCCCCCCCCAATAGCTCTCATGTTATATCTTTATTAATTACCAGCATTCTTTGATATACATTCTGTATTCTGCAGGCAGTTCGCAGAGAAATCATATTCTATATTCAATTAAAAATGGAAATTGAAAGAGGAAAATTGAATAAAATGTTTTCCAAGCTGAATAAACAGATAAATAAAGAGAAGAAACTGCTCAGTGCTGGGAAAACCAAAGGACTTCTTGAAGAACATGAGGTATTTTTCCATATAGATATTTTGTTTAGGCGAGGAATACTCAGTTACGTCCTCTGAAATACAGCCTACAGCACCTAGTATTTATTGGCAGTCTTTCATTCAGGTAGTTCATCTGGTCCTGGAGACTTATGATTAACTTTCAAAATGAGACAAGATCTGGTGCCTTTAGAGTATACTGCATCAAACAAGTGGACTGGAAGTCTTGGTTTAACTATTTATTTTGGAAATCTATGAAATGTTTTAGAGTAATGATCATAGGATCATAGAGGTGGAAGAGACCACAAGGGCCATCCTGTCCAACACCCTGCCATGCAGGAACCCTCCATGAAAGCATCCCCGACAGATGGTCATCCAGCCTTTGTTTAAAGACCTCCAAGGAAGGAGACTCCATCACACTCCAAGGGAGTGTGTTCCGCTATCAAACAGCTCTTACTATCAGGAGGTTCTTCCTAATGTTGAGGTGGAATCTCTTTTCCTGTAGCTTGCATCCATGGTCCGGGGCCTGTTCTCTGGAGCAGCAGAAAACAAGCTCAATATGACACCCCTTCAAGTATTTAAACAGAGCTATCATATCACCTCTTAACCTTCTCTTCTCCAGGATAAACATCCCCAGCTCCCTAAGTCATTCCTCATAGGACATGGTTTCCAGATCCTTCACCATTTTAGTCGCCCTCCTTTGGACACACTCCAGTTTCTCAATGTCCTTTTTGAATTGTGATGCCCAGAACTGGACACAATATTCCAGGTGGGGCCTTACCAAAGCACAATACAGTGGCACTATTATTTCTCTTGATCTAGACACTATACTTTTATTGATGCAGCCCAGCTTTCTAGTCTGTTCAGGTCCTTTTGAATTTTGATCCTGTCCTCTGGGGTATTAGCTATACCTCTTAATTTGGTGTAATCTGCAAATTTGATAAGTGTGCCCCCAATTCTTTCATCCAAGTCATTGATAAAGATGTTGAACAGCACTGGGCCCAGGACAGAACCCTGTGGGACCCCACTGGTCACTTCTCTCCAGGATGAAAAGGAGCCATTGTTGAGCACCCTTTGGGTTTGGCTGGTCAACCAATTACAGATCCATGTAACAGTTACTTTGTCTAGCCCACATTTTACAAGCTTGTTTGCAAGAATGTCATGGGAAACCTTGTCATAGGCTTTACTGAAATCAAGATATACTATATCCACAGCATTCCCTTCATCTACCAAGCTGGTAATTTTTTCAAAGAAAGAGATAAGATTTGTCTGGCATGACTTGTTTCTTTGAAACACATGTTGACTTTTTGTGATTATGGCATTGCCTTCTAGATGTTCACAGACTCTCTGTTTAATGATCTGCTCTAGAATATTTCTTGGTATTGATGTCAGATTAACTAGACAATAATTGTTGGGATCCTCTTTTTTCCCCTTTTTGAAGATGGGGAACAACATTTGCCCTCCTCCAGTCTGCTGGGACTTCTCCTGTTCTCCAGGAGTTCTCAAAGATTATTGCCAATGACTCCAATGTTACATTTGCCTTTTCTTTTAATACTCTTGTATGTAGTTCATCTGGTCCTGGAGACTTATGTAGAATCTGTCAACAAAAAATGTCATGTATCCAACACAAGTGTTTTTGTATTTCTTTGTCCATTTAGGACATGTTTTCTCAGCAAGGTAGAATGGGCAAGCTAAATGCTTGCTTACAAGCCATGAAAACAATGAGTAAGAAAATGGCCATGGAAGAAAATGAGACTGAAACAAAAATGCTGGTTGCAGAATATGAGCAGAAGAAAGAAGACCTTCAAAGACGTGCATCAGCTGTTTACAATGCACTGGTGTCTAGGGCTTGTGAAGACCGTTCATCTAAGAGAGGGTGGGTATTTTCAGTAGCCAGCATGGAACTGCTTCATGGGGGCTTTCTAGATAGCTGTGGCTAGTGCAAAATGCATTGATAATGCTCGGGATCCTCTAAAGATGAGTTAGGTTCAGCTTAACAACCAAACTGAGGATACATCCAGACTGATTAAAAAGACCAGACTGTTCCAGATTCTGTTCTTATTCTTTCTGATTTTAATTTGGAGATCCATACATATTTTGATTATTGCAGAATATTTTCTGTCAGCAGCTGGTACACCTTTTTATACCAGCTCCCCAGATTAGTGTATTCTAATGTGGTATTAAAATGGAAAGAACAGGAACAAAATTGGGGGCTTTTTAGTCAGTCTGAATACACCCTGAGAGATATAGAAACTATTTCAACTGTAAGTCTAATTTTAATTTCACAAATGTTCTCATGACTACATTTCAGTGGTGGGCCAGGTCAGTCAAAGAAGTAGGACCAAATATACTGTATATTTTAGCTTCTAAAACTTTCAGAATTGGAAAAGCCCCATTCAGAAGTTGAGAAACCACCAAAGGAGAGAGTTGAGAAACCACTAAAGGAGAGTGTCTTGAGGAAGGGAACCATCTAGCAAACATTGATGGGGTGGGTTAGGACAGGGTGGTGAGATTTAGCCCCAGGTCCTGAGGTTTCTGACCCCTGACATGGAGTGCATGCCTGAACAGGTCTAGTATATGCAAGAGCTAAGAGTAATTCACTATGATTAGTAGTGGTGCCATGTGATCATGAAGGTAGTGGGGCTATGTGGTACAGTCCCACTCAGATTTATGAACACATGAATAGATACTGTATAATGTTGGATAGGAGAACCATGGCTGTGCCAGACAAATGTTGGGACATACACATGCATATGATTCTCATACATTGCATATGCCCTTTTTGAATATTATGAGGGTTAGTATTCCCTTCTTCCCTCTGCATAACACAGAGCCTGTCCTTGTGGGACTTACTGAATATTTTCTGAAACCCCCAGCACAACCATTCGCTGTTTTGTGGAGAGCAGCAAGGATTGCAGAAGCTTCTTCCCCCAGCCAGATGTGAAATGATGATATCAGTGTGCTGAATTTTGCTATGGTCCTCCAGAAGTTTCAGTGCTGCTGTAATCATTTTGCACCCAGCTATGAGAACATAACCGGATGCTTCTGTGATAATGTCTACTTCCCACAAAGCATGAAATGGGCCTGTGGAGGGCTTCAGAGGCTGTTCTGTAGGTTATGTGGTGGTTATATATGGCTCAGCCTAGCATAAGGCCTGCTACACTACACTGAGGATTGCAGCCGCTGGTTTGGCTTCAGTAGTTCTTTTTCAGAGCTTGGAACAATTACTTTTTTGGACTACAGTGCCCACAATCTGCCAGACAGCATGGAAAGTAGGTATGTTAGCTTGGAGGATTTGAGAGTTTATAGTCTGAGAGGAGGAATGTGAGATTATGGTCTGTGATATGTGGTTCCCAACGCACATAATAGTCAATGTGCATGCAGGTATGTGTGTGTAGACCTATTCAGTAAAGGACTGCACTACATATGTAGACTTGGGAGAGGACAGAGGAAGAACCTGTATTCAGGCATGACATTGGGTGGGCTATGCAATCAAACCTGCTCGGTACTCTTATATTACGATACCTGGATGTATGAATACTTGAAGAATGCTTTTGAGAAGCAAATACAAAACAGAAGAAACAACTGAGAAACACTGAAATCAAGAGTTGAGGACTGGAAACAGGAAGTAATTATTAGTCCTTCCATCTGTATTGGACCAGCTCTCTGATAAGATGTTTCCAGAGCCTGTTGGTGCTACTGGATCTCTAAGTGGCTTTTGACACAATAGGTCATAACATCCTCTTGGATTGCCTGAGAAGGTTAGGAATTGGAGGCACTGCACTGGTCCTGTTCCATCCTCTCGGGTAGATTCCAGAGGGTGATGTTCGGGGACAGTTGCTCTACAAATAAGAGCTTAATTATAGCATCCCTCAAGGTGCCATCCTATCCCCAGTGCTATTCAACATATATATGAAGCTGCTGGGAGAGATCATCCGGAGGCATGGGGCGGGGTGTTATCAGTATGCTGATGACACCCAGATATATTTCTCCATTTCTCAGTCTTCAGCTCTGACTTCAAATGGCGTCTCTCCTCTCAATGATTGTCTTAAAGCAGTAATGGACTGGATGAGGAAAAACAGATTAAAACTGAATCCAGAAAAAACGGAGGTACTTACAGTAGCAGCCCCGAACCCAGGTTTTGGGATACAACCTCTAGTCCTATATGGGGTCACACTCTCCTCAAAGGACTGTGTTCATAGTCTGGGGGTGCTCCTAGATCCGTCACTCCAGATGACAAGACGGTCAGGAGTGCCTGTTATCAGCTTCGGCTGATACGCCAGCTGTGCCCTTTCCTGGAAGTTAAGGACCTTGAAACTGTAGGGCACGCGCTGGTAACCTCTCGTCTCAATTTCTGTAATGCACTCTGCATGGGGCTACCCTTGTGCTTGATTTGGAAACTTCAGGTAGTGCAGAACGTGGTAGCCAGGTTGGTCTCAGGAAGAGACCACATCACACCAATTTTAAGATTGCTTCACTGGCTGCCCATCCGTTTCTGGGCCCAGTACAAGGTGTTGGTTATAACCTTTAAAGCCCTAAATGGCTTGGGTCCATGCTATCTTCGGGACCGCCTCCTCCTGTATAATCCACCACTCGCACTCAGGTCCTCTGGGGGGAACTTGCTACAACCTATAAAACTAGATTGTCTGCAAGCTCCCAGAGGACCTTTTCGGCAACTGCTCCCAGATTGTGGAATGGCCTGGTGGAAAAGATCTGTCACATTATCACCTTAAATAGCTTTTAAAAAATTGTTAAGATGGATCTCTTCCGGCAGGCCTTCCCTGAATAGATACACGGCCACCAAAAAGCCTAGTTTGTTTACCCCGATTTTTGTTATAGCCATGGTTTATTTGTTTTGTTTATCATTTTAAGCTATGTTTTAAACTGTAAGCTGTTTAATTCTATTTCATGGGGTGGGATTGTGGGATATGGAAATTTAATCTTGTAAGGCTCCCCAGTTGTGTTGCACAGAGGAGCAGGATATTATTGTTGTTGTTGTTGTTGTTGGGAAAATGTATACTTCCAGTACTCCTTGTTAGCATGGTCATTGGAAGTATTCTGGGAACTGTAGTGTCATGAAGCATCTCTTCTAATCCCTTACTGTTTCTTACCTACAGGGGAAATGGGAAAATATGTTGTGCCTTTTTTCCCCACAGGGTAAAAAACAGCTGTTGAGATGTATATATGCAGTAGGTATTATTAAGCAGATGTGGCAAGCAATGCAAGGGTAATTCAGTCTTAGAATCATAGAGTTGAAAGAGACCATAAGAGCCATCCAATCCAAACCTCTGCCGTGCAGCCTTCTGATCCTCCTCTTTGAATTTCAGCATCTCTAAGCTGTTTTACTTGAACAAAAAAAACCTGTTGAACAGAAAAATCAGGGAAAATCATCATGTGCAATTTGTCACTGAAAGTAAAACATATGGCACAGTGGTTTGAGTGTTGGACTAGGATTTTTGGAGACCAGGATTCAAATCCCCACTCAGCTCCTGAAAGCCACTGGGTGACTTTGGGCAAGTCACACTCTCTCAGCCCAAGAGGAGGGTAATGATAAACTTCCTCTGTAAACCATTGGGTTTACTATGAAAACCCAATGGTAGGGTCATCATTATGTTGGAGTTGACTTGAAGCCATGTGACAACAACAAAAGAACAAAACAAGTGCTGAATTTTAATTTGTGGCAGAGAAAAATATGCCTTGGCTATATAGAGATGAGAAAACTTTGCATGACATTCTTAGTGGCCATATGCATGGACCTTAAAAAGGCAAATACACTTTTGCCTAGTTGCCATTTTTATTTTTTGTATTCCACTAATCAATTTATTTTTAAAATCCAGAGGTTTAGCACTTGCTTCTGCCAATGGAGAGAGGGCATCTTCTCAACATCCCTGTGATGGGCTTTCAACTGAAAAGGTAAGATGTTTGAATGCATTCATGGGGCTTTCTCCATTGTGGCATTTTGCAAGGGCTGGCCAAAGATACTTTGCTGCCTGAGACAAACAGGAATTGTTGTTGTTGTTTTATATATTCCATCTTTCCCCCAATAATGGGAGTCAAAGTGGCTAATATTTAAAAACAGTACAAATGTGAAACTATACAAGGTCATTAATTAAAGGGTAAATGTAAGAGTTATTTAAAAAACAGTTAAACAATTTATGAAGTTAATATATTAAACATTAAAAACATTAAAATTCATTGAAAGACTAGCACCACATAGCATTAAAACCCCACCCCGGCCAGTTTTTAAAAGCCTGTTGGCACAAAAAGGTTTTTGCCTGTTGCCAGATGGAGAGCAGGGATGGGGCCATCCTGGCTTCTCTAGGGAGGGAATTCCAGAGCCTGGGAGAGCAGCCACTGAAAAGGCCATTTCCCTTGTTCCACCAAGTGAGCCTGAAAGAGTGGTGGAACAGAGCAAAGAGCCTCTTCAGACAATCTTAGAGCTCTAATAAAGGGAGATACAATCCTGCAAATAACTTTCCACTTGACACAAAAAAATCAACTGACAAAGCAGATTATTTCCATATTAAAGAAAATTTTTGTACTGCTTTTCAGTTTAAAAATCTAAAAATGGGTTACAATAAAAAATATTATAAAAGTAATAGCTAAATATATCACTTGGATGGGATGCCTGTACAGGCCTAATATATTGGATAACTGCCAGTACACCAGAGGCCCTTTCACACTACACAGCTACAGTACTGTGATTCCACTTTAGATGACATGGCTGCATCCTATGGAATCCTGCAATTTGCAGTTTAGTGAAGAGTGTTTAGAATCCCCAACGAGAACTCAAGTACCCATTCAGTCTTCCGCAACACACATATATGTTTGTTGTTGAGATTTTTCCAATCTTGATAGCTGGTTCATTAAAATAATTTAACTGTGAAATATCTTGCTTTTATTGAGGTCATACTTTGAAATAAAGCCTTTGCGCTCATGGATGAACCCCCCCCCCCCACACACACCAGTGTTGTGAGCTGGTAGGTTTTAATTGAATTGACTGTTTTGCCATTTTAAAATAAATACTATGCATTTTCATTCTTTTGCCCCCCCCCCCCCCCCCCCCCCACCATTTCTGATATAAATTTGGAAGCAGAAGAGAAACTTCATAATGGAGGACATCATCGAAAGAAGTGTGAAAAAGATGGAGACTTGGATTTGGAAGGGTTGAAAGAGAGGTGCTTTTCAGTCTAGGGCCTTATCTGCATGGGCCAAATAAAATGTCCTCTCCCTGTCCTCTTGGCAGGGAGTCTGGGCGATGCATAGCCCAAACCCCACTTCTTATGGGAACAGTTTGAACAATGTCCAGTCCATTCAGCAGAGAACATGTTCTATAACATCCTTAAAACTTTTTTTAAAGTTACCTTTTGCTTTGGATTTTCCAGGATGATTCTGAGACCTCCATTGCAATTGTGAGTGACTGTTTACAACTCATCCCGTTGTGCTGCCTGGAGTAGCTGCGGCAGTGGGTAGTCACTCGCTCTGAGGTCAGAACAAGTGTCCAGCCATGTGATGGATGCTGGGCTCCTCATTTTGACCTCAGAGCGAGCGACTTGTGATGGCTGGCGTCGCAGCACAGTGGGACACATTGTACAAACAGTAGTGGGACACACTGTGTGAACAGCCACTTGATGTCGCAATGGGAGTGTCAGGTAACTGGGATGTTGGGTAGCTCTGGGGCTTATGTGGATGGTCTAGGATGAACATAGACAGCTACAGTGTGGGTGGGGATGGGAGCCAAGGGCAATTTATAACCTTTACCTCTACCATGGTGGGAAACCCAGGCTGATTGTTAGTTCAGTGTCTTTTAGAAATCACTTTTGGAGTTTTGGGCACCAGTTTTGGTGTTTTTCTATCTGCTCTTCTGTTGCTAGAGACCTCTGGGAATGGAGATTGTCCTTATTTTAGCTTTTAAATATCCCCCTTTTTCCATAATTTTTAAAATGAGATACAGAGGTTTGGAGGGGTATTTGGGGTTTAAGTGGCTCACAGACTGCAATGGTGAAAAAATTGGACCTGTTCAGCCATAAAAACCCAGTGACCTTGGGAAAGTCACAGTCTCAGCATCAGAAGAAGACATGGCAAAAACTCTCTGAACAAATCTTGCCAAGAAAACCCCTTGATAGGCTAACCTGAGTTTCAGCATAATTTGGAAATGACTTGAAGGCACATCAACCCCTTCCAGTCCTTTTTGCCTTGTTTTTATCCCTTCAAATCATGTTAGGTACAGGAGAGGTCTTTTCCCAATGAGGAAGTAAACTGGAGGACATCTTCCGAGGGTAGGGTTGGGAACATGATGGAATGTTTTTAGCAATAAACAAAACAAAGTGAAAACAGTTTAAAACATTCTGTGGCTGGGACCCCTCAAGGTCTTCTGGAGGAGATCATTGTCCTTATTTGCTGCATCATCATCATCATCATCATCATCATCATCATCACCCTTTTAAAATATTTTTTAAAAATATTTTTTTCCTCAGCTGTGAAAGAGCAAGACATAAACTGAAACTTCATTTAAGCAGTATCAGAGAGAACATAGCTCCTGCTTTTACTGGTGATATAAAGGACACTTCCTATCTTCAGAATAAGCTACATGAGTTAGAGGTAAATATTTTGAAGCTCATATTTTGGTCATATTCTTAAAAGGGTATCAGATGAACTAGAGCCTATGCACTGACTCAGTTCAGATGTCATGTTAAAACATGGTTTGAAGTCTTAATAATGTATTAAAATGTCATTGCTGTTTTTATATATTAGTCTTTGGATGTGTGTTACATCTTGGAGAAACATGTTGCACAATTGATACTGGTCTGTCATGTTTTAGGCCTTAAAGAGTAAAGGTGAAACTTCATGGAAAGTGTTTGAATCCATGGCCGCCATGCTAGAAAAACGTTCAGGTGAAATGGAGAAGTCTGACACCACTAAACAATCTCAGGAGGAACTGCTGAGAGAATGGAACGAGCTCCAGTTGACTTTAAATAAAAGGTATACTCTGCATATTATAGCTGCAAGAAGGAATGGATTAGTTGGATGGGATGGCCATACAGGCCTAATACATTGGATAACTGCCAGTACACCAGAGGCTCTTTCACACTAAACAGTTATAGTGCTGTGATTTCACTTTAGATGACATAGCTGCATCGTATGGAATCCTTCAATTTGCAGTTTAGTGAGGAGTATTTAGAATCCCCAAAGAGAGAACTCAAGCACTCCTCCAGTCTTCCCCAACACACATATATTTTTGTTGTTGAGATTTTTCCAATCTAGATAGCTGGTTCATTACAACTCTATAAATCTAACCTCTATAGTTAATGTATTTGCCACTATTTTTTTATTCTTCATTGAGCTGAGAAAAATGCAGCCCTTCTTCAATTGGTAAGACTTATGTTTGGGTCAAGCTTATAACTCAAATCGAGGTTTCTAGGTGAGGTTTATTATTACCATTACAAACATGTGGGTAGAATTCAGAGACATAGCCATGTTAGTATGGAATATAAGGATGCAAACGGATCTTGTCGCACCTTTGAGACTAACTGTGGCCCTAAATAGGCTAAATGAAGCAGATTCTGGCCACTTTGGAGGCATGGTGTTCAAGCGACGCACATCTTCAAAGCTATACTATACTAGCTAACAAGAATAACATGAAACTAAACTATCCCCAATATCTCCAATTCCTTCCTCCCCTTAAAACTGTACTTATTAATAAACATATAATCATGTTAAACTCAAATTAATACATTTAGCACAATCCAAAATTGACTTCCCAGCTCCATGAATATTAATACTCCATATTTCAAGTTTCTCAGTAATACAAACTCATTTTTATTTAATTTCTGACCTAAAAATTTAAACCAAATTGCTTCAGATCTCCAAATCCACAACTAAAATCTTTCCTTCTTTCTTGCTCATATAAATAAAAAAAGATACCCAAACCCTTCAATAATTGTCCAAAGGTTTTTCTTTAATTAATATTGCTAGTTTGTCCATTTTGTCCAATTCGAACACTTTAACAATCCAGTATTCTTCTGTAGGAAGAGAGTCTGTTTTCCAACTCTGGGCATACAATGATCTTGCTGCAATGATCATAGAATACACCACTTCATAGTTTATGTCGTTAAATTTCTCTTTTGATATACCAACAAAAACAACTCTGCATGCATCTGACAAAGGGTTAAATAGATTCCTACTGCATTTTGGAAATCAATTCTAAAAGGTCCCTTGTTCCCACTATGAAAGTTCCCCCCCTTACCCCAGTATAATTGCTTTTTTTTTTTTTGCTCCGATTTTCATCGCCACTGTTAGCGCAGCTTCAAAATCCCCCATCAATCATCTGTGACGTAAGCGGCAGCCTGGCTTGGAAATTTGGGGGGGGGGGGGGGGGAAGCTGAGAGAGTGTGATCTGAGGCTGAGAGTGTGAATGGGGCTTGGGATTGGAGGAGAAGGATGAGGCCAGGCAGAAAGAAAAGAGCAGGGGAAGGAGGCTTGAGATTGGAAGAGAAGGCTGGAGCCAGGCAGGGAGGAAAGAGCAGGGGAACGAGGCAGGAGGAGAAAGAGGAGGACAAAATGCTTTTTTTAAAAAATAAAATTGTTTGGATTTTCAATTGATTGATTTTGCAATTACTTGTCTTTGCAAGTAGTTGCTAAATCAAACAATCAAATACTTGATCATTTTATTAAAAAAAACCACAAGTACAAAGGCAGCACCGAGAGGAGAGGAAAATGGTGGATCTGCCAAAAACTGAGGAGGGATGGTAAACACCCCTCTGCCATAGTTCCTCCCCTCCAGAATGAATCAATTTTGACTTGTTGTTCCCACTTAAGGAACTTGCTTCAGAATCTATTCTTCTCAAAAAACCCTCTTTCAAAATACTCTCTGCAAAACACCGTTTTTTTTGCCTTTGCTTCGCTTCATCTTGACAGGATTAGATCAGATTATGGCAGGAACTGGTTTCAAATGGGAATGAGGGTCATTTCATAGTGGGAACAAGCCCAAAGTAGATCAAGTTTTCAAAAGCTTATGATACAACCTCTTTCATACAGTCTCAAAGGTGCTACAAGATCCATTTGCATTACAAACATATATGTGTCTGCTCCAGAGGTGGGGAACCTCACACTCTAGGACTGAATGTGGCCCTAGGTCTGGCCATCTGGGCTTTTCCCAAATGGTTCTAACCATACAACATCAGCATTGGTTGGCTTTCGAATTTCTGTATGAGGCTTTCCTTTCATACTAGGAGGTTGAAATGCCTTTGCGAAGGCCTTGTGATTAACAGTAAGAGCTTTGGGTGAACTGTACTGGTATTTTTGTTGCTGCCTTTTTGCCTGTGGCTCAACTCACCTCTAGAATGGCGTCTGTGAGAAATACTAAAGTTGAATTTGGCCCTTGGGCTGAAAGACGTTTCTCATCTGTGGTCTACTCAGAAGTAAAATCTCACTGTTTTCAGCAAGGATTTCTCTGATATGTAAACTTAGAATTTTACCCTAAAGGATAAAAGTCATTACTAACCAACTAACTAACTAAAAAAGTAACTACCAACTAACCCTAGACTATTTTTTTAAAGTTAGGATGAATAATCAACAATCAGAACATTGTCAGATGACATTCATACAATTTAGGATTCCTCCTTCAAAGGAGATACAGAGGTTATCCAGGCAAAATGTTGTTGTTATTATGTGACTTCCAGTTGTTTCCAACCTATGGCAACCCTAGATAAGATTGGTAAAATTTGTTCAGAGGAGGTTTGCCCTTGCCTTCCCCTGAGGCTGAGAGCATGTGACTTGTCCAAGGTCACCGAGTCAGTTTCATGAGTGAGTCGGGAATCAAACTGTGGTGTCTAGAGTCATAGTTCAACACCCAAACCACTATGCTAAACAGTAATTAACACAGGCTAAAACAAGCATCAAATCAAAAGACTCTTGGGATTTTTCAGTGTTAACATATGGACTGTGTGACCTTCCCCTGCACTTGGATGTAGCTATAGGAAATAGGAATATGTAATAGCTAGTTCTTCTTTCTGCCAGACACTCGCCGTGTCTATTCAGGAACGTTCTTTCTCTGTGTATGCACCAGCTGTCTTATCTTTGATGGAAGAGAGATTTTAAGGGGATAAGGTTTGGGTTTCTTTGATTACATCCACTAGAGCTCAAAATTCTGCTAAGCTTCCCTTCCACTGGTCTTAGAGTCAATGAATCATTTAAATTACCTCTATGTATGTGCTTATTTAATTTATACCTCACATTTATTCTGAGATGGGATGGGAGACAGCTATATTTTTCAATTCCTGTTACTGCAGTCATAAGGGCTAGAAACTCAAGAGACATGTGGAAAGCTGAGATTTTCAGAATGTAGAATTCTATACCTCGTACTAAGTTCCATGCTTACGCAGTTGCTTCATAGAATTATCTAACACGGGCAACCCAAGGCATTTATCCATTGTGTTGTGTGTGTGGCCATTTCCTTGATTAGTCTCTTTTTGATGTTTCTTTTGCTGTCTTTTAGGATGGAACCTATAAAGGCTATTTTGACGCTTGTTTTGCCAATAGAAAATGAGTGGGTTCAGTTGTGCAACTTAGAAGAGCAGCTTCGCAAAAGGGACATACCACAGTGCGTGCTGCAGAATATGGAACTTCCACGTAAAAAAGTGAAGGTTGGTACCTCTTACGTTTCTTGTAGCAAGGAATCTCAGTGTGCCTTATATGAGGCTTCCAGAAACCTTCCATTTAGGCTTTTAAACATTAATTCAGAAGCTGGCACTTTCAGGACAGTCACAAAGCCCTATGTGGAGAGCACTGGGGACAGATCTATCTAGTCTCCTGTTGGCCTGTGTTCATAAATCCCAGCTGTGGCTGCTTTGGTGAAAAATGCACCAGAGAGGAAGAATGCTTTTAACCTTACACTTCCTTATGCATTCTTCTAGGTGCTTTGTCCCCAGGTAGAACCAGAGCTTGGAAAACTTACTTTTTTGGACTATTACTCTGAGAGTCCCTTAGCTAGTATGGCCCCTTGAGATTCTGGAAGTTGTAGCCAAAAAGAAGAATGTTTTTTTTTTTTTTTGTGGGTTTTTCAGGCTATGCGGACATGTTCTAGAAGATTTTCTTCCTGACTTTTCGCCAGCATCTGTGGCTGGCATCTTCAGAGAATTCATTCTCTTAAGATGCCAGCCACAGATGCTGGCAAAACGTCAGGAAGAAAATGTTCTAGCACATGGCCGCATAGCCCGAAAAACCCACAAAAAACCATGGATGCCGGCCATGAAAGCCTTTGACTTCACAAAAAAGAAGAATCTTTGCTAAGCTTTGGTTAGGGCTATACAACTTGTTAGAAAACCTTGGCCACTGCTTCTCATTTAGGAGGAAGTATTCCCTGTTCAGCCATGGAAACCCACTGGGTGACCTTGGACAAGTCATGCTCTCTCAGCCTCAGAAGATGGCAATTCAGCTGAGGGTAGTGGTTGTAATGAACTTTGCTCCTCTGTCTGCTGGGAACTCAGCCCCTGTGCTGGCTGCAGCTTCTCCTCCTGGATCTGCTGGCCTTGCTGCAGCCCTGACATGTCTCCTGAGGTCTCAGTCTCTTCATCAGAGCCTTCAGAATCAGAGGGCATGCCAGGATCCTGGAGGCAGGGCATGACAAAAGGTACCTGTCATGATGGACACCTGCCTTTCAACATTTAGACCTAAAGCACATCCTATCCCTGTTGTCCTATCTTATTTCTCAGAAAATTCAGACATCTATAGCAAATTGTATTGGGTGGTGCAGTCAGCAAGAGCAAATCAGGCCCACAGGAGGGAAAGTTGACCCAGCAGACTGGCAAGTGGCAAGTGCAATGATTGGTGAATACAAAATACAACTGGAAGAACTGGATCATAAGACACAGACCATTGGAGCAATCTTGCAAGATCTTGAAACTTTCCTGAGGCATGTCAGAGCACCTGCGAAGGTTTCAGACCCTTTCAGCCATTCTCCTCAACTGACAGAGGCTTGCAAGATGCACAAAGAGGCCAGACTTCTAGATGACAAGTTGACACGAGCCCGTATCCGCTTGGAAGATCCTGAATCGGGGAAAAAAGTGAGCTGCAAAGAGCTTGTTGCAGCTTTGTGTACAAAGGAAATCCCAGCTGTTGGTTCTGCAGAAAAAGAAGAAGTTGTCCAGACTGAGGATGTTCGGGAAGAATTTTCACCGAAGAACAGTGAGCTCTATAAAAGTCTCCAAGACATACGTGATAAGATCCGTATGATAGGGCTGAGGGATCCAACAATTCCTGCTGCTCAACAAAGGTGAGCAAATGATATTTTTTATCCCCACTTTCATATTTTTTCAAGATTGTCAACAATCTGTTGAATTGTCTTTTTGCAGGAGGCATAAAAGCTTTCATAGTTTTTTTTTTTTTTGGTGGACTTCAAAAAGTATTATTCATGAGAGCTTCATTTTATCTTCCCAGAAATGATGGTTACAAAGTGCTGTCATGGTTATTATTACTGTATATATTTGTTAATAAGTCTAGAAATTTTAGTTAAAAAATCAACCCAAAAAAACTGAGTCGACTTATCCATGGGTCAGTGTAAGTACTTTACCTTAGCTCTTATGAAAAAGGGAATAATCCCATTCTCTGCGTAGAGTGGCAAAAGTTGAGAACCTAGTCCAGTGATGGTGAACCTTTTAGAGGCTGAGTGCCCAAACTGCAACCCAAAACCCACTTATTAATTTCAAAGTGCCATGTCCCTCTGGCTTTCTAGTAACAAACTCTGTGTTGGAGTGATGGCACATGTGTGCCCACAGAGAAGCCTCTGAGTGCCACCTCTGGCACGCGTGCCATAGATTCGCCATCACTGACCTAGTCTGTCCCAGGAGAACCTAATAGAAGCATAGTCTGTTGTGGCACTGCTTACAGCCATTTGAATACCTAGTTGGGAAAATAGCAGCAGTGGCTCTTTGGAACTTCCTCTGAAGTAAACGCTGAGAGGAACTGGGTTATGAAAGATCTGAATAAGACATTTGTGTATATCAGCTTTTCTGTGTTACAACTTTGACAAAGTTATCACATTAAAGTTAAATTTGTTTTGCCTTTACTTCTTTTTTTTATGTTAGTGTTTCCTTAGCCCTACTCATGCCTGGTCACCTCCCCACCAATTTAATAATAATAATAATAATAATAATAATAATAATAATAATAATTTATATCCCGCCTCTCTACAAAATGCAATTGAGGCGGCTTACAAGATTAAAAATATACAGTCCGAACCCTCAAAACCCCCCCCCAAATGCAATTAAACAATGTAGAATTTAAAACATAAATTTAAAACATATTTATCAGTCCCTTCCTCATCCATTCAGCTTTTATGGTGACATAAACAATTATGCCTGCTGGAATTTTGTAGGTTATTAGGCATTGTTTTCCTTTGCTTTGTCCTTTATATCCTTTGTTACATGTCCCCTCTACCTTAGCTTATCCAAATCGATGAGTATGGCCTCAAAACCTGCACTTGACTAATACATGAGGTAGACTTATACACAAGTATATAGAGTATATTTATTTTTATCCTGTCCCCCCCCCCCAAAAAAAAAATTGGGACTCAAAGCTGCTCACAATTTAAAATAATAGTACAATTGAAAAAATTCAACAGATGAACATTAAAATATAAATAAATTATTCACAGTACCTTGGGCCATTGATATCCTCTGGTGTTTGATTCCAGGACCCTTGTGGTTATCCAAATCCATGGATGCTCAAGTCCCATTAGATACAGTGGCATAGTAAAATTGTGTCTCTTATATAAAATGGCAGAATCAAGGTTTGCTTTTAGGAATTAAACAAAACCAAGTTGTGGATGTTTGTGGATAAAGAATCTGTGGATACAGAAGGCCAGTTGTATTAAAACAATTCAAAATTCAAATTAAAAGAGTAAAAAAAGCTAGTAAGTTATTAAAAACAGGTCAGTTGAACAGTTAAACAGTTCCATTGAGTTAACTTATTTTTTTAAAAAAACCCTTTTTTTAAAAGGCTGTGAGAATAGAAAAGGTTTTGCCTGCTGACTGAGGGACAACAAGGCCTCCTTGGCTTCCCTAGGAAGGAACTGTCATTGATCAGTTCCTTCAAACATTTAATGACACAGCAAATAAAAGAACATTAAATCAAACCAGAGACCACTAGGAATAGAGCAATAAAGCTGAAATAACTTTTGGTCATGACCTCTTTCCTTCCCAATGGTACAGATTGAAGTTGCTGACTGAACTCAGGCAGAATCTTGATTGCCATGCTGCAGACATGAGATCCTTAAATGAAAGGACTAGCCTGCTTTCCCATTTCCCAAAGGCTGAACAAGAAGAGCTGAAGCACCAGTGGAAGCTTATAGAGGATTTATGGAAAGAAACCAAGCTCTCTATTACTGAAAAGTAGGAAACTAACGCTGCTGTTGTTGTTGTTTTTGTGTGCTTTCAAGCCATTCTGACTCTAGCGACCTTATCACAGAATTTTCTTGGCAAGATTTGTTTAGAGGAAGTTTGCTGTTGCCTTCCTCTAAGCCTGAGAAAGTATGACTTACTCAAGGTCACCCAGTGGGTTTCCTGAACCAAATTGGGATTCCAACCCAGATGTGCCAAAGTCCTACTCCAGTGCTCAGACCATTGCACCATGCTGGCTCTCTACTACGGCCATAATCTTATGCATATTTGTTGTAGTGAGTGACAGCTCATGGCTTCCTTGTTACTGGGGATAGTGAAACTACTCTAGATTTACTTTGAATTTTAGTGGAGCTATCCAAAGTGCTGAATAGGTCAACACCTATTCTGTCTTGCAGGCTCCGGGCTGTAGCTTCCTTGATTGAGTTTATCCATCTGTGATGTGGTCTTCCTCTCCTCTTACTGCCTTCCACTTTACCAAGCATTGTTGTCTTTTCTAGTTAATCATGTCTTCTCATTTGTCCATAATAAGACAGTCTCAGTTTAGTCATCTTGGTTTCTAGGGAGAGTTCAGGATTCATTTGATTTAGGATCCATTTACAATGGGCCCTCAGTATCTGTGGCAGTTTGGTACCAAAAAACATGGGTGCTCGAGTCAAGTATTTAACATTTAAAATTACCTGAGTTACAAGATCCAGGCACTAGAAACATTCTTCCTGCAGTCTTTCCCTCCTTCCCACCTTGTAGGCTCTTCCAGAATTTAAACAAACCTGCCTCAGTTTTCCACCTTTTCAAACTTCCCGTCACAAAGCCTCTGCCAGATTTTAAACCCCTTTGCCACTAATTCACATCAGGGAAGGGCAGCAGGAGGAGTGGAGCAAAAAGGTGTATCGTTGGGGAAGGAGTTTAAATTCTGCCAGAAGCTTCCTTGTGAAAAGATGGCAAATGGAGTGTCAAATTCTGGGAGAGGCTTCTTTGTAAGAGGGTAGTAAATGGAATAAGGCAGAGATTAAAATTTTGGCAGCTGCTTTGTGCTGTGAAGGTGGGAAAAAGAATAAGAAGGAGGTTTTAAGTTATGACTGTGGCTTTCTGGTGGGGTTTACTTCCATTGAGAAGGGAGGCATTGGCTTGCCTGAGTCTTGGTGCATCAGCCTCTGCTAGTGCCCAGGGACCACTTCTCAGCCTGGCCATTGCAGGTTAAAAAAATTAAATGTTTCTTCATTTCAACCCGTTCTTGCTCAAATCTGCATATATTGAATCTGCGAATACTGAAGGCTCACTGTATTTGAATTTTTGGCAGTCCAGGGTATACACTGACTGTCCTCCAGCACCACATTTCAAATGCGTTGATTTTCTTCCTGCCTGCTTTCTTCACTGTCCAGCTTTCACACACACACACAAACTGGAAATACAATGGCCTGGAAAATCCTAACTTTGGTATTCAATGGTATATTTTTACATTTGAGGAACTTGTCTAGTTCCTTTACAGCTGCCCTTCCAGGTCCTAGTCTTCTACTTATTTCTTGACTACCGTCTCCATTTTGATTAATTATAGAGCCAAGGTACAGAAAAACTTTTGCCTATCTGAATATCTTCACTGTCTGCTTTAAAGTTATATACGTCTGTGGTCATTATTTTTGTTTTCTTAATGTTCAGCAATAAACCTGGCACTTCACTTTCTTCCTTGACTTTGTTCAATCGTTGTTCCAAGTCTTTGCTATTTTTCTGCTAGTAGTATGGTGCCATCTGCATATCTTAAATTTTTGATGTTCATTTCTCCAGTTTCCACACTTCATGCTTCAGTCTAATCCAGCTTTGCATATCATATCTTCAATGTACAAGTTAAACAAATGGGGTAATAAAATGTAGATGTATCCTGTATGTAAGGCCCATGGGATTCAGCCAAGTTCAGATTACGTGGTATTGAATAGATGCACTGGATTCTGTGCTAAAAGCTAAATTCCTTGATGTGTTTACACAGTCATGTTTAAAAAAAAAACCCAAAAAACTCACGCATCTTCAGTTTTAGGCAGACCTTTAAATATGTTAATAATTTTGGGTTTGTTCCTTTTCAATAGGCTGGAGCACTGTGGCCGAGTAATAGAGCTCTTGAAGCAATATCACAGTTGCAAAAACTGTCTGATGAGCATCATTCTGAAGCAAGAACATGTCCTGTCACAGCAGGTGTCTTACATGGGAAAAGACAACCTTCAGAGGATAACTGCCAAGGTGAGGTTTTTAAAAGAACTTTCCATGTAGGGGAGCCAGTTTCTGTGCTTCTCTGCAAAAGGAACAGAACAGAAGTTGAAGAATGTGGTGCTAAATGGGGAATACAGCATGCAGAGAAAATTGTCTTTTGCTTTAAAAAAATATTTAAAGGAACAGTTTTCAGGCTCTTTGGTCTGCAGCAGCTTCATTTCTCATGATATTGCAGAAAGATCCTTATCTGCTGGCTGAAGTAATTGAGAAAAGGAAGAGCATTGCAGCTGGTTGGCATCTGTTTATTCTTTGTGGCTGACATTGATTGTGCTGTATGTAAACGTACTGCTATCTCATGGCAGTAAATAAATGAATAAATTGGTGCACATTCACAAAGTCCTTGTCAATCTTTGAGTAGTATCAATTCCAACATAAAACTGCAGCTGCCATCATCCCCACCAAGTATGGCCAATGGACTCGTGAGCTTCAACATATGGGGAAGGTTGCATTAAATGAGGCAGTGTTTGCTCATGATGCCAGAGAAGTGGCTGCTAAAATCCCCATGGCTGTAAGACAGTTATAGAGTTTGCTGTAGTTTATTTCTTCCTCCCATTATTACTAGAATGCTAAATTATGCTAATAGAGGAAGTATTGTGAATCTTGGTGTAATTAGCATCATAGATGGTGTAATTAGCATATAATTTAGTGTAATAATTTGCATACTTATTAGCAGCATGTATTCAAGTTTTAAAATCCATCTTTTGTTGGTGCCCATTTCAGATTGTTTTAGCACACAATACCGACCGTTTGTGTATATGTGTGTATGTATACAGTGCATGTGATCTTAACTGCAACCATAGTCAAATAAACAGGCAGCCTATTTGATCCACTTGAAGGCATCAGGAAAGGTCTCGGTGCAGGACTCCCCTTATTTAGTCTTTTTTCCTGAACCGTTGTCAGTGTCTGAATTATGCCCTTCATATACAGGTTGAGTCTCCCTTATCCTGAATTCCTAAGTCCGAAATATTTCAAAAATCCAAAATTGTCCACATGGGTGGCTGAGACACTTACACCTTTGCTTACTGATAGTTCTGTATACAAACATTGTTTCATGCACAAAATTATTAAAAATATTATATATAAAATTACACACAGGCTATGTGTGTAAGGTGCATGTGAAACGTAAATGAATTTCATGTTCAGAATTTGTTCTTAGCTCCAAGATGTAGATGCAAATATAGCAAAATATGAAAAAAAATAATCAAAAACACCAAAGCATTTCAGATAAGGGAGACTCAACTTGTATTATGCTGAAGGCAAAAACTATTGGGGGGACCTGATGATGATGATGATGATGATGATGATGATGATGCCAGACCCCTAACAGAATAGTTCTTTCCCACTTTCTGTTGTGTCCTTGGTGCAGGCTGGGTGGATAGATCTCTATAGCCAGAGGTACCATATTGGCTGAAGTACCAGCCCACCTGAACACTGTCAGCTGACTCCCAAGGGTCAATCCCTCTCCAGCTAGGTGTATATAATGCTCTTGTCTCAGACATTGTTTGTCTGTCTAAGCAGTTTCCTTTTGGTATGAGGAGGTTTTCTACACTAGTGATGAGCAACACATGGTCTGTGGGCCACATGCAGCACATTACTTGATTTTATGGCCAACAGAAGCCCCATCACTTTCTTTTTCCATTGAAAAAGGGGACTTGCACTCATAGAATCCTTTCCTGCCAGCTTACTTAGTTTTTAAACAGCAGGAAGGAATCTTGGGGGACCAAAAATGGACTTCTAGCCACTTTGGATTTTGATGGCAAGGGATGGGCCATGTCCAGGGGTGGGATGAGGAACTTGGAACTTGCCCACAAATGATCTGAGTCTTTTCTTTCTTTCCCTAAAACAGTTTGAAACTGCATTACTTCTGCAGCGTAGATGCAGCCCACAACAGTAGTTGTAGATCAGGCAGTATATACTGAGTTGATTCACTTAAATAGGCAAACCAAACGAAAAATGTCCATCCTCCCTGTCTTAACCCACTAGATCTAAACATGCTTAGTTCATACGAACATTAATACAATTTAAAATAACAGCCAAACATCCTTGCATTAATTTTATTCATTTCACATCAAGGCTAAATAGAAGCTTGATGGGGATGATGTTAAATTGAGGAAGGAAAAAGATTAATAGCTGTGTTTGAAAACTGTGGCTAATTGGGCTAGAACTCTCACAATCCCCCAACCAGTGTGGTCAGTGGATTCTGGAATTTGTAGTCCAGTATATTGTCTTTTATAAATCTCTAGTATTATGTCACAAATTGGATTCATGCACACACAGGGGCGGTTTTTCTAAAATATTTTCAAAAACCCACCCACAGAGATGTTCAAAAATCTCATTGGGGCTGCGGCTTTAAATTTGGATGAGGTCTCAGTATCTCTGTAAGAGAATTAGCCCAGGTTTTTTCAATTTTTTTTCTGAATGAATCTTTATTTGGGTCAGTGACCAGAGAAATAGAGTAAATAAAATAATATCCAGTATTAAAGTTAGAGGAAAATAATGCAGTGGCAAGTTTCTTCAGAGGACGTTTATCATTGCCATCCTCTGAGGCTGAGAGAATGGGACTTGCCCAAGGTCACCAAGTGGGTTTACATGGCCGAGTCAGGATACAAACCCTGGTCTCCAGAGTTCTAGTCCAGTGCTAAAACCCACTCCACCATGCTGTATATGCCTTTTTTAAATATTATTTTACTCTATATTTAATATTACATGTTATTGTAATTACTCTGCCTTTCTGCCATTAACTGAAATAAAAATTCATTCTTCCATTTTCAATAGAAGGCAAAATTCTGGGTTTATCTTTCCCATCCAAAGGCTAGGAGGAGAAGTTCCCTCTTATTTATTGCTTTGAGACTTTTGTCCTACTTTCCTATCCTCTTGCTGTATCTGCTAGAGAACAGACTTCATTGTCTGGCCACCAAAACAAAGACCTCATTAATGAATGTGGTCTAATTGCCAGGCGCTAGAGGTCACTGTTTCAGTGCCCATGCTCTTCTCTGCTTTGTAAACATCTGTTTGCGTTTGTGTGCAGTGAAGTCTGGAATGGGAAGTTGCAAACAAAATACAGCGAGCCCTTGGTATTTGCTGGGGTTTGGTTCCAGGACCCCCTATGGCTACCAAAAGCCATGGATGCTCAAGTCCCATGAAATGTAATGCCATAGTAAAATGGTGTTCCTTACATAAAATGGCAAAAACATATTTTGCTTTTTGGATTTTTAAAAAGATATATTTTGAAGCCGTGCCTGTCTGAATCCGTGGATACAGATGGTCGACTGTATGGTATTGTATTCTCTTCTTTAAAAATTATGAGATGGGATTCCATGAGTCAAGACCAGCTGCTAAGTCATGGAACTGAACTGCAGTTATTTGTTAATGGGAATATGGCATTTCTTGTGAAAACATGTTACTTTATTACTGTCTTATACAGTATCATTGGTTTATTGATGCTTTCTGGCATGTCATGAACAAAATGACTATAGGGCTCCACTCCCATGGAGCTTAAAATATATATTTTAGATGTCAGGGAGACATGATGAAGGGAATCAAAATACAAGAGGTATAAAGTGTTTCGGTCAAGCGTCTGACTGGCACCAGTTATAAGGAGCATAGAACTCCCTATAACCAACGATTATCATTCCTCTTCTGAGCAGAATTCAGCTTGTCATGGTCTTTAAAACCCTGTATGGCTTGGGTCTGGACTATTTGAATGACTGGATCTTTTTCCATGATCCTGCCTGGGTTTTAAGATCTTTGGAAGGGCAATTTATCTTGGTCCCACCACCATCACAGATATATTTGGCAAAGTCACAGGAGAGAACTTTCTCAATAGCTGATCCTAAGTTGTGGAATTTCCTTCCATGACAAGTCTTGTGGGCCTTTTTATCTAGACAGTTCATTTTTAACTTGTAGCAGCAGATGGAGCTTTGATTGGAGTGTGTTGTGTCTGTATTTTATTATTTTAAATGATATTTTTATAACACTTATAAACTTTTATAAAAAGAACTGGGATTCAGTGGTTTTTTTAACTTTTGTATTAATGTTATTTTTAGTTGTACTATGTTTTAAATATATTAAGTGAATAAACAAAGTAAGGAGGGGGATTTTGAGAAACAGATTGTTATTGTCCTGTGCCTTCAAGTTGTTTCTGATGCAGGGCAGCCCTGTCACAGGGTTTATTTGGCAAGATTTGTTCAGAGTGGGTTTGCCTTTGCCTTCCTGTGAGGCTGAGAGAGTGTGACTTGGCCAAGGTCACCCAGCTGGTTTCTATGGCAGAACAGGGATTCGAACCCTGATCTCCAGAGTCCCAGGTCCAACAATCAAACCACTGCACCAGACTAGCTTTCTGAGGAACTGATATATCTGGACAAATGCAATGATATGTATGAATTTTCTTCATATGATGCATTTTACATGATGCAACGTGTCACTTTCTCTGAAATGAGGAACTAAATCCACACTGATCCAAAAATGTAAAAAAATCAGTGCTTTTTTGAGGAAAACTTCTGATCACAGACACCTTATATTTCTAGATAATGTAAAAAGACTTCAGGCAGTGTGGAATAACTATTGAAAATCATAGGATTTGTAGGTGCCCTGTTACAGAAGAATTAGAGACACTTGAGGGAGATGCTGGATGGGAAAATGTTCAGGGATGAGGAAAGGCAGGACGAGGAGGGAAGGGGTTGTAAGCGTGATATTTTCTCAGAAAATGTCAACAGGCTGCTTTCTACATTGCAACAAAACATGCAGATCTTTGATATGAAGCTGATCAACACTGATAACTTTGGGTCAAGATCAGTTTGTTTAAATTCAGACAGACTGAAATCATATTAAACAATTTAGATGTTAAAACCTGTTTATCCCTTTAATAATCTCCTGGGTCTTTTTGCACAAAGATGATAAATGAAGATAAATGTTTTTTTTAGATGATATCCTCTTACCCTAAAATATATGTGTGTTGTGTGTCTTCAAGTTGTTTTCAACTTATGGTGACCCTAAGGCAACTCTATCATGGGGTTTTCTTGGCAAGATTTGTTCAGAGGTTAACCATTGCCTTCCTCTGAGGCGGAGAGAGAATCAAACCCTGGTCTCCAGAGTCATAATCTAATACTCAAATCACTACCTTCTATTTTATGGGGAGCAACTGGGAAAGAAAAGGAGTGCTCTTCACATGTGTATGACTTGTAGAATAATTCACATAAAATATTGCAAGAAGAGACTTCAGTGTTAAAGGAATGAGCAATACTTGTTTTCTGTGGATATAGCGGCTGCTTTTTGAAGATATCTTTATTGTTTTATTGCTTTATTCCTTGTGGTATCATTATTGTTAATGCATTTTAATTGTTCACTATTAATGCTGTTCAACACTTTTTGTTGCCTTTAGCATTCTGTGTATTATGAGGTGCAGATTATTAAGGAGATAAACTTGTTTTAACTATTTAAATTGTTTATTATGGCTTTAGTCTGCATCAATTAAATTCCATGTCCTTTATAATTCTTTAGCTTGATTTTTTTGTTTGTTTGCTGTTTTGATGATATAGAGAAGGATATAATACTTGAACAAAGCATACAAATGGTAATTTAAATGATGGGATCTGGCTGTTATGAATAAGATGGCAAGGTACACCAGGGTGAAAGAGTGGAATCAAAATATTAAGTGTGAAAGATAAAATTATTTATGTAGGGATTATTTTGGACCCAATATCCCTGACAATAACTTATTTTTATTTATTGTGAGCATGAATAAAGAAACATCTTAGTGGAATGTGCCTCTGCTTCTTTTCTCATTTTTATTTTTCTGTTGTGTCTTAACAATAAATACAGATCTTAAAGTGGGAACTCATGGTACTATCTTTATACAGAGAGAGACAAAACACAGGGAGAAAAGTTGGGTTGTTTTTTTCACTTGCAGTTTGCCTCCAGTGCACTGCAATGGTCTTAAAAACGCATCTACTCACTTTCCTCCAGGTCAACATGGCAAAACAGGAATTTAACAGCCATTCAGAAGATGTTGACAGAATAAACCAGATCTGCAAAAACCTTCAGTCCCAGTTGAACAAAATTAAGAGCTTTGAGGAGCCGCCTTTCGAGAATGAGGCTAACGCTATTGTGGACAGATGGCTGGATGTATGTAAAAAGTAAATGATCAGGGTGGTCTGATCTGCTATGCATTATAGTAATTGATTCTGACTCATGAGTAATATTTTGGATAAATTAAATGCAGCATGTTGGAGAATCATAAAGAGGATGAAGGGTTAAAATGTAAAAGAGTGCGACATTGGGTATCAGGTTGACAGATCAGTATGGCTTTCTGTCTGCTGTTGGGCACAAGCTTTCTAGTAAGAGATAATTATGGGAAATCTAGACAAGCGATATTGGCTTGTAGGTTTTTTTCCGGTAGTGCTAAGCCTGCCTGGAAGCTTTGCCATGGCTGCTGGTCTTAGGAATGGGCTGTACAAAAGCTGTTCTTAAATGGCTGGTAAAGGATGTTGAATCTCTGTTGCATCTGCCTGGGCATTTCTTCACTGACAGACTAGTTGGGACACATTTTTGGGAGAAGCTCAAGTCTGATGAGCCAAACTACCTTGCCAGACCTGTCTTTAGAACCTGGAGAACTGTTGTTTGTCTTTGATATGGTAATATTTAAAACAGTATTTGGTAAGAAACTGTCTCCATCCAACGGGCACGTTGGATTACCCCCTCCCCCTTCTTGTTTATGTTGCTGGCTTCATTCCACCCGTGTCTTCATGGATGAAGTTGCTTAATTGCAAAGCCTTATGTTTTTGCTTTCTTCCCTTTCCTTTCCTGCAAAATATAAACCCCTCTTCCAGATCAGTGAACGAACCGAAAACTATTGTGATAATTTGGGAAGAGCTCTGGCTTTATGGGACAAACTCCTTAATTTATCTAGTTTGATCGATGAATGGTCAAATACAGAGCTGAAGCACTTAGAAGAACGCAGCCTGACTGAGAAGGAGCTGGCAGAGTTGGAGGTAAGGTTCATGGAGACTCTCTGTCAACTAATAAATAACTTGAATGTGCCATACATTGAATATTCCTCTTCCCTTTGCTCTCTCTCATCAATTTCCAATGCCTTTACCCATCTTCTCCCCTTCTTCTTTTCCTTCCCTCTTATTAGCTGACAGAGATACTGTTCAGGTTATTTCACTCACATTCAGTATAATGCCATCAGCTAAAATTATGTCCATATAACTGTCTTGTATTCAGATTTACAATTGTGGCAGCATTCCCAGAACTGCAAGTAACCTTAAAACCCACCTTAAAAGCCAGACAGCCATACCATGTGAAGGAGTCCTGCAGTACTTGTGAGCAGGGCACTGAAAGATGATGCATCCAACTTCTCCCACAACCAGTGAGTCCTGGTGTGATAAGCCAAAGCACCCCTCCCCCCCATGGAGTTATATCACAATTCCTTGTTGCACCATGGTTCATGGCCAGAATGGGATAGATGCATTATTCCTCAGTACCTTACCAGTGCCACATAACATATTTGTTCAGTACAGCTTCCTGGCTTCTCAGGTGGGTTTCAGGGGGCAGATCAGGAGATGTTGTTACAACATGGTAGGTACATGTCCCATGGAGGATCTTAGCCAATATTTTTATAGGGAGGAGAAAATGTACTGCAATTAAAATTGGTAACAGGCATTACAAGCAGATGCAGTGGAAGTGAAATGGACTGTTTTTTATTTATTTCTTTGTTTATTGTACCATTTCTTGTTTAAGCTATAGATTGGTTTAAAAGAAACAGGAGCCCAATAGCAATACTTTGCCTTACTATAAGAATGAGGATTCAAGTTAACCAAAACATTATTTGGTGCATAATATTTTTTCTTTTCCTTTTGTCATAGGCTGGTTTACAGTTCCAAGGGAAGAACTTAGAGGAATTTGACACAAAGGTGGATGAAATTCAAAATCTCCTCAATGGCAGTGAGCCTCCTCTTGAATTACAGGTAAGCAAATAGTTTAACTAGAATGCTTTTGTATTTATGTATCATCTACTAACTGGATTCTTTGGAGAGATTACAGTAGGAATAATACAGTGCAACTCAACTAAAAAAGTAGAGACACTTTAGAGTACCTTCCAAATCTGGACATCAGTTAGAGCTTGGAAGAGATACTTTTTGCAGTAGAATCTCATAATCATGTTGTCCAAAACATAACTTTCCCAAGCTCTTGAGATGATGAAAAATGAACAGCTCCCCCATCTTTCTCTTATGTGTTCATGTAAGCGTAGAAAAAAAAACCCCACACCTCTAATCAAAATACTTAGCATATGATTAAGTCTTTGAGGTGGCAGTTTGAAACAAAAACCGTGTCCTCTTTAACAGCAGTATTTTCAGCATGCTGAAAATTTAGAATGTAGAAATCAGAAAGGTCAGAAGTAGTTTTTCCATGGTGGTCATGGTGATCATTTCCCCTTCAACTACGTAATTGTTCTGCCTTTGTTTGTTTTGGCAAAGTTCAATCATGGGTTAATGGCCCATCATACTCTTTGACAATGGTCCAAAACACAGTGCAGAAATAATCCAGTTGGAGACTGCTTAACTGCCCTGGCTCAGTGCTAGGGAGTTGTAGTTTATTGTGGCAAAAGAGTTTTCTGGCAGAGAAGGCTAAATGTCTCACAAAACTACAGTTCCCAGAATCCCCTTGCATTGAGTCAGGGCAGTTAAAGCGGTCTCAAACGGAATTATTTCTGCTGTGTTGTATCATTCCTGAGACATTATTGGGAACAAAGATGGCAGCTCTCACAAAACCCTGATTTCTGCTTCCTTCACAACTTATTATCCTCTTCAGAAGTTGACAAATTGTAGGGACAGCTCCCACAAACCTCACCATGATTTATGTTATACTCTTGCTACCACCACTGGGGAGCAAATATTGTGTTTTATGTTTAGTAGAAGGTGCGCAGGGAGTGGGTGACAGTGACGGCATCAAACAGGTGGGCTAGGGGATTCCTATGAACCATGTTGCCTACCAGTGCTCTTAAAGTAATTTATTGCATGGCATGATACCATCATGCTAAGAGCTATTCTGTTCCTACTCCACATCACTGGATACTTCTTGAGAACCACAGAAACTCATAATGTGATAACATTATATCACAGCAGCACATTTCACTAGATATTATGGGGGATCAAAGCAGTACTACAGACAGAAGTTGACATTTTTAGCAGCAGCTACACATATTTTGTAACAAGTGATGTCACCTTCAAGGAGTCTTAGGTCTGCACCTAACAAAACTCCCATAATGTGTAAAAAAAGGCTTTCAGAAACAAGGAAATCATAATTTTCAAGAGAAGGTAGGGAAGTACAAATAGCAATAGCATTCTCTCTAACTTCCTTTTGTGAAGTTATATAGTAGGAAATGGGCCAGGAGAACACCTAACCTTCCCTCTGTGTTTCGCATTTTCAGGTCATCAAATCCTCTCTTTTGAACAAAATGGAACTAATAAGAAAGCACTTATCAAACAAGTCGATACCCACTGAACTCAATGGCAATACAGCAGAGCTAAAAGGAGACCTTGACCTGGCCAAGACACAAATTGGAATGACTGAATCGCTTCTGAAAGCTTTGTCTCCTTCTGATACTCTGGAGATCTTTACTAAATTGGAGGTACTCCAAAGACACACACACACACACACTATTCCATTCCCACTTCTTCCGTTTATACCAATGGCATTTTCTCTGATGGTTCATCATTAACAATGTGTTTAGAAGTTCTCTAAAGCTGACAAAGGAAGCTAAAAACGTATATGGCTCTAGCACTTGTGTAAAAGGATTGGAGATGGGGACAGAAAATTGGGGAACTGTCAACAACTTTTCCCCCTCCTCTTCTTCCTCTTCCTTATCCTCTGCCATCACTTATTTGTAGAAATCCTGAAACTGTAAATGTTCAATAAAAGTGCAATAATACACATAGTCCAGTTTATAGTAATTAACATTATAAATAGGAACTGTTTTTATTTAACATAAGCTTTTGTGGATGTAAACTGGTTTTTATTTTAGCATGGGTTTTTGTGGATAAAAACCCACTTCTTCAGATGCAGCACAGAGAATAGTTATTGTTCACTGAGATTCACTTTTAGTTAGCAATCTGAAACCAGTTTCTGGTTAATTTCATCCACATTTCAGCCACTAGTTACAAAAGGAGCAAAGTTATGGTTAAAAGGGAAGCTGTTGTTTTAATTTTCTCTTGAAGAGTAGTTTTCTCTAAAAGCCATTTTTTGGCAGGAGATTTCCTATGTGCGAGGGTTAGACTGTGATTAGTAATCTAAGGCAGAGCGTGAGAAAGTTACTTCTTTGTACTCCAGTTTCCACACACAGATGTACTCCAGCCAGCATTCGATATGCTGGCTCTGGGCTTCTGGAAGTTTCAGTGCAAAAAGATAATGTTCTTAAGCTCTGGACTGAAGTTGATCTAGTTTTTGAAATCAAAATGAAAACTCCACTGGATCCACTTAATTGTGGGGAAAGGTGGGTACATGTGGTGGCACTGCCACTCATATCTATCTAAGAAAGAAAACACCTTAAATTCTCAAATAGTAAATACTCTATTCAACAAAATGGTAGGACACTAGGATGTAACAAAAGACAGAAACACATAGAGAAAAAAAAACTTAATTTAGTAACTTTTAGGAGGCATGAATACAAAGATCCAGATCTATGACAGAACACTTTTAATTTCTTCTTGCAGTGTTGTCATATTGGTAGGTTTTGCAATTGAATGTTGGAAGCTATGCAGGCTTAGGCTTGGTTAGTATTTGGATGGGGACTGCCAAGAAATACCAGGTACTGTAGGCTATATTTCAGAGGATGATAGTAGCAACCCACCCCTGAGTATTCCTTGTCTAAGAAAACCCTATGTAGTTCACAGTATTGCCATAAATAGACTTGAAAACATATATATATATAAAATAGTGTAGGCCAGTGGTACTCAGACTTTTTACCTTTGGGACCCACCCTCGCATCTATGTGTAGATGTTGTGCCACTCCCCCCTCGATATAATATATGGATAAAAATATTTTGGTCATTTAATGTGCATATTTTCATTCACACACTCATGTATATTCATAGTTTAATATTTTATAAGGAAACAACATTGTTCAAATTAGAATAGTTTTAAGTAAATTCAGTATTTAACTCAGTGCATGTGTAAATTTTGCACATAAGAACTTTGGGAAGAGGAGAGATCAGGGCTTCCAAGTCTTGCACACACACCCTTAAGCAACTCTCATGTCCCCCCCCCCCAATTATCCTGTCCCACCACGAGAACCACTGGGGTAGGCCTAAGCTTATAGATTACAAATGTATACTATTTCTTACAAAATACACTGTTTTGATATCGACTGTTTTGTCAGTCTTTCTGCATGCTTTCTTTCAGCTTATTAAAAGAAAGCTTTCCATTCCCTTTTTTTTCTTATTTAGGATCTACATCAGAAGATTCTGCAACAAAAACACCACGTGGAATCACTTCAAAAACGACCAGGTTGTTTTAACCCTGAAGTGACTGAATTAAAGGAGCAGCTTCAAAGTGTCACTGACTTATTTAATTCAAAGAAGCAAATTTTTCAGGATCACTTTACTACTCTCTTGAACTGTAAGTATAATTTTAAAGGATAAAAATGAGTTTCACACAAAGGGATTTCTCCTCCCTTGATGGAATTTTCCCTTTTGCATCCCTCCTTCCCAATTTTTCCAGACGGACCCCTTTGCCACTGAGGGAAGCAGGTCCATCAGTGGGAGACTTAAGCCCAAAACCGAGTCCAAATTTGGGGGGGGGGGGCAGGATATAAATAAAACTCAGTACCCCATTCTTTCTCTGGCTTTACTTCGTGAACGAAGATTCAGGAAGGACTCATCCTGTGCTTTCTGTAAGCATGTTGATTATTAAAAAGGCCAATCCGAGATGAACAAGTCTGGTTGCAGAAAGCACAGCAGAAAGTCTCCTTGGGTGATGTTTCCGAGTTGTGGTTCTTTCTGCGTTGTCATTTCTCTTCAAGACTCGCTTGGCGTGAGCTTTCAAAAAAGGCTGCAGCATCGTGAATAGTGCGTCTCCATGCCTCCTGATGCGAGGCTAGGGCAGACCATTGTTGATGATCAATTTGGCCAAGCCTGAGATGTTGTTTCAGGGACTCCTTGTATCTCTTCTTTGGAGCGCCCCTCTTACACTGACCCGTGGCGAGTTCACTGTAGAATACTATTTTTGGGAGGCGATAGTCCTTCACCCCATTCTTTCAGTATTAATGAAATATCAATGGCGGGATACAGACGGGCAAAAAGGAGTGTGTTCATGACGTCATGAAGGTATAGCCTTCAGACGGCCCTTACCTGAATGCCGCCATGAACACGCCGCCCGCATGCCCCAAGGGGGAAGAAGCAGCATTAAAAAGGTGCCGCTTTTCCCCACTTCTTTTCTATATGCTGCGCAACTGCGCAGCTCCGTCTATAAGCTGCTGCACCGGTACGTCAGAATTGCTACGCCGCTAATTTAAGTTGCCCATTTAAAAGCTCCGTGTCTGCTGCGTCGCATAATGAGTCGGGGTCCTGGAACATGCGCAGTTTGCACCGAGGCTCTAATTAGAGCGTCAGATGCCATGCAGATGTGGAAGCTGCAGCACAGCTGCACTCTATTTTAATGCTCGTAACTGTAACCCTAGAGCAACATGTACACATGCGCTGCTAGAATTGTGGAAAGTTTGGAATTTAAAGTGAACCCCTACACACATTCCTGTGCCATTTTCGCCTAACAATAAAAAAACGCTAAAACTTTAAATATTTACATATGTACAAGGGAGGTGATGGGGGATGGCAGGGGGACAGCGGTGGCAGCGGCGACAGCTGTGGCTGTGCATTGCAGATTCAGCAAGAGCGCGGGGACCAAAGGAGAGGAGGCATCCATGATGCTGGTGACATTGGCAACGTGCAAGCGGACAAGGATGCCAACACCAGCTGATCACCAGCTGGCAGGAGACCACCATTGTTTTTGGGCAGGGCGGGGGGAAAAGTTTAAAGGGGCCTGGGCGCTTTAAATGTGCACATATGCTTTCTGCCGCCGGTGCTGAGCACCGCAGATGCGCAGCTGCACATCCGCCAGCCGGCAAAAGAAAAAAAAGCCCCTTTTTGGCTGCCCGTGCGGAAGCTGCCTCTCTCTTTGCAGCGTCCTGCGAGGTGGCGGTATGGAAACTGCGGGTCAGAAACGGCCCCAGGTGAGGCGTCTTCACTGCCCCCCATGTGGAAGCCCCATACACCTTAGCCACGCCCCCGGGGCGGGCAGTCTGGAGGCTCCGTATTCAGCAGAATACACCTCCAAGACGTCTTCCCTGCCCGTCTGTATCCTGCCAGTGTTTCTTTGATATACCTGAAGCAAATCTATAAATCTGTTATTTCAGGTATTTTATGCAGCTATTTAGAGCAATAGATAATGCAATATACTAGTTTTTGACATAATATTATGATGTTCAAGTAATAATATGGCTACAGTATTGGATTTTCAAATATTGAATTTATTAAATTAAATTATTAAATACAAATATTAAAATGGGACATGTTTAGTCTGGTGAAGAAAATTCTGAGGGAAGACTATGATTACACCCCTTCAATATCTAAAGCACTGTTAGAGAAGAGGGTGAAAGTTTTTTCTCTGCTGCTCAGAGGCTAGAACCAGATATATTTAAATGTCAGGAAGAAACTCTTCTCGAACATGGCCACATAGCCCGAAAAAACCACAAAAAACTATAGATATGTTTAAAGTTTTATTGTTTGTTGTTGTGTTCCTTCAAGTCAGTTCTGACCTATGACAGCCCTAAGGCAAAGCTTGGCAAGTTTCTTCAGGGCGATTTGCCCTCTCAGGCTGAGAGAATGTGACTTGCCCAAGGTCACCCAGGGAGTTTTAGTGGCCCAGCTAGGATACAGCAGGTAAATTTCATAGATTCATAGAGTTGGAAGAGGTCCTATAGGCATGCACGCCATTGATTGAACACTACAAGGAACTTCTTGATGGTAAGAACTATTTAACAGTGGAATCAGTTATCTAGAGAGGTAGTAGGGTCTCTTTCTCTGAACTTTTTCCAAAGAATCTGGACCGCAACCTGATGGGAATGCTCTAAAGGGAATTCCTTACTGAGTGGGGGATTTGACTCAATGGCCAATGGAGTGCCCTTCAGTTCTGTGATTCACTATAGTAGACTCTGGCAGCTGCACTTGGTGACTATACCCTCTCCCTTCTATTCCTATATACACTGTAATGCCATTTGTTCAAAAGTCATGTTATGATTTTTTCCCCCTGCAGATCAGTGTAAGGATTTTGATGACTGGTTCAGCAGTATGCAGCTCTCTCTCAAGGAGTGTTTTGAACCATCAGAAACAAAGGAGATGCTAGAAGAGAAAATTCAGCAGCTGAGGGTAAGGCTTAAGACTACTTGGTACAGGTTGCATTACTTCATTATTCCAAAGACTGAGTACTTTATCACATGAGGTTTGAAAACTGGAATTAGAGCAGGATAGTAGCCTGTGGCTGAAGCTTATCACATGATGTTATGTTAGTGCAGTAGCGGGTCTGTAGTCCAGCCATTGCTTCTTATTTTCAGGCCAAACCCATCAGTGCCTCCCAGTCATGCTATCTATCCACTGTTGATGCATATGTGAAAAGTTCCTCCCAAAGCAGTTACAGTATCAAGGCAGTCATGTGGTACGGGTGGACGTGATTATGCCTTTTTCATGGAGGCAGAGATATCCTCGTGTGGGCTGCTCCTTCTTCATTGCTCCAGTAGGCAAAAAGTAGACTTACAGGGAGTTACCAACAGCAGGAGCATCCCCCCATATCCTTCAGTCTAGTTCCTGCCAGTAGGTGATTCTTAACCATACTCCTCAAATCAATCCAGTCTTTCTTTGTCCTTTTACCTTCAATATCTCTTTAACTCTTAAACTTTTCTCCCTCCCTCTGCCTCCTTTCCACTTTCTCCTTTGGTGGGCTAGAGAAAGGTATCAAAATTGTAAAAGGGAGTCACGTAGAGGACAGTCCTGGCATGTCAGTGGAAGAGAACTCCCTCGCATCTGCCTCTGAGATTGGGGAGACTGAGTCCCATGCAGCTCTCATCCACAAACGGGAGGTGGCCAGGGCAGAGGAGGGAGACTCCTCTCTCCACGGCAGTGGGGGGAAGTGCCACATAGGCAGGTCCAGAGACATGCAATATATGACTCGGAGGTGGTGGTGAGTCAACCATACACCAACCCCCTATGTTGGAATGCTGTATAGGCTACTCAGCCTTTTGCACTTGGCTAAAGGCTTTTATACCCAGTGAGACAGCTGACATGAGCACACTACTGGGCACTTCCCAGTAAAGTACCCCCTCCCATGCCTGCTGAGAAGGTGCTGTGGCAGTGTGCCAGTTAGAGCAATGAATTTCCGGGCCACCTGGTCTGGAAGAAGTCTTCCTCCTCAACTCCCTGTTCTCCAGATTGGAGAGAAGCATCAATTCCCCCATCCAAGTGGGGGATTTTTTGCCCGCACCACTTCCATAGGGACTGCAACGTGGGTAGAGAGGTGAGAAACAAAATGGTATATGAGGTGGCCCCATCATTATGAGAAGCAGTAAGGGGGGTCACAAGACAGGGAAGAACACTTAAGAGAAGGAAGGAAGAAGAGCTTCCTTCATCTGAGGAGGATAGGTAGAAGGAGTCGTGTCTCCCCCATTTCTTCAGATCTGGAGGAAGGGGAACTAACAGAGGATCCCAGACTGAGGAAGGCAGAGGCTGAGACAGAAGCAGCACCTCATTGATTTGGAAGAGCTGTGCAATGTAAATCATTGTCCTTGTCAGAATCTGGCATATTCTGTCATAAGAGGGTTGTTGTGGTGATGCATAGGGTTGTTTAACTGGGTATTGTAATGTTTTAGTTTAAGCATGTTTCACTGGGTATTGTAATGTTTTAGATAGATAGACAAATGATGGGAGATGTAGTATTGGTGGAGATAATTGGTGGTGTTTCAAAGGGAGGCTTTTCCTGCCTGGTGCAGGAATGTGCAGATGTGTGGGGGAGGAACTTTCTCTGAGTTGGCTACAGTGGTATGTTGAAGAGAGGGTTGGTATGTTTTAATTAGTTTAATTAATTAATATGAAGCCTGCAAAGTTTATGGGTGGGGTAATGTTAACGTTAGGCAATGTTTAGGGATGAGGGCACTTCTGTCTGTAGATGTCCTTCTGTTAACACCTTAGGTTTTTCTGGAATAAAGTTTTGCTGTTTGCTATACAGAAGACTTGTTCACTAAACGCCTGCGGGGAAAGCAGTTCTAGACAGTCCCCAACCTGGTATTTACCTTTCCTTGACTAGTACAATTGTAGAGCCTTACAAGTCTGGTGTAATAAAGTCCTGAAAGTGAGGTGCCCCTTTCTTTCTAAATTAAAATTAAACACCTGTTATTTTTATGCCTTCCCCAGTGTTTTACAATTAGATTTTGTTGCTCAGTTGATTTAGATTTCATTTCTATCAGCGGGGGCTGGTAGACCCAGTGCCACTGGAGCAGGGAATCCTCCCTGGATTTTAGTACAAACTATAAAGGGGCTATCCAAAGTGTTTAACCTGTTTTGGAGAATCTACTTGAGCAATGTAAATGGCTTCTTTAAAGTTTGGACTGAAATCCAAATTGGATTCACTACCACACTAACATGGAGCTGTCAGCCACCACTGAATTCTATAACATTCTTATTAGTAAAGCCCATTGAGTACAATATACTGTTTCCTTCTTAATTAAGCAGGAAATAGTATGATGCCAATATATACTGCAAATAAATGCACAGTTGGTGGAGGTTAATTCCAAGTAGTCCTGATATGAATGTGCTGTTGGCTACAAATTCTTTCATCAGAAGCTTGTTCCTTTTTCATAAAAGAGCTAATTTTTTATTAAGAAAATAATTACAAATTGATGAAGGCTGCAGAAAAATGTTCCTTCCTTTGGAAGAGAGCCAGTAAAATGCTTCTTTCTAGATGATGCCTGCTCCAGTTTTATGCTCTAAGATATTTCTTTCTCCCTTCTTCCCTTACTTTTTATATTGAAGTTTAGCAATATTGCAATTTAGCATAGACAATGTGAAATTTTAGTTTTTCCTCTGAAATTGACCATTATGATTTTTAATTCTTTTGAGGAATTTTATTTACACCAGAATACAGTGAGGTAGGTTTCATAGGAAGTTAATGACTAAACCATAGCCATTTAGTAAGCTTTGTGGAGAAGTGGGGATTTGAACTTGAGTTTTCATGGGCAATCTGAGTTCAACACAGTTAACTTGTACACCTCACTGGCTCCTTTATACAGGTATGAATCATGTAATCAACAAATGCATGTGTGGTAATTTGACCAACTTTCTTTAACAGTCTAACAGCTTTAGTATGAAAGAGCTTTATTTCTGTTTGAGTCACTGTCCTCACAGTGCCTCCTAAGTTTAAAGGAGGCAAACCATTGGAGGACTCTTGCAGAAACTGAACAACTGAGCTCTTCTGATGTGGGATCATTTTCTTTCACCCCTCATCTGAGATGGCTTAGTGAACCAACAGACCCAGCAAAAGGATCTTTGGCAGAATGACTCGCCCATCAGAGGATCATTGGAAGAAAACCAATCAGACTTCTAGGGTCACAGAGTCACAATGAGAATCCTCATTCCAGAACTTGAAAAAGCTACTTTTTGAGCACAGAATCCCCTAGACAGCATGGCTAGTTATAGTCTAAAGAGTATCTTTTCCAAGCTCTGACCAATTCTGCTGTGTCCTTGCATTGATTGTGAATAAAAAATCCATCTTGAATGGAGACAAGTGTTGAAAGGAGTCAAGATCAGAGGTCTAGATACTGCAAAGAAACAGGTGTCCTTTTGGGGGGTGGGGGTGGACAGTTCTTCTCTCTTTTTTCTTCTCTTTGTTGACAATTGGATTTTGGGGGAAAATGTCAGTACTAATTAATCAGTCATGGTCCATTCCAAGATCATCACTTGCTGTTACCTTAAGAAGTAATAAACCAGCATCTGTGAATCAGTGCATAGTGAATCTTCTGACAAATTACTGCACTGGGCAACAGATTAGGGCCCATCACAGCTACATGTTATATTATGGTTCTTTTTTTTCTCCAGAGCTTCCTCACTTCTGAAGGCAAAGACAGTGACATCTATGAGGTGAAAACTCTCCTGAGCCAGGTGAAGCACTATTTGCCCAGAGCAACTGTCTGCCGGCTGAGCAACTGGGTGAGGGACAAAGAAGTGGCATTACAGAAAGTAACTTCCAAATGTCAGGTGCAAGAAGAGGAGCTGTGCATCTCTTTACAGCGGTTTGCTAGGTAAGAAGTAAAGTGAACTGGGCTCAGTTTACTTTAAGAACCACCTGCAAACTTTTCTTGAAACACTAATGTCCAACAGTTTGATATTTCAAGGTTGAGCAATATATGTCTTGTCTCTTTCTGTGATCACTGCTGAACCTTGCTTACTGCCAAATTTGGGCCTACATTGCCAGACACCAACTGTACAACAGGAAAAAAAATCCTTTAATGTCAGTTTAAAGCAAGCTTAACAAGAACATACACCATCTTTTTTTATCCTGAATTCACAAGTTCCTGATTTTATGTACACTGCCAATTTGGTGATGAGATGGCAGGATGTGACATCCCCCCCCAGTGGGTTCAGTAGCCCCCAGCCACTAAAGTTGTCTACACATGGACTATATTGTCTTCAAGGAGGCTTGCAATATTGAAATAGCAAAATGTGATAAAAATAGTAATGCAGATAGACATATAATATAGTGTGAGATGTGAACTCCAGTGGAGTGTGATCTCCCCATGGGTTCAGTGCCTCCCTTCCAAAGTTGTCTATCCATGGACTATATTGCCTTCAAGGATGCTTGCAATATTGAAATATAAAATTTGATAAAAAATAGTCCTGCAGATACACATAAAGTCCAATATGAGATGATACGAGTATGGCAGAATAGCTTACAACAGCAAAAAATATTAAACGTAACAGTGAAATAAAAGAAAATATCTCAGCTATTCAAAGCCAGGATGTCAACCAGGATGGTCTTAATTTGATGCTCAAAACCCCATAACATTCACACTGGGGATGGACCTGCCGTTAGAGTAAGATGATCACTTCAGGTGGCAGATCCCGGGAAGCAGCAACAATTATCTGGCTAATCTTGAGCATCCCCCCCCCCCCCCAACAGTTTTCCACTCTGTTAGAAATCTCTCCTCAACATTTTGCTACTCTCAGCATTGGTGGAACACTAGACCATTGCAGGACTGAAGTAAGTTCTTCACCTGACAGTCCAGTTTGTTGTTCTATATGGAATGGCAGAAGGTGTGCCATCTTTTCTTTTGTATTAGGCATTGCAATCTTTTGGTTGATGCCATATGAAAATGTTTGGAAAGGGCCTTCCATAAACATGGGCCTCATGTGTCTTTGAAAGAGTCCATTTATTATGAAAGTGATGTTGAAAGTGATATAGGTTTTACACTATTAATAACCTAAAGCCATTCTGGATGAAAAAAGAAAGAATTCTATTTGAATCAGCATCTTGTTTAACACTGCAGCCAAACAGGTTAACCCGAGAAAGCCATAAGCAGTGCTTTTGGGCTAGTTGTGGAACATCTAGTTGGCAATTGCTACCAATGGTTTCCTACTCGAGGTATCTAGGGCCTCAGAGCCTAGGCTTTTTGTCCTGGCCAGTGCCTTTCAGAGGTTGCTTCCAAGGGAAGGTTGTGAGGCTTGCATTTTTTGACGCTGTTCATAATAGAAGAGCTTATTGGATTGGGATCTATACCTATCTATAAACTTTGTACTGAATAGCTACTGTCCAGTGAGTTTACAACTGTGTCATTAGCTTTACCCAACCACATTATCAATTTCTAAACCCTTTTGAAGGCTTGAAGATGACATTGGTAGACTGGCAGAATGGTTAAATCTTCAGGAACTGCAAGAGAGTGAAATGGAGAAGCCAGACGTTGAACACTTTTATCAAACTCTCCTAAAACAGAGGTAACCCACTTGGTTGTAGCTACCTTCCTTAGCCCTTTATACTACTCTTTGGGATTAGTTCCAGTGAAATCTGCATGGGTTTTTTTTATTGTTTGGCACATCTGGACTAATGGCACTTCTGGGGTTGGGTTATTTCCCCCCCCCCCCAATTTTCTGACATTTCGGGCTCACTGCAGTTGCTGACCAAGGCACTATAGTTCAAGGTTTATTCTTCTTTTTATTATTACTCCTCAGAGAGTCATTTGATTATTTTGCTTGGCTGACCAGTTCTTTGCGGAGTTCTGGATTTACTTGCGATGAAGTGGTACTAGAATCTGCTCAGATTGTCAGCAGGTACAAGACGTTGCTCAGCCGTGTACGTAAAAGCCTTGGAGATTCTCAGGGACTTTCTGTAGAAGAGAAGAATTTTGAAGAACTTGCCCAAAGCATATTCTCCTGGGTGCAGCGGGTGAATGAAATGGTCTTTGGGCTGAACTCTGAAGAATCCAAGACTCCTCTGGAAGAAAGGCTTTGCCAAATAAAGGTACTAAAAAGGACAAGACACTTAACATTTGATCAAGGGGTTGAAGCTGGTCATCTCCCCACTTAAAATTTTGGTCTTGTGCCAAACATCTTCCAGTTGAACCTCAATTGGTTGTCTTATTTGTGAACTGATGTCATGATGTAGAAATTGTGAACTGAAGCAGCATTGTTCTTATGTGACATCATGGCAGAAATCATGTAGTATACTGTTCTAGCAGTTGTACTTCTTAAAAAGGTAGATGATGGTGAGGGAGAGCAAATTTATTGGCTCCTAGCATACTTCCTTCATTATCACTGCACCCATGGTATTTTCCCTCCTCTTGGCACTGTCTTTGTTGATGTTTGCTGTCAAGTCAACTTTGGCTGCATCTGCACTGCAGAAATAATGCAATTTTAAACTTCTGAGCAGTCTGTAACACACCATAGTTTATTGAGATTTTTAGCCTTCTCTGTCTGAGAGCTCTGGTGCCACAACAAACTACAAAACCTAGGATTCCATATCATTGAACCATAGCAGTTAAAGCAGATTCAAACTGCATTATTTCTGCAGTGGAGATGCAGATGCAGCCTTTGACATGTGGTGAGCCTATTAATGACAGACGTCTAAGAGTCCCAGTAATCAGCAACCCTGCTTGTATCTTGTAAACTTAGGGCCATGGTTTCCTGGACTGAGTCATTCCACCTGTAATGTGTTCTTCCTTTTTTCCTATTAACTTTCACTTTACCAATCATTACTATATTTTCCAGTGAGTCATCTTATCTTGTTATATGTCCAAAATATGACAGCTTCATTTAGTGAGAGTTTAGGCTGTTCATTTTCCTTTTAGTAGTCTATAGTATCCATAGGATTCTCTCCCAGCACCACATTTCTTTGATTTTCTTTGGCGGGTTACAAACCGCCGCTTTGCGGCGCTTCTCCTCCGCCGCCGTTTGCTCCGCGCGGGAGCCGCAGCAGCCAAACCGCGCGGCTCCCGCGCGGAGCAAAAAAGAAGCTCCATTTCGGAGCTTCTTCTTGCGGCGCACTGATGACGTCGTGAAGCGCCACCGCCGCATTCGCGACGTCATAGGCGCCGCGACACGTCTGGACGCTATGTGTCCAATACGTAAAGATGGCGGCGCCCATGTAGAAGGGGCGCCGCCATCTTGTACGTATAGGATACGTACTAGGATTAGGGGGGTGCGGAAGCACCGCCCCTTCCTAACCCTAGTACGTATCCTATATGTATTATATGGCGGTTTGTATCCCGCCCTGGTCAACATTCTTCATTGCCCAAATTTCACTCCCATACACATAAATGAGAAGTTGAGAACTACTGTGACATGAATAATTATTTGGCATGGATAATTCCTTGGTATGTATGTGTGTGTATGTGCCTTCAAGTCATCTATTGACTTTTTGCAACCCCATGAATTTCATAGGGTTTTCTTAGGCAAGGAATACGGAGATGGTTTTGACAGTTGCTTCATTTGAAATATAGCCTGTAGCACTTGGTATTCTTTGGAGGTTTCTTATCCAAGTACTAACCAGGGCTGAAGCTTCCAAGATCAGATGGGATCTGGTGCCTTTAGGGTATTTAACCTGCTCAGTTCCTTGGCAGCTAATTATGTATCTTTACACCTGAGGATCCTATCTAGTTCCTTCATAGCTTACTTGCCACTGCCTACAGAAGCATATATATTTCCAGTGTGGTGCATAAAGAGTTTTCCAGCTAGTGTCTCTTAGTGCAGAGGGATGAATTCCAGGCTTCTGTGATATGTTTGCAAAGAATTTTCCCCAGTCAAACCAACCAACCAACAGTTGCTGTTTTGTTAACTCTGAGCCTCTACAGACCAGCCCAAAAGTCCAGCCTGTGGGCAGAGTCATGGTATAGTGTCCACACGCTCGATGCTGTGACCCCGCAGTTAAAATGGTCTCAAACTGGATTATTTCTGCAGTGTGTTTTGGACCTTAGAATTGCCCTTTTATGTCTGTTCGTTTCCTACTGTATTGGCTATCAGTCTACATGTCTGAACTGTGGTCACACTATCCAACATATCTAGAAGCTAAACAGTAGGTCCTATCGATCCTGATCTCCCCTTTCTATGCATAGTTTAATGCTGTTTTGCAAAATTAATTACTCTCATGCTTATAATTACAGGAAATCATGTTGCTAAAAGAGGAAGGCAATGCAAAAATACAAAATATTATAGCTCTGGGGGAGAATGTGAAGAGTGCTGGTGGGAGCAAAACTCAAGCTATTCAGCAAATGGTTTCTGATGTCCAGAATCAGTGGGAGAGCACCATTCAGCTGGCTGCTGAGTATCTGAGGTGGGTAATCCAAATCATAACAAACAATTTCAGAGAGTTCATGCCATTTCTTCCCAGCCCCAGACTTGCCATAAGTTGCACAAGCTCATTCTGGTGGGGAAATACCTGCTTTTAGAGCTTAGGTGGGCACATGGTTTGCCCGAGGCCCCTGGACACCCCACTTTGTGGCTCCCGAAGACTACACTAACCCACCAAAGCCTCCTAAATGCCCAATTATTAAAAAAGAATCAGTGCAATAGGCAATCCCCCCCAGCTATTTTTGTGGCTGAAATATGTCCCCCAGTGCCACAATAAAGCTGGTCTGATTCCTCCCCTGACCCTAGAAAAACTGTGAAAATTAGCCATTTATACACTGAATACTTGAAGTGGGAGTGATGTGACATCCCTTTTGGAGGGAGTAACAGTGTTGCCCATGGTTGTAGGGGCAGAATTTTCCCCTTCACTGTTACGCCCCTTTTGATCTAGAAACATTGTACAGGATTTGATCACAAACCACTGCTGAGGGAAGGCTGTGATACAAATGCAAACAAGTGAAATGCATGTCAGTTAATTTTTGATGCATCATTACACCTGCCTGCTAAAACCAAATTCATGGCCAAATCTAATCCTATATAATTAAGACTTTACAAGCACTGGGATTAATTGTCTCCATTACGGAAAGTAATGATGGGCCATATTTTACAGTACACAGTTATAGCATTATGATTCTACTTCAGCTGTTATGGTTTCATTTCATGGAATTTTGGAGTGTACAGTTTAGGGAGGAACATTTAGAATTCTCATCCAAAGAGCTCAAGTGTTTCACCAGACTTCAAACCTCAGGATTCCATAATATGCAGTCATAATAGATTTTAAAAAATATTTATATTTATTAGTTTCATGTGAAATATTACAAACTAACATGCAACAATTAAGGTAACAAGAAATGTATAAACAATTATTGAACATAATGAAGTAGAGAGTAAAAAGATAAGAGTAAATAAGGATGCTAATAGAAAAGATTACAGGAATGAGGTCTACAGCAAAGGATTGTAATGATACTTCAAGCTGCGTTAAGGCCTCTTACACAACATCTTTCCAATGCAATAGTTCTGTAAAGTGAAAGAGGCCTCAGCCACTGGAGAATTCTGAGAGTTATAATCCAGAAAATAAGTTTTTCCAAATTCTGTATAAAGTCATATTGAATTAATCTTGGATAGAACAACATGGTTGCCTGGGTGTGCTGAGACTAGTGTAATATTTCTGGAGGGCACTGGGTTGGAAATGGCGGTGGTATACATTTGGTTTTGCATAGAAATGTGGCATATCCATTGCTCCTCTTTGGATTTCTTTGGCTGCTGCTTTAGAATTTCATGCTTGTAACAAAGGTCATTTCAACTTGGAAAACCTTATACTATGATAGTTATTCTTTATTGTTAACAAATCACCTGTTGTTATTACTATAAAATGTGGAGCTGTTGAATTAATATTGATTTTTTTTTCTTACTTAGGCGAAGTAAGAATGAAGAACAGCTCCAGAATCAGAGGCAACAACACAAGAGAAGAGAAGATGATACAAGAGCAGCCTTGTATGATTCTGAGACACAGAAGCTGGAAATAAGTATTTACCCTGGCTTGCAAAGTCAGTTAATAAACTATTCCGCTCTCCAAGAGGAAGCTGAAGATTTATCTTTACTCTTAAATGAACTAGCAAGGCAGCATAGTTCCCTGGGGGATTTAACCGAAGAATCATTGATGGCCTTGCAGCAGCTCCATGAAAGTCTTCTTGATCGGTTACAGGTCAGTATTGCAACTGCTGACTTTTAAAAATTTAAAACAGAACTGGGTTTTGTTTTGTTTTTTACTCTTTGCAGTATATGCCTTCATTGGATCTAAGAGACAGACCCTGTTTACTCCCAGACTTTGGAAAAGTTTCTTTTTGGGACTATTGGCACTACTTGGCCTCTGAATCCTTCAACCAGCATGGCCACAGGAGGCATCATAGGAGTTTCTTTGAAAATATTTTCCTTATGTTTGGGAAAAAAAATTTCTTCTCCTTTATTAGAGGTTTTTAGCAGAGGTTGGATGGCCACGTCTTAATGATGTTTATTCATGGGCAGGGGATTCAAATAGATGGGATTCCTTCCAGCTTTATGTTTCTATAAATAGTGGGTCAAGGGGAATTTTTTTCCATTTTAGACTTCAAGCTGCATGTGTTCTATAAAGGCCAATTGTTGTATATTTAAATGCTCCTGCATAAAAATACAATACTTCAAGACAGTGGTGGAACAAAATACAATACTTCAAGACAGTAGGTGGAACAACTTCAAGACAGTGATCAGGGGCCCTTCCACACTATAGAAATATAGCACTATTATTCCACTTTAACTGTCACGATCACATCCTGTGAAATCCTTGAGTGTATAGTTTGGTGAGGTACTGGAACTCTCCAGCTGAGAATTCCAAATACCTCTCCCTAAACTTCACCTCCCGGAATGCTGTAGGATGGAACCACTACAGATGGAAGCGTAAATATTAAAATGGAGTCACAGTGCTGTACGTGTGTGAAATGGTCCCATGAGTCTTACTGTAGTCACAGTAGTCCATGCACTGACAACTTGGATGGCCATCTGTTGGGGATGCTTTGATTGAGATTTCCTGCATGGCAGGGGGATGGACTGGATAGCCCTTGCGGTCCCTTCCAACTCTATGATTCTATGGCCTGTTACAGACTGCCAAAATAAAGCTGCTTCAGGTCTCTTTGGAGGTATGCTATTTAAATGATGCATGCACTCTAAGAATCCAGAAGCTGCACCAAAGCTTCACTCCAGTGCTTAGGACTGGAGTGTGGCTTTGGCGTGACCTCCGGACTCTTAGGACCCATGCGTCATTTAAATAGCATACCTCCAAAGAGACCCGAAGCAGCTTTATTTTGGCAGTCTGTAAGAGGCCTATGTTTCTATGAGTCAGAAGAAACCTTACATATTGCCAGCCAGAACTTTGCTTTTCTGTACACAGAGGGCAGTTGGGAGGGTGTGGTGGGCTGTAATTTCCCCCCTGACTAGAAGAAACTATAAGGTCATGGAGAAATTCAGTTGCCTTAGCTTCTGATGAAAATATGTTAAATAGATAACAATACTGGACATCCATGTATGCAGGGTGTGTTTTGCCTGTTGCACTGAAGTGTAGGAAATGCTTGAATTCCAGAATACAGCAATGCTCTTGGAAGGAAATGTGGAGGAACACCAACATTGCAAAGAGCTGATGACCCACTTGAGGGCAACTCTGAATGAGCTTTGGGATCCTGATGATGAAGAGCAAAAGCAGGTCTGGAACTCTTTCTGTTTTTTAAACAATGATTTTACACATCGATAATGTGTTGAAAAATGCTCATTGCTTAACACGAGTGAATGTTGTTGTGTGTCTTCAAGTTGTTTCCAACTTATGGTGACCCTAAGGTAAACTTGTCACTTGGTTCTTTTTGGCAAGTTGCTTCAGAGGGGTGTTACCATTGCCATCCTCTGAGGCTGAGAGAATGTAACTTGCCAAAGGTCATCCAGTGGGTTTACATGGCCAAGCTGGGATTTGAACTCTGGTCCCCACAGAGTCATAGTCAAGCACTACGGCAACCCTTTCACAGGGTTTTCTTGGCACAATTTGTTCAAAGCAGGTTAGCCATTGCCTCCGTCTGAGGCTGAGAGAGTGTGATTTGCCCAAGCTCACCTGGTGGATTTCCATGGCCGAGGAGGGAATTAATCCTGATCTCCAAGGTCCTAGCCCAACATCCAAAACACTACACCACACTGGCTATACAAAACAAACAAACAAACAAAAACAAAATGAAAAAAACACCCCAGTACCATGACTTAAAGCCCCTTCTTTAAAAACAGTTATTTACCAAAAGCCTGCTGGAAAAAAAAAACCTAACAATGGAAGGACAGCCAGGAAAGGGCAATTCAGACTTCCTGATAAACATTAACAACAACAGGCATTTCATAGATTATGAAATAGGGATCATTTTAAAAAATAACGTCTCCTCAATATTTGAAAGTTGAAGAAGGCCAATAGTCACAGATTCAGTCAGGGATCATTGCTGAAGAAATCAGAGTAATGAAACACCAGCATTCTCCTTTATTAGAAAAGCCTGTAGTTGCTGAACTATATCTTAATCGAGCAATCTGTTTTTGTGTGACTACTGCCGACAAACACAGAGAAGGCTCTTCTTCTTTAAAATATTTTACATTCATTTCAATGGAGAGGATAGTTCTGAATGCATGATCCAATAAGTGTTGGGGGCTTTTTTTTTGCTCCCCCCCCCAGAGGACAAGAGTTTTGACAATTGCAAGCACCTTATAATTTTTCTTCTTCTTACCTACTTCATTTAAGGTACGGCAAGATACTCTTTGTCAAATTGAAAACATACTACAGCGGATTATAGCTGTAGTTGAAAGCCAAAAAAAGAAAACCATTTCACTGGAGCAGCTGTGTATTAGGGATGAGATGGATGCACCACACAGTATATGCAAGAAGCATCCTAAGATTAAAGGTGGGCTTGTGGAGCAAGACCCTGAGAATGTCCTGAATGATGCGTTCAGACAAGATCATAGTTTTTCAGATGATGGGCAGACTCTAAAGAAGGTAGATGAAATTGTCTTTGATGCTGAAGAGGACAGTGCAATGGAAGTGCTTGAAGGAGGCCAAGAGGGACGTTCAGTAAGTGTTGTTAGATAGTAAACATTGCACATGAGTTTGCTTTTCTCTCCTTTCTCTGTTAGCCTCCTCTTCCTCCTCCTCATTTTATTTATTTATTTATTCTTCATTGTCTCTGTGAATCACACAATTGGGTTTTAATCCGCCTGTGCAGAGGATAGTTGGAACCTTCTAGAATAGCTAGGCAAGATTTTATTTATTTATATATATATTTATTTGCATACCACCATGGATGCACATGACACTTCACAGAATAGAACAGTTTAAAAAAGAAAGACTGCCCTGCCAAAGATATACCTTCTGAAAAGAAAATGCGAAGGAAGCCATAATGTAGATATAAAACCAGAACAATACATTTGTAAAACAAGCAATTCAACTAGATATAAAGTCAATGCAGTTCTATACTCAACAAGTTAACAAATACAGATAATTGAAATATGCAAGATTATGAAACTAAATTAAATTAAAATTGCAAAAGCTTTGGAAAGCAAGAAAGTTTTAAATTGAGATTTATAACCAATAAGGGATGGGGCATTCCACAAATATTCAGGGAGACAGTCCCAAGAATATGGAGCAACAAGTGAAAAGGATGAATCCACGCCAAACGAAGGAAATCCTTCGTTGGGTGAAAAACCTAGAGTTCATAGAACAAAGATCCTGAGCAGGCTGGTAAAAAGAATTGAAGTCTAGAAGAAAGAGAGAATTAGGTGATATGGGACTTTAAAAGTTAAAACAAGAAGTTTGTATTGGAACCTAAAGTGAATAAGCAGCCAATGATGATACATCAAAAGTGGAGTAGCATGATCAAAAGGATAGGCCAAAAAGATTATCCTAGTAGTAGAATTTTAATAGAAACCATGGACCTAAAGCTGCATCTCTACCATAGAAATAATGTAGTTTGGCACCCCTTTAACTGCCATGACTCAATTATATGAAATCCTGGGATTTGTAATTTGTTGTGGCACCAGATCTTTCTAACAGAGAAGGCTAAATATCTCACAAAATTACAAATCTCAGAATTCCATAGCATTAAGTGGTGTCCAACTATGTTATTTCTGCAGTACAGATGAAGCTGAAGATAAGATCTTTTCATATCTATTTTTCCTTTTATGTTAGTCTTCTAGATTGTAAACCTAAGGGCATGGTCAGTCTTTTTTGATCTGTAAGCTATGCTTGTTGATAGTTGTGTTTTGGCCAGTTGAAGTAAATTTTTCCCAGATGTCCTGGGCGTATGGGGCAGATTATATGGGAGGAGGCTATCCAGTAGGTAACCTGGACCCAAACCATGTATGGCTTTAAAGGTAATAAGCAACACTTTGTACTTTGCCTGGAAACTAACTGGCAACCAGTAGAGTGATTTTTATATTGGCATGATTTGCCCACTCCTAGATGTACCAGAGATCAATCAGGCTGCCATGTTCTGAACTAATTGAAGTTTCTGAACTACAAAGATAGCCCAGTGTAGAGCACATTGCAAAAGTGCAGCCTTAAGGTTACCAGCACATGCACTACCATCTTTAGGTTTTCCAATTCTACAAATGAGTGCAAAGTTTTTAACAACAACAGTTGTTTTAAAGAACACTCAATAGCAATAGCAGCTTCATTTATATACTGCTTCATACCACCTAAGCAGTCTCTAAGCGGTTTACAACTGTAAGCTAATTGCCCCCAACAAGCTGGATACTCATTTTAGTGACCTCAGAAGGATGCAAGCCTGAGTCAAACCTCAGCCCTGGCTGTTATTGAACTCACCACCTTATGGTTTGTGAGTGAGTGGCTGCAGTACAGGCATTTAACCACTGTGCCACCAGGGCTCTTAACGGTTAAATTACAACAGTTAAAACACATTAAAACATGGTAAAAAGGTTAAAACATAACATATGGGCCCGAATAGACAGGCCAAAATAAAGCTGGTTTGGGTCACTTTGGAGGCATGCTGTTTAAATGACACATGCATCTTAAGAGGCCGGAGGCCATGCCAAAGCCATGCTGCATTCCTAAGGACTGGAGTGCAGCTTTTGATCAGCTTCTGGCCTCTTAAGATGTGTGTGTCATTTAAACAGCATACCTCCAAAGTGACCCAAACCAGCTTTATTTTGGCCTGTCTGTCCAGGCCCATAAACCATTAAAAAGATCCTGCTGTCAGAGTAACTTAAAAGCCAGAGGCCTACCAAAATCAAAAGGTTGCCTGTTGGAGGAAAAAGAGTAGACAGGGGTCAACTGAACCTCCTGTTGGAGGGATTCCACAGGTTGGGAGCATCTACTGAGAAGGTTGTTTTTCTCATCTTCAACAAATGCACATGTAATAATGGCAGGACAAAGAGAAAGCTTTCCCTAAAGTGGTGGTTGTAGACTAGTCCAGGAGCTGTCTTTGACAGCTTTCAGGAATGAAAGAAACAGTTGTAGTCAATGGGTGCAAATATGGTGCCAGTAAAACTTATTGCTCTGCCACATCAGATAATATGAGAAACCCTGCTCTACAAGAGTGCTGCTCAACCTGTCTAATATGGGAGAGGGCATTAATCTTGTTTTCTTAAGGTGTCAGAAACTGGTAGGATATTTGTTCCCATTGGCTGCAACTGTTTCTTTCTTTCTTGGAAACTCGCTGCAGGCTAGCAGTCAATCACTCATGGACTACTACCAATCCATGGACCACTACTTGGAGTAGGATTATTTTACAACTCCCTTGATGGTGGCTGCATTTATAGTGTTCCAATATGATGGGTTTTGTGGGCACCAATGTAAACAGAAATCCCTAAGATCTTCTCTCCTGTTGCTTTAGTCTTCTCCTTATCCTAGTGGAGCCAGGATATGTAGGGTTGATGTTCTGGGATGTTTTTGTTTAATGGAGAGGATGTCATGCTTATTTTTTTCCCCTTTGAATGTATCTGAGGTCTTTGTTGTAACTGGGTTTCAGAGAACAGATTTTCACAGCAAAAATATATTGTGTTGAGCTGTGCATATGTTGAACATGTTTTAGCTTGCAGAAGAGAAGACTGAGTGGTGCTATGATAGCCTTCTTTAAATATCTGAAGGATGCTGTGTAGAAGATGGAATGAGTTTCTTTTCTGCTTCTCCGGGGGATGAGATTCTAACTAAACATTAGAGGGAATTTTCTCAAGAGCAGTAACAGTGGAAAAGACTATTTTGGAATATGGAGGACTCTCCTTTATAGGAGGTTTTTAAATAGAAGTTAGGTGATCATCTTTCAGGAATACTTTAGCATTGATTTCCTACATTGCCCATGGGCCAATGACGATTGACCATGAACTAGATAGCCCTTGAGGTCATTTCCAGTTCTGTGTTTTTATAATTGCATGATAATGCCTGCTCATGCTTGCCAGATCAATACAGCTGCCTGCATCTGTAGGACTCCAGCATAGGTATAGCTCTGTGGACTTCCATGTTATATCTTGTTTTCACCTTGTTGTAAGCCAATGTGAAATATAAGTGAATTACGTAGTTAAATGAGAATTTAGCCACTACACCACAAAACCCGTCAGGATCAAGAATCCCTAGCTAAAACTTTGAAGCACCCCAACAGCAAAATGGTAGAATTACAACAAGAAAGGAGAACTTTCAGATTTACAGACTTCTGTGATATCTCTAAGCAACAACCTCCCGCCTTACATTAACTGTGAGATTCTGCTGTATAAATTTGCTTTTCTCTGACCTTTATCGCCCCTTTATTCTATTCTTCTTTTGCCATGTGAATGCTTTCTATTAAGAAAGCAATTGACATTTCAATAACTCCTGTCCTGTGAAGGTCATGCCATTTTTTTTCTTCCCTCATCTCTGCCTCTCCTCCCCCCCCCCCCCCCACACCACACTCATCCCATTTTCATTTATCAGGAGCTAAAAGGCAGTTGGATGGGCACCCACAATTTCCCTGATTCGACAGTCCAGAGTGGAAAGTGGCTGCAGAGATCAGGACAAACAGCAGCTGATGATAATCGTCTCCACGAGCTTCAGCAGCGACAGCTCGGCTATCAAAAGAAATTGCAAGCAATGCGTGGCTGTTCGGAAATGCCTCCCACCACTTTGCCACTAATGAATGGAAAAATAAGGGAGGTTGGCCCCAGTCCTTCATCCATTACCCGTCCCTCATCAGAAAGTGTGGTAATAATCTCTGTTGTTGCAAAGCTTCATGGAAGCATGTTGTTAAGTGCTATTATTGAACAAAGGTAGCTCTTCAGTCCATACAGCCATTTATCTATAACTCAAACCACCTCACTCTTTCTCCCTCCAACTTCTAAGTGGCAGGGAGGGATGTGGAGGCAATAGCTTGAAAGCATCTAGTTTTATAGGATGTTTAACTTAATATCACGTATAGTATCTGCTTCAATACCACATTCAATACTATGTGTTCATGGTTAATTCAGATTATCAGTGGAAATATTTGATATGCATGTGTGTGTTCTCCCCATCTCCTTCTCTGCCTGAACTCATCTGTGCCTGGGTTTGATCATACTGTACTATTTGCTTGGCTTCACAAGAAGCCAGCATGGTCTGACGGTTAGAGAATCAGCTGTGATGGCTGGTGGCTTTCACATCAGTGGGGTGGAGAATCTGCTATGGGTTTTGGTCTGAACTTTAAAAGAAGCATCTAGTTTCCAGCACCCATTCCCCAAAATAGTTTCAGTATCTTAGCTATCACCATTAAAGTTTGGAGTAAAATCATGAGTGGATTGGCTTCACCACTAACATGGAAACCAGCAGCCACCACTGAGTGTCAGGCTAGTGCTAGAGAGATTCAGGTTTAATTCCTCCACTCACCTTGAACTCTGTCTTTGTCAGATTCTCTCAGCCTAAAGTCCCACCCTGGACCATGGTAACAATAAAAATGGGAGGAAGGCAGAAAAACCATGTACATCAGTGCTTCTTAAACTATCTTTTTTTCTGCCCAGTGTGTCAGGGACTGGTACTATGTATGTGTGTTAGAAACTGTCCAAGGACTGACACCAGTTCATGGACCACCATTTTGTGTAGCACTGATGTGCATCACCACTATTGCCTTGGAAGAAAGACAGCATGATGTAAATATACATTACGTCCCCTTATTGGGAGTTCCAAAATCTGAAATAACCCAAAATCGTCCACATAGGTGACTGAGACAGCAACATCCTTGTTTTCTGATGGTTCAGTGTACACAAAAATTGTTTCATGTACAAAATTCTTAAAAATATGATGCTTAAAATTATCTCTGTGTATGAGGTGTATACAAAACATAAATGAATTTCATGTTTAGACTTGGTTTCCATCTCCAAGATACGTCATTATGCATATGCAAAGATTCCAAAATCCAAAAATCTCCAAAATCCAGAACTCTTCTGGACCCATGCATTTTTAATTAAGGAGACGTAACTTGTAAAGAGAAATGCAGAAATGGCATATCCTGGAAATGAATCATGCTGTCACATCTGCTTGCATAATTCATATTAATATATTTGCCTAGTTAGGTCCAGTTCAAATGTTATCGGAATATAAATTCCAACATTTGAAAACCAGGACATGTGTACACAGTGCTGGGGCTGCTGTAATTTAATAGGATCTCCTTAAGGAAGCACCCTATTCACTGGTAGAGATCTCCTCTATCCCTACTTTTTTTTGCAAGGTATATTTGTTCCTTTCATTTACCTCAAGAAGCAATTTGTAGGCAGAGAGTACAAGACCTTCTGTCCCAAAGCTTGGCCCTTGCTGTCTCTTCCAACTCTATGATTCTATAGGCTGCATCAGTTCATTATTATTTAAACATGCAGGCAGGGCAGGCTACTTTTGCAATTTGAGCTGTTTGGACCAATTGAAATGACCTAAGCACAAAAGAGGGAAAATAGGAGTAGGAAAGAGAAACTGGGAGCCTTATCACACATGTAACAGGAGCCCCAATTCCAAGCACTTCCGTAGCAAGGGTGAAGCAGGGTCCCTTCGAATCCAAGGCAATTCACATGATGTATTATCACACACGAAGAACGAAACTGTGGTGATTCCTGAGTCAAAGCAAAGCGAGAGCACTTTGAATTACCACACCAGTACATACCATGCAGATTCAACGATTCGAATTGGCACCCTTGCAGATGTTCAGTGGGGGTCTAAATGCATCTAGACCTTTTATGCTTCCAGGAGGAAGAAGGGGGCCACTTCCTGGTTCCACTTTCACGTGAATGCAACCCTCATGTGAATTGTTCCTGTCATCTCTCCCCTCAGCCTCCGATGGCCCCCTCCTTTGCTCCCATCCAACCTCCTGTTTCATTCCCTTCACCCTTGTCATCTAGATCTAAATCTACCCTCCTTTTCATTTCCTTCACCCCTGCCATCTAGATCTAAATCTACCCTCCTTTTCATTCCCTCCATCCCTGTCATCTAGATCTAAATCTACCCTCCTTTTCATTCTCTATCATCTAAATCTAAACCTACCCTCCTTTTCATTTCCTCCATCCCTGTCATCTAGATCTAAATCTACCCTCCTTTTTATTCCCTCCATCCCTACCATCTACATCTAAATCTACCCTCCTTTTCATTCCCTTCACCCCTGTCATCTGGATCTAAATCTACCCTTCCGAGCATCGGAAGCAAATGGGGCAAAATTAGAGTGCAGCATCATGTGAAACGTGGGACCTTGGCGGTTTGGGGGGTGTACCAGGATGGAAGCAAAGTTGCATTCCACACCAGACCAATTCAGAGTGACATCGAAGTGAGCTTAGAAGCAATATTTGTGAATTCACTTGTTACCGAATTCACCAAAATGAGGAGTCACTTTGGATTGACTGTGGAAGCGCCCCAGAACAACCCCCCCCCCCATGGAAAGCAATCACTTGAGATAATACATCACATTTTAGCGTGAATCCACAGGGTTGGACCCACAGTCCCATTGGAACAGAGCTGCAAAAACCTCCGTGTGATTTTATAAACAGCTAAGAAAGTGAGACTGTAGAGTATTATCTAGGGTTGTCCCTTCCCAACCAGGACAGTTGGTGGAGTATGCTGGAGTAGAGTAATGGTTACCTTTCCAGAGTAGTTTCTCAAATTGCTTTGGTATTCTCTGCAGTTGTTATTTATGTTAGTTATTTTATATGGTGTGATTGCAAAGATATGGCTTGGGTTCACCTCCCAGAGCAATGCATGTGGTCTCAGCATAGGAGCAGCAGTACTGTGGAAAGTCTCATGGGCCTGCAGCACCCACAACAGAAAAAGAGATAGCACTACAAGGCATAACAAAGGTTAGAACTTCAGCCATACAATGTTTCTTCCTCCCACTCTTAGTGAAGTTGTGCTTCTGTAACTAAAAAACTGAGAAGCGAAAGTAACAGTGGTAAAGTAGTGATATTATTCCCAGTGGGTTTGTCTAGCAATGTGCCATATTCTTCCCCCACTTCCGATTGCATGGCCTGGGGATATGGATTTACACAGATGCTGGGTCCATTCTTTTTCATTTGGCTCAGGGTATTATTTCATAGAATCATAGAGTTGGAAGAGACCACAAGGGCCATCCAGTCTAACCTCATTCTGCCATACAGGAACTCTCAATCAAAGTATACCCAACAGATGGCCATCCAGCCTCTGTTTAAAGACCTCCAAGAAAGGAGATTCCATCACATTCTGAGGGAGTGTGTTCCACTGTCGAACAGCCCTTACTGTCAGGAAGTTCCTCCTAATGTTGAGGTGGAATCCTGTAGCTTGCATCCATTGCTCCGGGTCCTGTTCTCTGGCACAGCAGAAAACAAACTTGTTCCCTCCTCAATATGACATCCCTTCAAATATTTAAACAGAGCTATCATATCACCTCTTAATCTTCTCTTCTCCAGGCTAAACATCCCCAGTTCCCATCCCGATAATTTATTTTATTATATGTATCTGTTTGATTTAATATTCCATCTTTCTCTTCAAAACTAGTACTTGAGTTTCACAGTAAGATTAAAATTAGAACAAAACTCAGTTAAAAGCAATTACAGGTTGAGTCTCCCTTTGGATTTTTTTTTTATTTTGGAATATTTACATATACATAATGAGATATCTTGGAGATAGAACCCAAGTCTAAACATGAAATTCATTTATTTTTTGTGTACATCCTATACATATAGTCTGAAGGTAATATTATATATTATATATTTAAAATAATTTAATGTTTGAAAGAAATTTTGTGTACACTGAACCATTAGAAAGCAAGGATGTCACTATCTCAATTTTTTTTTAGTATTTCAGATCTTGGAAATCTGGATAAGGGATACTTAAACTGTATAAGGTACATCATTTACAACTAAACAAAACACCACAGCATCTCATATTAAAATCTATTTCCTCAGAAGCCAGTAAGCTGCCAAAATCCTATGCTTGTATAAAAAGTCTTTGCTGACTATAGAAGGGCAACAGAGAAAAGACTGATTCAGCCTTCCTTGGCAGAGAGTTCCACATCCTGGAAGAAGCCATCAAGAGGTTCCTTAGAATAATAATAATTATTATTTCGGACTGTATATTTTAATCTTGTAAGCCACCCCATTGTATTTTGTAGAGAGGCGGGATATAAATAAATTTTGTTATTATTATTTAATAATAATAATAATAATAATAATAATAATAATAATAATAATAATAATAATAAAAATTATTTATATTTCCCGCCTCTCCCTGCAGATTGAGGTGGGATTACAACCAGATAAAATACAATGGACAATAAGAAACAATAAAGTTACAATCAGCAATAATAATCCTAACAAAAACCTTGCCCCTCCTATAGTTCAATAATAAAATCAACAATTAATAATTACAGTAGCAATTAAAATACTCATCTGAGCATGATCAGTAAACTGGAGCATTGAAGTGAACGGGATTACAGAATCGGATGGGAAGGCCCACCAGAAGAGATCCATCTTGACTGCTTTCTTAAAAGCATCTAAGGTAGTAATAAGATGCATCTCCTCCAGCAGGTCATTCCACAGTTTTGGAGCGGCAGAAATAAAGGTCCTCTGGGAAGTTGTCACTAGTCTGATCTTCTGTAATTGAAGTAGATCCTTCCCAGATGTTCTGAGAGTACAGAACGGACTATGTAGGGAGAGGCGTTCCTGCAAGTAACCTGGGCCCGAGCCATGTAGGGCTTTAAAGTCAATAACCAACACCATCTACTGCACCTGGAAGCTGATCAGCAGCCAGTGAAGAGATTTTAGGATGAGTGTTATGTGGTCAAACCTAGATGCACTGGTGACCAATGATAGCTGATAGCTCTGGGGTCTGGTTTAGGGACTCTGTCATGTCCTTGATCCTGATTTTGAAGAGCCAGGTCTTTTTGGCTATTAAGGACAACACAGATACTCAAGTCATTAGTGTGGTGAATTCACCTTGGAGGTTTACACTGAAGGATTTCAGATTAAAACTTGGATTAACTGGTATGGAAGCCACTAGTTTACCATTCTAGCCAATGCAGAGCACCTATTATTAGAATACATGATTTCTAATCAAATGATCTGGCTTCCTGCTGTATTTTGAGCCAGAGGAAATCTTGGGGTTTGTTAAATTAATTTCTAGTTGAACTTCAGAGGAATAAGGAGATGTTTGGCAGTCTGAAACAAGACAATGTGAAGTAGTACATTTATTCAGACAACTTTTTTGTGTTTTCAGGGCTCAGCAGTAGAAATAGTTTCCCAGAGAAATCTTCTTCTTCCTGGAGACCAAGCACTTGAAGAATATGCTGAGATGGAACAAAAGGTCAATAAGATGAAGATCTGGACTGCAGAGTTAGATATTGTGTTGGTGAATGACCATCTTAAAGAGATTGAGGTAAGGAAACACCAATCAAGCCATTTGTGTATGATTATGCTGCTAATCTCAAAGTGAAATCCCTGCTGGCATTTTTTCACACAGTGGCATCGTGTCAGGACACATCGGTAGCATGCATGCCATGCCATTGGAAAGAATGTGTGGAAGTTCCAACAGTATATGTCAGATTGAGCAATTAAAGTGGCATAGGCCTTTGGGCTGCCACTGTCACACCTTCTTTGGAGGTAAACATCTGGAGAGCCAGCGTGACATAGTGGTTTGAACATTGGACTACGATTCTGCAGCCAGGGTGTGATTTCTGCTTGGCCACGAACCCCACTGGGTGACCTTGGGCAAGTCACATGCTCTCAGCTTCAAAGGAAGTCAGTGGCAAATCTCCTATGAATAAATCTGCCAAGATATGTTCACTTTAGCATCACCATAAGTTGAAAAACAACTTGAAGGTACACAAGAAACACACAGAGGAAACATATAGTTGGCCATGGTTAGACAGAGAATCTTGTTAGCAAAGCTTGGAACAGTTGTTAGGACTATAACTCAGAAAGAATTCTGAGACATAGCTGTGTTAGTCTGGAATATCAGTATGCAAAGGGATCTTGTAATACTTATAGACTAACTGTGTGAAGAAGTTATAGCATAAGCCTTTGTAGACTTGGGCTATTTCCTCAGATGTGTGGGGTGAAGTGCTACATCTGAGGAAGTAGACCAAGTCTACAAAAACTTATCCTATAACCTTTTTTGCATAGTTAGTCTCGAAGGTCCTACAAGATCCCTTTGCATCAGAAGAAAGCCTTTTTCTTACATTAACTTTACTAAAAGTTTCTCTGTTTGGATTTCTGTTGCAGAAATTGTGTACTCAGCTGGAAAAACAGAAAACTGAAGCTACAGCTGCGGAAAGAAGCAAATCAGATCCACATAATGTGTCTTCTTCTAATTGGGATAAACTGCTTCAGGATTTAATGGCTGTTAAAGAGGCCAAGCAAGAACAGCTGCATTTAGTTAATAACTATCAAGAATGCTTTGCTCATGTCCAGTCTTCAATGAAGCGTTTGTCAACAGAAAAAGAAAACCTAAAAATGTGAGTACATATGTCGGTTATATACATTATTAACAAAGATGTGAAGTGTTATTGTTTTGGTCTACAAACCACAGAATGTTAACTGGGCGATTCTGGGAATTGTAACCCAAAGTTTCAGTCCCACTTTTGGGGAAAAGGTGAGTTATGAATAAGATGATGATGATTACTACTGCTATTTTCCCAAGTTCTGATCAATTAAACAGACATACCTAAAATGTGTTATTCTAACTTTGCAATAGAGGGAGCATGTCCCATGTCCTTTTACTCATATATTTTATATCTTGTCACATCCCACAAGTTATGCATGGTATCCAATATATTAAAACCACAAAAACGATTCATTGTTCTTTTTTTTTTTTTAAACCCAACCTATGACTCTCCTATTAGATATCCTTCTGCAGAGCTCAATAACCCCATCTTAGGGCATGCATTTGTTCTGACTGTATTTAAATCATAAAATTTTATACACTCTCACTGTAGAAATTGTAACCAGTATTAGACATCTCCTTTTATAATTGTTGCCTCTGAAATGTGCTAAGTAGTTGGTTTTAGCCAATATATGTTGAATAAAATGGCTTTAGAAAAAGAATGTCAAAATTTATTTTAATTCTTTTTTTCCTTCAGAAGGGGATCTATGGAGGATACTGTTCTCCTTGAGAATATTAAGAAGTACTTAAAATCCATAGAAGAAGAGAGAGTCCTTCTGAGCAAGCTGAAAACTGAACAGGAAAATCTATCTAGGCATTTAACTAAGATGGACAAGGCATTAACACAAAGCCAAGTGGACCAGGTTGAGAGATGGTGGAAGCAAATGGAAGACTCACTTCAGAGGAAACAGCTCTGGGTTGCAGCAGAAGCTGATGAATTTAAACTTTTTATGAACAAAGCACAGGACCTCCAAAAGCTGCTGCAGGAGCAGCACCGTTTGCGAACAGGTCTGTGTGCATCTAATGGAGAACACTATGTGTACCCAGCACTGATGGCCACAGAATTACAGACTCTTAAACACAGTGTTTCTCTGTTGAGAAGGGGTGTCGAGATGCAAATGAAAAAAATTTGGAGTGATGCAGGGAAAAGAGCTCTGGAAGATGCAGTAAACGATTTACAGAACCAGATGGAGGAGCTGGAGCAGCTGACTCCAAAGGAGGACATCCAGATAACTGACAACTATCCCCAGATGTCTGAAATTACCAGGAAGATAGAGGAGGCCATCTTATGGGCCAGAGTCTCTGAGCTTTATCTTGATGAGAAGGTAGCTCTTTTTCCAGATGAACTGTTGTCACAAATCCAAAGCTGTAAGGTTCTGCTCAGTGTCGCTAAAGAGAAAGAACCAGCTGTTATACAGCTGGTAGATGAGGCCCAACTTATTGCTCCCCAGCTGGCTTCCAGGGAATCTTCTGCCCTTGACGTCCTTGCACATGAGTTAAAAACCTGCCACCAGCGTCTTGTGCTGAAATTGGTTCAGAGGGTGCAACAGCTGGAACCACAGTTTGAGAAGAGACAAAAGCTTTTTGCAGATGTAGACAAAGTTCAAAGCCAACTTTGGAAGGCAGAGAGGATGTTCAGCCTGGATGCAGGTGAACCAAGTGTCAAGTCAGAGCTGGAGCAGTGGTGGGTCATCTCAGAAAAGATCCCCCAGGAGATTCAGGAGGCAGAAGGATTAGTAGATGCAAATTACAAGGATCCACCTCAGAGGCTAAACATATTTGAGCAATTATTTTTCAATGATTGTTTACGAAGCTTCAAGAGCAGAGCAAAAAGAGCCCTCAGGCTAATCCAGTGTAAGGACTATACAATACAAAACAAGATAGATAGCTGTGAAAAATTCTCGGAAGAGATCACGACACTGCAGCGGGGTCTCAGCAGCCTCTATTTCCAGGGTAATGCATTGGAACTGGATTTAAAGAAACGGTTCCCCACAAATCAAGAGTTTAAGAATAAATGGAGTGTGCTGAGAGAGAGAGCTTTATCATTCCTGGAATGTTTGACACACTTAGACAAATACAAAGAGATCTGGGAATTCCTGGATCTGAAATGGGATGCATCACGTCTTGATGAATTGCAAAGCCAGTTGTGCAGAATGGAAAATCACCTTGGGCAGAGGGTTAAACACTCTGAGAACTTTTTCACAGAGTACAACAGACACCAAATAGTGCTCAGTGAGGCTGAGGCTATTGTATCTAATATACAGAGAGACTGTGATGTTCTGAAAGATGGTTCAGATGCCATCCCTGAAACCAATCTGATATCAGAAAAGGTTTTGAGCTGGAGAATACAACACGCCAGGCACTTAACTCAGGATGCACTAAGGCTGTTAGATAAAAACGAGGCTCTCTCAGCCTCTCTCAAAGAGGCCAAGATGCAGGAAATGAAGAGTCTGTGGGCAAAAATAGATGGAGTGACTCGGATGATCCAATCTAAGATACTGGCAGTTCAAGAAAAATACCAACATGAACAAGGGCTTAAGAGCATGCTGAATCATAGCTTAATGACCTTAAAGCAAATTCAGTCTGAGCTCCAACAGCCCCTTCTGCTTGACTTGGAAATTCACATGATTCCTTGTGAAAAGATGTACTGCAGAGTGCTTGAAGATGCTGTAGAAACAGAATGTTGTGCTGTGGAAGACTTCTTGAAAAGAAAGTCTCAGGAAGAGAAATATTCCCTCCCTAATATTTTTGGGAGAGAATTAGGGACTTTGCGAAATCTGAAAAAACAGTTGAAAGCTGATATTGCTGCACGTATGGTAAGTAATCCTAGATAGCTCGTTTGCCACATCCAGAGCTTTGAAAAATGATCTGTTCTGGAATTGGGTGTATTCCCACATCTCTTCAGGAGTTCATTTGGTTATTGCTATAAGATAAGCCTTGCTGATGTTAAATGATGCAACAGATGGAACGTAGTAGAGAAGCATTCTGGTCCTTCTGTTGATGTTTCCAGGATCCCCTCTCAACCAATGTTAGAAGTGGATCCCCAAATGTATTTTTTCAGAATATCCCTGGCAGACAATCAAATTCTCCATTGCTGTTGTATAGAGCAAATGATTTGGGATGCACCCCCCATACTGAGGCTATAGGAAGATGGATTGCCAAGGTTTATATAGTGGAGAAGCAAGAATAAAATCAGTATGTGCAAGTATGACTAATCTCCCCCATCCCCAACATATATATATATATAAAATATGTACAAGCAGGTTAGCAACAGAGCAAAATTTGCTCCTCTAGTCCAGTGGTTCCCAAGTTTTGGTCCTCCATTTGTTTTGGACTTCAGATCCCAGAAGCCCCAGCAACTTGGTCAACAGTCAGGAATCAGGGAAGCTGAAGTCCAAAATATTGTGAGAACCAAAGGTTGGGAACTACTGGACTAGTCCATTTTCAGATGTCATATCTTTTCCTTGTTTCAAACTACCAAGCAAATGCAAAAGATATCAAACAAGGTCACTAATACAGGTGGACTCTTTCTCTACATTGGATGGTTGAAACCGTTGGCCATGAAACTAACAGGGACTCCAAAATCTACCTGGTCGCAGAGGGGGACTACAGCTCTCAGAACTCCCCAGCCATCATCATGGCCAGTGTGTGCAGAAATGTTGACAGGGTGAGAGCTCGGAAAATGTTTTTTTGGGCTTCCACTACTCAGGTTTCCCAGCCATTGTGAACACCATTGTCCATGCTGTCTGGAAAGTTCTAGTCCAAAAAAGTAACTTTTCTCAGTACACTTTGACTGTTTCCAGTGAATGATGTCATGGCTCATTTCCTTGTATTTATGTGAGTCCATACAGTATCCTATTTCTCATAATGTTTCTTCTGTGTTGTACCTTTCTTTTTTTTTTCTTACCAAAGGCCTGACTTATGTATAAGAGAAGAACAGGAGAGTAATGTGATGTCCAGACATATATATGCTGTTAGCACTAATTTTCTCTCTTTTAAAAGGGACCTTTTTGGAGGGTGGGGAATAAATCTCCCAGAAATTCTGTGGGAGATCCTTGGAGCTGCAATACAAAAAGTAACTTTTCTCAATTCTGGTTTGCTGACTCACTTTCTAGCATATTGCTGCAGGAACAGACCTGTGTCTTTCAGAGAAGGGTCTGCAGGCCCCTTTGCTCCTGTCTAACCTTTCACAGCCATATCTGGGTGGCCATCCATCATTCAGAGGTTTCTCTCGGACTTCATTCAGATGCCACCTTTCAGCTTAAAAACTTCCCAAGATGGTATAGAAAACAAAATGTTACATCCAATATTGATGCCTGAAATCTATGGAAATGTTCTTTTTTAAATAAAAAAAATGAACTTCAAAAACAAACAAACAAAAAGCAATTTTTGTGGGGGGGTGTAGCTATGTGGCCATATGCTAGAAGAGTTTATTCCTGACGTTTCGCCAGCATCTGTGGCTGGCATATTCAGAGAACGCTGACATGGAAGAGAGGTGTGTGTGTGTGTGTGTGTGTGTGTGTGTGTGTGTGTACACATACATACACACACATACATTCTGTGTGATCCCTGGGTAGGGAGGAGTGATTTCCATGGGAATCTGTGTATTCTGTTGTTGATGGCAAGGCCTCAGGGTGGGAGGATATGCAAAGAGGATTAATGTCTGTTTAATTAGTTATCATTGTCTACTGGAAAAACCTTGACCCTGGGTGGTTTTTCATTTTCATTTTGCTGAGTCTTGATTTTAGTGTTTTTCGGGACCAGTAGCCAAACTTTGCTAACTGTAAGGATTTCTTCTTTCCTATTGAGGTTGTCTTGGTGTTTGTGGATTTCAGTGGCTTTCTTGTGCATTCTGACCTGATAGCTGTTGGCATGGTCCAGAATTTCAATGTTTTCAAACATGATTTTATGCCCAGAATTGCATATAACATCTTCTGCTACTTTACCGCATACCATGCAGCTGCGAACAAGTCTACATAGAGACCACCAAATGCAGCGTTCAAATACGAATGAGAGACACTGCAGACTGGGTCGCCCAGAAAAATCAGCAATAACAGAACATGTTATAAACATCCTGGGCACATAGGTCGAAAAACCCACACAAAGCTATGGATGCCATCCATGAAAGCCTTTGACTTCACATTAAAAAACAAATTGCAAAAAATATATGTCCTCCATAGTCTTTGTGAAATACATGCATCCCCACCCATCTTCAGAAAATAGGAAGAGGTGGAAACAGGTCATTTATAGAATCATAAGGGTTGGAAGGTGCCCCTGTGGTCTATTAGGTCCAGTCCCCTCGTCAAGGCAGGACCTCCAGCTAAAGCATCCCCAGCAGACTCTGGGGGAGGCGCGCGCCTAACGACGCGCGAATTGTTTATTTGTATTTTTAAAAAATTGTTATATAGTCAAGGACAATTTGGAGAAGCTGGCCTGGGAACATTGTTAGAGGGGGCCCTTTAATTTTCCACATTTTCTTTTCCCTTTTCCTTAAGGGGGTTGTGGGTACTTCTGCTCAGAGGAAGTGAGTCAGAGACTTGCTCTGAAAGGAGCTAGTCTACATAACTATAAGGCCAGTGAACTGAACTCAAGGACAGAGTTTGGGGACAAAGGCCAAGCCATCAGGGGGTCTTTACACTTGTGTTTAGCAGGGGAAACCCACAGTTTTGCTCAGAGTTTCCTTAAGACTTCTCAATATGGACACTGAAGGCCCTGCTGCAGTCACCTGCAACACCTGTGGGATGTTTGTCTTCTTGCCTAGGGATATGGGGAACTTTACCTGCCCCAAGTGCAAGTTGGTAGCCCTCTTAGAAGAGAAAGTACAGCAGCTGGAGGCCCAGCTAGCTACACTTCAGCATCATAGGGAGGAAGAGGTTGTCCTGACCAGAACGGACCAGATGGTCCTGGACAGGAAACACACAAAGGAAGTTGCTGGGGAAGAGGAGATCACTTCACACACAACAGAAGTAGATAGTTGGAAGAAGGTCACACACAGAAGTAGGCAAACCAGGGAACATACTGTAAGCTTACAGCTACAGAATCGATTTCAATCTCTCTCTGCTATCAAGGATGATGAGGAACAGCAGCAGGGACAGACTTCAGGGACAGAGCAGGGGACCCGGAGAGCTCCACCAAAGGGAATGGCTGCTGCTAAGCCTCGGAGGAGGCGTGTAGTGGTCATCGGGGACTCTTTGCTGAGAGGCACTGAACCAGTGGTTTGTGGGCCTGACAAGATGTCTCAGGAGGTGTGCTGTCTCCCTGGGGCAAAGATCCGTGATGTGACAGAGAGGCTGACAAGACTGGTCAAGCCTACTGACCATTACCCCTTTCTTTTGGTTCATGTAGGAACCAATGATACTGCAAGGCATAGCCTTCAGAATATCATAAGGGATTATGAGGCTTTGGGTAGGAAGTTGAAAGAGGTAGATGCACAGGTTGTCATCTCCTCTCTTCTCCCAGTCGAAGGGCATGGTCCAGGAAGGGAGAAGAAAATAGCGGATGTAAATAACTGGCTCCATAGATGGTGCCGCCAAGAACGATTTGGATTCTTGGACCATGGGTTGCAGTTCCATGAGGAGGGACTTCTGGCAAGGGATGGGTTGCATCTCACGCCAGTTGGCAAAAACATTTTTGCCAATAGCCTCAAGAATTTGATCAGGAGGGCTTTAAACTGAGTTATGTGGGGGAGGGAGACAGTATTCTGGAAGGCAAAAAGACTGGAGAAGATAGTCAAACTGACAGAGAGGGAACAAGACAAACAGTGCAAGGACCCAACAGCGGGAGGCAAAAAAACTTGCACAGGCAGCAAGTAAAGGGAACACATGGTCTTAGATGCCTCTACACTAATGCACAGAGCATGGGAAATAAGCATGATGAACTTCAACTCCTAGTACAACAAAGCAAATGCGATATAATAGGCATCACTGAAACCTGGTGGGATGAGTCTCATGATTGGAATGTGGAAATAGAGGGGTATAACCTTTTCAAGAGAAACAGGCCAAACAGGAAAGGAGGAGGAATAGCCCTATATGTCAGAGATATTTACACCAGTGAAGAGATCCAGGACATCAATCCTGGAAGCCAGGTGGAGAGCATCTGGATAAAAATTAAAGGGCAGGGAAACAACAAGGATGTTATGGTGGGAGTCTACTACAGACCCCCAAGTCAGACGGAGGAATTGGATGATGCCTTTCTAGAACAGATGACCACACACTCAGAAAGGAGAGATGTAGTAGTGATGGGTGACTTCAACTACCCTGATATTTGTTGGAAGTCAAACTCAGCCAGATCCTCAAGGTCTAGTAAATTCCTCACTTGCCTTGGAGACAATTTCATGGTCCAAAAGGTGGAAGAGGCAACAAGGGAATCAGCTATTTTAGATCTGATCCTAACCAACAAGGATGACTTGGTTAATGAAGTGCAAGTGGTGGGATCCTTAGGTGGAAGTGACCATGTTCTCCTGGAGTTTGTTATACAATGGAAAGGAGAAGCCAGGCATAGTCAGACACGCATTCTAGACTTCAGGAGAGCGGATTTCAGTAAACTTAGAGAAATACTGGGGGCGATCCCATGGTCAGGAATACTAAAAGAGAAGGGAGTTCAAGATGGATGGGAGTTTCTCAAAAGGGAGATACTGAAGGCACAAATTAAAACAGTTCCAGTGAGAAAGAAAAATGAGAGGTGTCGCAAGAACCCAGGATGGATGACAAAGGAACTTTCAGCTCAGCTAAATTTTAAACGGAACATGTACAGTGGTGCCTCGGGTTACGAAATTAATTCGTTCCGCGGCCGCTTTCGTAACCCGAAAAGCCTTCGTAAGCCGAATTGCCATAGGCGCTAATGGGGAAAAGCCGCGATTCCGTGCGAAAAAGCCGAAAAAAGCACCAAAAGTTTTTTCGTAACCAGAAAAAACATTCGTAACCCGGAACAATGATTCCCTATGGGATTTTTTCGTATCCCGAAAATTTTGTAACCTGGGTATTTCGTATCCCGAGGTACCACTGTATAAGAAATGGAAAAATGGGGAAATCACCAAAGAGGAATTCAAACAAATAGCTAGCAAGTGTAGAGATAAGGTCAGAAAAGCCAAAGCACAGAATGAACTCAGGCTTGCTAGAGAGGTTAAGAACAACAAAAAGGGCTTTTTTGGATATGTCCGCAGCAAAAGGAAGAAGAAGGAAACGGTAGGGCCACTGCGTGGAGAAGATGGCAAAATGCTAACAGAAGAAAGAGAAAAGGCAGAATTACTCAACACTTTCTTTGCCTCAATCTTCTCAGAAAAGGCAAAGGGTGCTCAACCTGAGGATAATGGAGCAGAGGGCAGAATAGGGGAAATTCAGCACAAAATAAGTAAAGAGATAGTACAGGAATACCTGTTTAACCTAAATGAATTTAAGTCTCCAGGACCAGATGAGCTACATCCAAGGGTATTAAAAGAACTGGCCAATGTAATATCGGAGCCATTGGCAATAAGCTTTGAAAACTCCTGGAGAACAGGAAAAGTCCCAGCAGACTGGAGGAGGGCAAACGTTGTCCCCATCTTCAAAAAGGGGAAAAAAGAGGATCCCAACAATTATCGTCCAGTTAGTCTGACATCAGTACTAGGAAAGATTCTGGAGCAGATCATTAAACAGAGAGTCTGTGAACATCTAGAAGCCAATGCCATAATCACAAAAAGTCAACATGGCTTTCAGAGAAACAAGTCATGCCAGACAAATCTAATCTCTTTCTTTGATAAAATTACCAGCTTGGTAGATGAAGGGAATGCTGTGGATATAGTATATCTTGATTTCAGTAAGGCCTTTGACAGGGTTCCCCATGACATTCTCACAAACAAGCTTGTAAAATGTGGGCTGGACAAGGCAACTGTTAAGTGGATTTGTAATTGGTTGACCGGCCGAACCCAAAGGGTGCTCAATAATGGCACCTTTTCATCCTGGAGAGAAGTAACCAGTGGAGTCCCACAGGGCTCTGTCCTTGGCCCAGTACTGTTCAACATCTTTATCAATGACTTGGAGGAAAAAATTGGGGGAATACTTACCAAATTTGCAGATGACACTAAAGTAGGAGGAATAGCTAATACTCCAGAGGACAGGATCAAAATTCAAAATGACCTGAATAGACTAGAAAGCTGGGCCAGAGCTAACAGAATGAACTTCAACAGGGAGAAATGTAAGGTACTGCACTTAGGGCGAAAAAATGAAATGCACAGATATAGGATGGGAGACACCTGGCTTAAGGAGACAACATGTGAAAGGGATCTAGGAGTCCAAGTAGACCAAAAGTTGAACATGAGTCAACAGTGTGATGCGGCAGCTAACAAGGCCAATGTGATTTTAGGCTGCATCAATAGAAGTATCGTATCTAGATCCAGGGAAGTAATAGTGCCACTATATTCTGCTCTGGTCAGGCCCCAACTGGAATATTGTGTCCAGTTCTGGGCGCCACAATTCAAAAAGGACATTGAGAAACTGGAGCGTGTCCAAAGGAGGGCGACTAAAATGGTGAAAGGTCTGGAAACCTTGCCCTATGAGGAACGACTCAGGGAGCTGGGGATGTTTAGCCTGGAGAAGAGAAGGTTAAGAGGTGATATGATAGCCCTATTTAAATACTTGAAGGGATGTCATATTGAGGAGGGAGCAAACTTGTTTTCTGCTGCTCCAGAGACTAGGACCCGGAGCAATGGATGCAAGCTGCAGGAAAAGAGATTCCACCTCAACATTAGGAGGAATTTCCTGACAGTAAGGGCTGTTCGACAGTGGAACACACTTCCTAGGAGTGTAGTGGAGTCTCCCTCCTTGGAGGTCTTCAAACAGAGGCTGGATGGCCATCTGTCAACGATGCTTTGATCTGGATTTCCTGCATGGCAGGGGGTTGGACTGGACGGCCCTTGCGGTCTCTTCCAACTCTATGATTCTATGATTCTATGATTCTTTGGAAGATGTCCACAGAAGGAGACTCCACTATCTCTCTTGGCAATTGGTGCAATTACCAAACCACTCTCACTGTCAAGTTCCTTCAGATGTTCAATCAAAATCTGTCCTCCTGTAACTTAAAACTATTAGACCTAGTTCTACCCTTTGAGGCCAACCCCCTCCTCTTTGTGGCAGCCTTTGTGGCAACAAATTTTCTCTTCAGCAAGCTGAACATGCCCAGCTCCTTCAACCTCTCCTCATATGTTTTCCATACCTCTTCTTGTTGCCCTTCTCTGAACTTGCTTCAACTTGGCCATATCCTTCCTAAAATAATGTGCCCAGAACTGAACACAGTACTCCAGATGAGGCCTGACCAGAGCAGAATATAGGGGAGACTATTCTTTTCATTGACTTGAAAACTGTATTTCTATTAATAGAGGCTGAGATAGCATTTGTCTTCTTTTCTGCAGCATCACGCTGCTGGCTTTTGTTCAACTTATGATCAAGCATAATCCTAAGGTCCTTGTCACATGCGGTACTCCTTTGCCAAATAATTCCTTTGTTATTGAAAAGGCACTGCTATTATCATAAGTTAAATTGATATACAAAAAGACGGGATTTTAAGTAGGGCTGCACTGGCAAATATTAATGCTCTGGAAAAGAGAAGAATTTTGCAGAAAGGGTTCACATTTTTTTTTCATCCCACACTGTCTTGCTGCATTTCTTATGTGTCATATTTTTGCTTATCTGTGCAGCATGCCATAGATGAAGACTTTGGCACTGTGAGGTGTTACATCGAAGCTGTTCAAAAGGCTGCCAATCTCCTCCATCAGTGTGAAGCTGTTCTCTCCACTCCAGGGCTCAGCTTGGATGAGCTGGAAAAGGAGTCTATCCTCCTTACTTCCCAGAAACAAGAGGAATTTGAGACTGCCAAGACCAAAGTAGAAGCATTGACCTCCATGCTGGAGAAGAAAGTTAAACAAAGAGCCAGTCTGCAACTGCAAAAAACACTTAGTGATCTTGTTGCTGGGAGTTTAATAATAAGAGAAAAGGCTCAAAAAAGAAAAACTGATTTGCAGAGGTAGGTCATTTGGTTTTTGTTTGTTAAAATAAAACAATTTATGAATGTAAGAAAATGCTCAATACTTAGTTGGACCCTTGGGTTTTTTTTAGCTCCATGTTCTTTATAGGTTTTCAGCAGGAGCTCTTCAAGCTTCACTTGGGATGCTGGGGATTGGGTCCTACCACTGAAGTATTTGATGTTGTAGTGGTGTGCCTTCAAGTCATTTCTGACTTGCCAATCTTCTTGGCAAGATTTATTCAGAAGGGGGTTGCAATGGACTTGTTCCAGGTTTTATTTAATACTATTGCTTCCTTAGATGTTTGGAAAAATACCAACACTTCAAAAAATCCAGAGATATGATATGTGCTAATCTCAATGATGTGAAAAAGGTGCTTCAGAAAGCTTTGGGACATATTCCAGTGTCTTATAAAGAAGCTTTAGAGCAGTCGGAACAGAGCAAGGTAAGGACAATAATAACAATAACATTCACCATTTTTATATAGTGCTTTTTAACTATGTTTGCCCTAAATATTTCACACTAGGTATGATTTGCTTTTTTAAATGAGATATAATTTGCATTTCCCGGATAACAAGATGCCTATCCTTCAGGTTCTCTACTTCAAATCTTAGGATGCCATACTTGACTCAGAAATTGAGAACTTAGAAAAACCTCCCAGAATCCCTCAGCTATCCTGGCCACTGACTATGATAGCTGATTGTATAGGCTAATGTGTACATACCTGAGCTCAGTCGAACTTTCTTTTGAGTAGAAATGCATAGGGTTTCCATGTAAATCGTGAGAACTTACTGTTTATACTCTTTTCCCCTTAAAGATGCAGGTTTCCCGACTAGTTTCAACTGAAGAGGATCTAATGAAGTTGAGGCAAGATTCAGGACACCTCAGCCTGATATGCAAAGAAAATGATTGTGTGCTGATGGGCACCATTGTGTCAACACTGTGGCTAAAATGGATTCATCTACTTAATGCTGCAAAAGAATGGGAGGGCATATGTGAAGAACAGAACCAGGAATGGAAATCTATCAATGAAGAAGTGAGTTGTTTGGGAAAAACATGCATACACCCAAATGAGCAACTGTTTCAAGCTTTTTGGTTGACACACTTTTTAAATTTGTATTTATCTCACCTTTGGGTAGGACTCTAGCCGAATCCCAGAGTACATGCCTTGTGTGCAATATAGCTGCCCGTAGGGTATTAAGACAATGGTGACTGATGGCTTCTATTCAGTGTTAAGTCTATTTTTAAAAAAACCAAACAAATAGAAAACTATCAGTTTACAAACCTTGTTGGCTGCTTTATCTTAATGCACCCCAAGGCAATGGTAGATGTAATGACTGCTGAATTTAATGGTGCTGTAGCAACGTTCAGATACATCCAGAAAAGTTACTAACCTGCAGAGGGTTTATTTAATGAGCCATCTATGAGCTGACAGAAAGGGAGAGAGAGCTGTGTTTTCTACTAGGGCTGGAAAATGAAGGCTCCCATTCTCTGGTAACTCGCTTGATATCTGTAATGGATACAATGCTGTGAAGCACTTCATACTACAACATTTTAGTGCAGGCTACAGCTATAAATGAACTTACTTTGCACAGGGAATATCTGTTCCAAGTAATAAACAATCACCATTATATTTTTCCAAAAGTAAAACAAATATATTACAGAGACCAATCTTACACATGTTGTCTCAGAAATAATGTTGACATAGTGCACATTTGATGGTGCTTTCTTCCATTAAAGTGTGTTCGTAGGATCACATCCCTAGTAGTTGAATTAGTTCACTCTCCTGCCCCTGTGTCCATCTTTCTTTTTAGATGGAAAGAGAAACAATAATTCTAGACAATCTGCTGGAAGAACTTCCTGAAAACCCCAAAGAGAAGGAAAGTGTCACCAAAGAAGAACTGGAAGAACTTCTAGAATGTACAGACTATTACAAGGAAAGTGTGGATGCTGAGAGGTTATTGCTCTGCATAATACTTCAGCGCTTAAGGAGCATCCTGGGTATTCCTGAAAGCCCTCCTGGGAAGAAAGACATTCCTGTTGTGTGTGAAATCCAAACCATGCAAGACAGAATAAAAGAGTAAGTATAAATTAGGGAAGCACAGCTTTTGAGAGCCTAGGGGTCATTTTGCCCTATCCTAGAATACACTTTCATTTTTTTTCTTTGTGGAAAAATATGGCAGATAGTACCCCTAGAAGCTTCAGAGGGATGCAACTTGCTATATACAGGTTGAGTATCCCTTATCCAGAAATCTGAAATCCAAAATACTCCAAAATAAAAATGTGTGTGGCTGACATAGTGACACCTTTGCTATTATTATTATTATTATTATTATTATTATTATTATTATTATTATTATTCGAGACTGGACTTCTGCAATGTACTCTACATGGGGCAACCCTTATACCAAACTCGGAAGCTGCAAATGGTGCAGAATATGGCAGCCCGGCTGGTCACTGGCGTTTCCAGGACCAGCCATATAACACTGGTTTTGAAAGATCTCCATTGGCTGCCCATTCACTTCCGGTCTCAATATAAGGTGTTGGTGATTACCTATAAAGCCCTAAATGGCTTGGGCCCAGGATACCTAAAGGACCGCCTCTCCCCATACATTCCGCCTCGCACCCTCAGAACGTCTGGGCAGCAATTACTGAAGGTGCTTGGGGCTAGGTTAGCCTCCACCACACGGAGGACATTCTCCACGGCTGCCCCAGCCCTTTGGAATACGCTGCCCACCGAGCTCCGCTCGACTACCACCCTGGCCCAATTCAGGAAGGACTTAAAAACCTTCCTGTTCCAACAGGCATTCCCCGACTAAAAATCCTGTGGGCCTCCCTCCTCTTCCGTGGCCAAGAGGTTGGGCTAAGGGGTTTTTAATTCTGTTAGTTTTATTGATTGTTTTTATTGATTGTATGGTTGCCTGTGTAGTTGTATCTTTTTATATTGTTTATGGCACCATTGTTTTTTAACCTATGTTGTAAGCCGCCCTGATCTTGGGAAGGAGCGGGATATAAATAAAATTTTATTATATTATTATTATTATTATTATTATTATTATTATTATTATTATTATTATTATTATCATCATCATCATCATTATCATCATCATCATCATCATTTTGAAATAACACATGCATACAGTTTGGTGTAGAATCAGTTTTAACATAATAATGATTAGCA
>NC_056522.1:369631460-369751194 GCF_019175285.1 Sceloporus undulatus | reverse complement strand
TGTGGCATAAGATAAAAAATTAAATAAAGATCTTTTCTTGTTTCTTCTCTAAAAAACTTTAGGAATAAGATACTTCTAATCTCTTAATTACCATTTAGGAATATACTGCCAAACAGTCATTTGTGACACTAGATTGGTTTGCTCATCTTAATAATGGTTTCTATCAACCAACTACAGATTTTGGGTCAAAAATCACCATCTGAAACATGTTTTTAAAAATGACCCATGTGTTTCCAGCTAAGCAAGATCAGAACTTGAGATTCCCATATTGCTTTCAACATGCTGTCCACTATATGTTCATGCTAGAATGCATTCACTATATGGCACCGTCTCAGAAGTACTAAAAGTGAATCTATTTTGTGTGCAACAGTGGGAGTTTCAGAGAAATCTTATCTACCATAGGTTGCACATATAACTTAGTATAGTGTGTGTGTGTTGTGTGTGTGCACAGCTTGGCCACTTTGAATCCCATTTTGTGAGAAAGGCAGGACATAAATCCAATGAATAAATAAATGTACACAAATGTTTCATGCACAACATGATTAAAAATACTATGTATAAATTACCTTCAGGTTATGTGTATAAGGTGTATATGAAACATAAATTAATTTTGTGTTTAGACTTGGGTCCCATCTCCAAAATATCTCATTATGTACATATATCTCTGAGATATCTCATTTTCTATCTGGAAATATTCCGGAATCTGAAAAAATAAACAGTTTTGGTCCCAGGCAGTTTGGATAAAGGATACTCAGCCTGTATGAGCTCTTGGCCAGAGGGACTGAATTAGCTTTTGAGTAGTAAAGTATGTCCTCCCAGGCTTCTGAGGGTACTATATGGGGGTTTTGTGCTTAGGGGAAGATCAGAGAGTGCCTTAGGCAGCATGCGGTTTACAGGCTCAAATTTGACCACTCCCTGGTATAAATGAATACATTTGCTTAGCTAATTAAAATTTTAATTCAATCAAATTGCTAATTAAGTTGTTAGTCTATTAATTCCCACAGTATTTGTTCATCTGGTTTTCTGTTAAGCTTTTAAAGAAAATTCTAATTTTTTTAAAAGAAATTGAAATGTAGATTCCAAATAATTAAAAAAACAGTATCAGAAAGAAAGAAAAAACCCTTTTTTGCACTTACTGGCACTAGTATCCCATACTTTGCACAAAAGTAAAATTTTAATGCAACAAAACACTTCATGAAAGTTTCCCTCCCGAAAAAGTCCTCAAATGTGAAAAATATGTTTTTTAAATTGACAAAAATACCTGATGTGCCCTCCATTGGGGAGACAACTCTCTAATTTTTCCATCTTGCATGAGAGAATGAAATACATGAAGATTTACGTTGCTAATCTCTAGATAAAATCCAATAATGGCCCTTGTGGTCTCTTCCAACTCTATGATTCTATGATTCTATGACTAAGAAGCCCAGAGAAAAATGACTAGAATGAAAGTTGGTGTTTTAGACCCATAAAACCAGAAGGTGGCGATAATTCATATACTGTTCCCCAACTGCCCCTCTTCCAGATGCATTAGAATACATCATCCTCAGAGAGCATAGCCATTGAGAATGATCATCTAGCACATCTGGAAAGTTCAAACACTGGATTCTCCTAGATAGAGTTCAGATTCTGCTGTCCATTGATACCTTCAGTTTTATATAATTCCCAATGTAATATTTACAGGCTTTGTGAAAAGGTTCAAATGCAAAAGGATGCTTTGCAGTCAGAGAAAGAAGACCGGGCCAAAGTTAATGAGGAAATACGTATTCTGAAAATTTCATTACAGTGTACACTGTCTTTGATCTGCAGCATGGATGGAGAAACCCTTAATGCAAAAGCAAAAAAACTTGAGGTTTGTAAAACATTTTGCTTATAATAGCAGTATAGCTAGCAAATTCCTTAGCTAGGGAAATACAGCCAGCCCTTGGTATCTGCGGGGGATCCATTCTGGACCCCCTCCCCCCTGCAGTTTGAGTTTGTGTTTTCCCAATTGCCATGCAGTCACGCTACCATTAGGGACAGCCTCCCATTGTCCACAGTAGTGGCATGTGCATGTGGCCATGCTGCCATTAGGAATGAGACTCGTCCTTAATGGCAGCATAGTTGCATGCACATGCCACCACTGGGAACAACAAGGGCAGTCCCGAATGGCAGCTCATTCATGTGCATGCACCACCATTACGGACAATGCAGGCTTGCCGTCCATGGATGGTTGAATTTGTAGGTGGCAACTTTGCGAATACAGAGGGCGGACTGTATTTCTTTCCATGTTAATTTTATTTTCATTTAAAGTAAAAATAATACTTGTAATGCAGTGGTTCTTAACTGCTGGTCTATGAATGGGCAGTAGGAAAAGGGCAGCAAACATGCTTGAGGCCACAATGCAAATGTTGAAAAGTTGTCCTCCCCCCCCCTTAATTTTAGCTCAGTGGACAAATGAAAAGAATAATTTAAGTGTAGATTCAGTCAAGGGTTTGTTACTAGTAAAGTACCATTTTAAGCCTTTGTCTTGATCAGAGTTATATAAGTATATTACAAGCCAAGAAGGCATTTTAACTAAGATTAGCTTCTCAGAAAAATACAGTTGGGTACATAATAAAATACAGCATATGCAATATAGCTGTAAATAAACCATACAAAATGAATTTATATTTATATTAGTGTTTTTAGTTTTTATTTTGTAGTGTCATACATTTTTCTTGAATGTCCAATGTTTTGTGGTGCTTTGTCCTCCTTTGTGGTTCCTTCAGTAAATCCACCGCTTTCATGTAAGGCACTGCTGAACAATTCTCTTGATATTAAACAGTTTAGCCAAACCCTTACTTTGTTGCCATTTCAATCCATTGGTTCTCCTGCTGTTTCAACCAGTGACATTTGTACCACTGAAACATGGCACAAGGGACAGCTGGTGGGAATAGCTTTTAGCACTGTGGATATAGCTCCTTTAAACTTCAGGCAAAATACAAAGGAGCTTCACCACTCTACTGATAATTAGCCTTTTTTGTAGCACTGTTATTATTAGCCTTTTTGTGGGTAGCCCTCTCATTTTTCTTTATATGCCATATTTTGGCTTGGACAGCAAATTCCAGCTTTTTAGTACTGAAATGCCTCATAATTAGGACAAATGATTGCAAGTAAAATGCATTTGCTAACAGGAGGGCCAAGAAAATTTGGCCCAAAATATGTTTTCTTTCAGTTACTTCTGTTAGAGGATGTTGATTAGATTAAATTTCTAGGCCACAAATAGTCGTCAACTGTCAAGTTCCTTTTACCTCATGAAAGTGATACTCTTCACACAGAATTGGAACTAACTGTTCTGCACTGATCTTTTCATTAGGATGACACAAAAGTGAATATTACAGTTCTGTTGCTTTTAGTTGTGTTTTATTGTTGCTAGAGGAATCAAATTTTGGCAGTTGTTAGGACTGCTTCTTCCTCTGCCTTCCCTCTGAAGCATCCTTCAAAGCTTATTCATAGCGGTGTTTTTATGTGCTCAAGATATTATTTCATTTGTCAACAAGACCTGAGAGGACAATGGAATGGTATCAGGTTTAATTTATTCTTGGTGAACTGAAAAGCATCATGACTAAACAAAGTGAGCATCTCTCAGGTTTACCTTGCCTGGCTGCATAGTCAAAATACAGCTTTGTCACTGCCTCTGAAAGAACCACCTTCAACACCACTATTAATTCCTTCTGTCTCTTAGGAGATCCAGAGAGCCATCATTACTCAGAAGCAAACTCTTGAACAGGTCATGGAGAAATTACGAATCAAGTACACTGACATGTATACAATAGTTCCTGTTGAAATTGAAACACACTTGGAAGATTGTAAAGAAACACTGAAAGACCTGGAAGAAAAGGTAAAAAGCCACTTTAATTTGTTTTGAAGCTCAAAATAGCTGATGCTGGAATCTGGGCTTCTTGCAGTTTCAGTCTGCTTGTTCTGTGGAAAGCTTTAGGTGGCTTATTCAGTGCTTTCAGTAGTCACTAAGCCAGGTATTGACCTGATCTATAAATGTGTAATTTTGACAATGTTACAGCTTTGGATATTTCTGAGTATAGGTTGAATCTCCCTTATCCTGAAATTCCATAATCCAAAATACTCCAAAAATAAAAAAATAAATAAAAATTTCATGGGTGGCTGAGATGGTGACTTCTTTCTGATGATCCACTATACACAAACTTTTTTTCATGCACAAAATTATTTAAAATATCATATAAAATTACCTTCAGGCTATATGCATGAGGTGTATATGAAAGATAAATGAATTTTGTGTTTATACCTGGCTTTTATCTCCAGGATATCGCATTATGAAAATAAAGGCAAAAATCCAAACAACAACAACAAAAACAAAACAAAACCCCAAAAGAAAACCTCAAACACTTCTGGTCCCAAGCATTTTATGTAAGGAATACTCAACCTGTATTTACTAACTGATTCACTAGACTGTTGTGCAGGTTGAGAGCACTCTTCTCGGCTTCCACAAGATAAAAATGTTATGGACCCTCAATCACTGCAATCTCTGTAAAATGTACATTTAATTTTTCAGTTTGCTAATAATAGAAAATTGTCACACTTTCCATTTCCAAGTGGTGTATGGTTTCATTAACAACAAACATAAGTTGGAAGTATGTAGGACCTTTCACTCTACACCGTTACAGCACTATGATTCTACTTTACCTGCTGTTGTTCCATTTTATGGAGTCCTGCTTTTGGAGCTTAGAGAGAAATATTTAGAATTCTGAGCCAGAGAAGTGTAATGTATCATTGAACTGCAGCATTGTTTAAAACATAAACGATATGAGATTGTAGATCATAGATTATGGTTTGCAGCATAGATTTAAGCATACTTCAGGAACAAGTTCTTAATTGCAAAGGGAACTAGCAATGATTCAGCATGTTACAGGTCTCGATCTAAGCACAGTAGAAAGTCTGACAGACTCAACAATGGTGTTTGCTAGCTGAAGGGAGCAGGCTTTAGCTGGAGTTGAAAATTAACTGACTCCTGCTACTTCTCCTTACGGTGACCACAATATATGTTAGTATCTGGTCCTTTTAGCTTAGAAGTAAATGGTGACTATTCATAAAATAATGCATTATACAGTGAAAGTGTGTTACAGTAGAACAATACTGTTTAGTGTTATATGGATGTTGTAGTATTATTAACAGACTAATAATAAAAGAACCCATAATCATCTAATTTATTTGAGTAGTGTGAAGTTCTGGAAAGAAATTCTTTAAATAACACATACTTAAATTGTGTGATTCATTGCCACAAGACATAATTATGACTGCCATCTTGGATGACTTTGAAAGGGACACGGGCCAATTTATGGAGCATACAGCAATCAATGACTACTTGTTATGATTGCTCTAATGATCATGACAATTTGGCCACCTCCAGACTTAAAAGACCAAATTTACTGGGACATGGAATTCCCCCCAAAAATAATTTTTTAAAAAAATCCCAAGCTCTGAAAATATTAAAAGAAAGACATGAGCTTGTTCTGTCCATGGAATTCCCAAAGAGATCCTTTTGATTTCAGTAGATGATGGATCAGATGGTTTGTTTGTCTAATGGTGGACTCCAGTCCATCTGGGCACTTTTTATGTTGCTGTTGTTGTGTGCCTTATTTATTTATTTCCAGAATTTATATCCTGCCTTTCTCCCACAATGGGATTCATGTCTCCAAGTTGTTTCTGACTTATGGCGACCCTAAAACAAACCTATCTCAGGGATTTCTTGGCAGTTTTCTTCATAGGGGTTTTGCCATTGCCATCCTCTGAGGCTGAGGGAATGTGACTTGCCCAAGGTCACCCAGTGGGCTTACATGGCCGAGCCAGGATTTGAACCCTAGTCTCCAGAGTCATAATCCAATGATCAAACACTCTGCCTTATGTTCTTAGGAGATTCTTGGGAGCCTGTTTAGCAATAATTCTAGAAACAGAGATGGTACATAAGTGCAATATAAAAAGAATCAAGAAAATAATAGACAATAAAGGAATGTTATTTATTTGGAAGGGAATCACTGTCAGGTATTGAGACAGTATTGCTGAATGGTTTCTAGATTACTGTGACTCATTAAAGAGGGATCTTGGATCATAATTTGAAAGGGCAGTTTGTGTTGTCGTTGTCTTTCCCTTCTTCTGTCCCATTGCAATGCTTTTCAATATTTTGTTTTTAAACCCTTGTAGGTCAGCGACGAACTCCTGAAAAACTCCCCTTACCATATCACAGATAAAAAAATAGAAGACATTAACAAGGGCCTCCAAGCAATTAGAAATATGTTACAACAGAAGAGTGAGGACATTGAAAAAGCGAAAGAAATTCAGAAGGTAACATCTTGCTACATTTTATTAGCACAACAAGGGTGCCTCTTTTACTGATGCTGAGCCACAGTGTGGTGGTTTCAGACACAATAGTTTAAACCCAGATTTGCCCAATCTTGTATAAACATGGAGCCCACGCTGAGAAGGCTCCACTTTTAGGGCCTAGTAACCTTGCAGATTATAGGCATGATTCCGTTTTAGAACTCTGTCTGGGATTAAAGGTTTGTTCTTGAACCTTCAGAACTCCCCTTGGTAGGGCTTAGCTGCAGACATTCTGTGTCATGTGAGGAATTGTCTACTAGTATCCCTTTACTCATGATAACTCTTTATTACTAAGCTGAGCCTTTCTTTATCTGCTGGCCAATCAAGCCTACACCTTTAGGTGTTCTCTAGGACAAGGGTCCAAAACACATTGCATCCTGGGAATTGTAATTTATTCTGGCACCAGAGCTCTCGGACAGAGAAGGCTAAACATTTCACAAAACTACATTCCAGAATTTCCTAGCATTGAGCCAGGACAGTTAAAGTGGTCTCAAACTGGATTATTTCTGCAGCGTGTTTTGCACCTATGTGCCCAGTTGAGAGCAGAGGGTGTTTTCATCTTAAGGGGAAGGTTCAACTTCCACTTTCATTAAGACCCAGGACAAACACACATACAAACACCATTATGGAATGCTCTTCCTTGACTTTCAGCTTTCAGAGTTCAGGTCATTCTTTACAGAGGATTTCTCCAGGAATGCATAAAAAAAAGAAAGCTGATGTGTTTTGAGGTAGGATACTTCACTGCAAAGTGGATTTGAAACCAGAACTCGTTAGTCCTACTCAGGGGTGGGCCATTGCTTTGTGCAGACAGGGCAACACCTCTGGCTATCTCCATGCGCAGAGAGGGACTCTAATACGTACTTATAAGTTGTAACTAAATCTTTTGCTGAAGTTTTCAGCCCAATTGATTGGTCTCTAAGTCCAGTCACAACATGGTTGCTTTATGTTTCACTTCCATTTATAGTGGGTGGGTTGGCTAAAGTTGTAATCATATTCTGTTCCTAGTGGCTTTCTCAGCTGCTTCCTTACCAAGAATAAGCATTACTGCAGTGCAAGCAAAGTGTTTGATGGGATGGCTGTGCCTGACACCCAAATATGGAGTGTATCCACACTAGAGAAATAAAGTAGTTCAACACAATTTTGAACTGCCATGACTCTATCCTATAGAATCATGAGATTTGTAGTTTGGCAAGGCAGCAGAGCTCTGTGATACACCAGGCTGAATACCCCATCAAATTACAAATCCCAGGATTCCACAGGATGGAGCCATGACAGTTAAAGTGGTGTCCAACTGATTTATTTCTGCAGTGTGAAAGACCAGAGGGTCTGAACATCCCCGCGCCCTGAGCCAATCTAGAAGAGCCAGGTATTGGTATGCAAACATTGTATCACGGATAAGCTTCCACATCCAGTGAACCAAAGGTGTGCCTACACTGCACTGTTACAGCAGTTTGATGCTACAGTTGGCCTTCCATATCCACGGATTCTTTGCCCATGGATTCAACCATCCACAGCTTGAAAATCTTTTAAAAATATATAATTAAAAAAACCCCCACCTTGATTTTGCCATTTTATATAAGAGGCACCATTTTACTCTGCTATTTTATTTGTTTGTTTGTTTGTTTGTTTGTTTAGAGTATTTATACCCTGCTCTTCAGCCACAGAGTATTTTACTGATTGTTAATTTGACAGTTCCCTGCCCATAGGTTTACAATCTAAAAAGACATGACACAAAAGGAGAAGGAAATGGCAGTGGTGAAGGGGATCAAGTCCAGCAGATACTGCCAATTCTTCTCTCCCTCCAAGACCAGGGTGGTAGCAGCTACGATGGAGGGAGGGCCTTTAATCTTTAATCTTCAGGGAAGTGTATTAGAGCTCTCTAGGAGAGACCTCAAACCATCTCACCAAACTGCATAATTGAAAAGATTCCAGAGGATGGTGCTGTGACAGTTAGGATGGCATCAGACTGCTTTGACTGAGTAGTGTAGGTATGCCCTAAGAGTATGTGTGTTTATCCTTTGTGTCAGGGCAGCAGCAACTATGGACTTTGAGGGAAGGAGCACAGCAGCCAAGTTTTTTTCTTAATTGATTTTACTTATTTGAATATTAATTTTGTGTGTTTAAGTGTGTTGTGATCATGGGATTCTGCAGAGTGCTCCAGGGACCACTTCACACTACATACTTTTAGCACTATGATCCCACTTTAACTGTCATATCTGCCTCCTATGGAATCCTGAGGCATGTAATTTGGGAAGGCACTAGAACTCTTTCCCTGGGAATTCTAAATACCTCCCAACTGCAAATTGGATGGAAATATGGCATTTAAAGTAGAATCATAACATTATAATTGGTTAGTGTGAAAGGGTCCCAGGAATCCCTACCCCTCATTTTCTTGTTTTTCCTGTCAAGTCTTTCATGATAGTTTATAAAATATTTTTTAAAATATCACATAAATCCCATATCTTTTCCAGTGACATTTTAGCTCCTTAATTAAAAAAAATAATCCTGTTTTGAATTTGAACCTCTGCCCCTTTTTTTATGACTTCAAGATCAGTCTATTTTTCCTAGTTTTTCAGTTCTAATTGAATGGATTTGTTGCTGCCAGGGTTATGCCATCTGCTTGTCATCTTTTATTGTTTACACTTTTTACATTTGTCTCATTGCTAGCTGATGTTAGAAGCATCTCTAAACAAAGTATAGAAGGGAAGAATGTTATTTTTGTTCATTGATGGCTTTTGTCTGTTATCATGCAGAGAATCTGGGATCTGCTAGATCTTTGGCATTATAAAATGAATGAACTGGATTCAGATGTTCAGGACATAGTAGAGCAAGATCCCTGCCAGGCTCAGGAGCTGATGGATCGCTTGATGATTCCTTTGCAGCAATATCAACAAGTTTCACAGCTGGCTGAGCGCAGAACTGCAGACTTGAACAGGGTAAGAAATGGATGGAGAGTGAAAGACTGTGGCACATTTGCACATCAGTATACATCATGGTTTGCTTTAACCATGGCTCTTCATTTCAGCCACAAATTGCACAGGATATAACCAAATACATTTATTTATTCTCTACATTTCTGATTTATTTCTGACCTCCCCATTTTTGTCAGCTTAGCCTTCAGTTGTAGATTTGGATTTTACCATAAGCCATGCTTCAACAAAGCCAGTGTTTGTAAAGCCAACAATAAATCATGTGTCTGTATTGTGTAGGGTTGTCATACCCTCCTTTTCCTAGATATGTCCTCTTTTTTAGAGCTAAAATTTCTGTCCAGGAGGATTTTTAATTATCTGTGGATTTTAAAAATGGACTGCTGCTTTGTCTCCTACCCATCGACAGTTCATCTGTGTCATCAGTGTCTCACTGGCTTCATTAAGAACTCCACTCAGGAAAGGGATGAAAGAAGGACAGGGAGGACAAGGCAGACAGACATGGAGTGGGAAAGCAATAGCATAGGCTTTCAGTTTGTTTCTAAGTCAAGTTCTGTAGCTAGTTTTGACTTATAAAGCACTAATAAGGGAACTGTCTATTATCCTCTCTGTTGTAAGCCGCCCGGATTCCCAGCGATTGGACAGCATATAAATAAATCCTATTATTATTATTATTATTATTATTATTATTATTATTTGACATTAAAAAAAATCTTCTTTCATATGACCTTAACCATAACTTGTGATGTCTGTCAGAAACCATGTTTGATGTCCAGATCCCAAAACAAGATAGGCTGGTGTGAATACAAGACAAGATCTTTTCTGTAGCAGTGCCTATAGAACTCTCACCAAGGAAAGTCAGATTGTCTTGTTAATTATTCAGGTTTCATCAGGCCTTTGGCTTTTAAATTTGTTTTGTGTTTGTCTTTTCTTTTGATTAGAGTTTTATGAACAATTCTGTCTAGTGGGCAGACAAGTTATACTATATATAAACAAATGAATATTTTTAAAAATGTTTTAACTGTTTTAATGCTATTGTAAATGTTTAATTACATTTTAATTATAACCTTTAAAATTTTTATCTCTGTTAAATTTGTTTTAAATAGTATACTGTCTTGAGTCTTTATTTTGGGAAGAAGGCGAGATAAAAGTAAAATAAGGTAAAGTAATTAAATGTGAAAGGATAAAGACAATGACCCAGAGTTTAATAGTGCCATGAATGCCACAAAAATCATCATTTTTTTCATTAAAAATATACTTAAATGGAATTAATCCTTAATACTTAAATGTATACTGAATTTATATTGCAATTAAATAATAAGTAGAGACAGGAGACTGCAGTCATAAAATAAGAAGACCAGGGATGGGAAAGCCAGCAATGAAAGAATCAGACAATGTTCCTAAAGAGTAAAGATATACAACTGAACACTAAAGTCAGAATCGTTCAAGCCATTGTATTCTCTATCATTACGTATGAATCTGAGAGTTGGACAGTGAGGAAAGCAGATAGGAAGAAAATTAACTAATTTGAGACGTGATGCCGAAGAAGAGTGTTGTGGATACTGTGGACAGCCAAAAAGACAAACAAATGGGTCCTTGAACAGTTCAAGGCTGTATTCTCCCTGGAAGCCAAGATGATTAAATTAAAACTGTCGTACTTCAGTCATATCATGAGAAGACATGACTCATCAAAAAAGACATTAATGCTAGGAAAGGTAGAAGATAGTAGAAAGAGAGGGAGACCTCGTGCTAGATAGATAGACTCAGTCAGGGAGGTCATGAGCCTGAATCTACAGGACCTAAGCAGAGTAGTGGAGGACAGGGGGTCTTAGAGATGTTTCATCCACCACATCACCATGAGTTGAGGTTGACTTTTTGGACTGAAAGTTGCAGTCCAGAAACATAACTTCTCCAAGGTTTGAATCAGACACTGCCGTTCAGCAGCAGAATAAGTGGGAGATGAGGATTCCTTAGTGCATATGTGAATGGTTGTCATATGCATTGAACTCCATGTGGTCATGGTTCTCTAAATAAATTGGGGGGGGGGACTGTGCCTGCAAGAGGAATGGGAGAAACCTCTCTACTCAGTTTCACTACTTCCTATTCTCTCTGTTATGTCTAGACTTTATTCCACATATCCATAGAAAGGGTCTGCTGCTCCCCATTTCTCTACATGCTTCTCTTTTTCCCAAATTACAAAGCTTAGAAAATTTCTTTCTTTGAACTATAGTTCTCAGAATCCTCCAGACAAATTGATGGAGGGATTCTTGGAGTTGCAATCAAAAAAGTATCTTTTCTGAGGTGATATGATAGCCCTCTTTAAATATTTGAAGGGATGTCATATTGAGGAGGGAGCAAGCTTGTTTTCTGCTGCTCCAGAGAAAAGGACACAGAACAATGGCTGCAAGCTCCAGGAAAAGAGATTCCACCTCAACATTAGGAGGAACTTCCTGACAGTAAGGGCTATTTGACACTGGAACACTCTTCCTTGGAGTGTAGTGGAGTCTCCTTCCTTGGAGGTCTTTAAGTAGAGGCTGGATGGCCATCTGTCAGGTATGCATTGATTGAGAGTTCCTGCATGGCAGGGCATTGGACTGGATGGCTCTTGTGGTCTTTTCCAACTCTATGATTCTATGATTCTACGTTTGTCAAATAGTAAACTGGGTATTGAAGTCATCATCAATAGGTTATTTTTAGCACAGATGCTACTGGCAAGCTATTTTTTCTTATCTGTTATGAGAATATATTTGCAGCAACTTGTATTAATAGCAGAACCCTCTGCGTTAAACTGATGTGATGGTAATATGTAATTTGTGTTTCATGTTAAAGGCAACTAGCAAGATGGAAGAATGTGATGAACTGCTGAAGAGCACCCATGTTTGGCTTGAAAACACCAGTCATTTGCTCACAGGGGAATGCAACAGTGACTCTGCAAAATCTTTGAATAAACATGCCAGTGCGCTCCAAGTAAGTGGATCTGTCACTTTGCAATATCAGGAGCCCAGTTTATATGGTTTTAATACATGTGCGGGCCTTGAACCAATTATATTCTGCACTGTAAGCAGCAAAGACACAGTGCAAAAAGCTTCAATGAGTGGCCAGTGGCCCAGAAGAATGGATGGTAGTGTGTATAGGTCCATTCTCCTTGCAAGATGGATGGGAATGAGTGTCTTCATCTACAGTTTGTACAATAATAGTGCAACTCTGTCCCTGCCTATTTCATATAATATGCATCCAAATGAGTTCAACTAGACTTACCAGTATTCCTGGTTAGGTGATACAGCATTGCAACCTAAATGCCCATTTTATTGGAAAGCTTGTGCTATTGTCAAAATGTGATATATTTTGTCATATTGGTGTTCCTGTGTTTTTTGTAATGTATAGCATGTTTAACATTTGAAGTATTTATAGATGTTATAGGTTTATTGTGAAATGAAGAGAGTGATGGGAGGCATAGTACTTGGTGCTGCCTCAAAAAATGTTTGTGGTCCGATGCAGGAATGTGCAGATGAGTGGAGGAGGAAACTTCTCACTTTCTGTTGGTGGGAAACAGAAAGTAGAGTTGAGAACATGGCTGGGTGATTAAAGGGGGCATGTAAAAACAGGTTGGAATGTTTTAATTAGTAAGTGAATTAAGATGAAGTCCACAAAAATTGGGGCAGGACATTGTTAATTTTATGCCAGTGTTGGGGAATGAAGCCACTTCTGTCTGCAGATGTTCTCCTGTTAATACCCATGGTTTTTCCGGAATAAAGTTTTTACTGTTTGCAACACTAAACTCCTGGAGAAAACAGCAGTTCTTGACAGCTATGCTAATTCATATCTGGATTAGAGCCTGAGAAAATTACATATTTGGATTACAAGTCTGAAAATCCTGCAGCCACCATGACTAATTGCTTGGTTGATGTTTTAAAAAGCCGATTTCCAGTCTCTGATCTACATTTGTACTGTATTTACATCTGCATCCAGTCTGCACATGTAGTCCCAGTTCAGATTGAAAACCACATGGTGAACCCTACTTTCCTGTGCTGGTGTCGCTTGGTGGACTGGTCAGGTAGCTGCAAGGTGGACCTAAAATAGGAAGCAAGACTAGTTCAGGATACTTTGCTGCCTAAGACAAAGTTGCAAATCGTAATGCCTTCCCTTTGCAAGTCATGGAGCATGACAGCAAGTCTATGTTAGGAACAATGTCCCTTTAAGACAGTGAAAAATAGTTTGTATGGCTGTAAATGAGAAGTAACACCAGGTTTTAACCCTTAGCCATTATCCACTGTATATAAGTGTTCTAATATCCAAGGCAAGTGTGGGTTGAAGATAGTGGTTTGGAGAGAGTAGATTGGTGTCGTTGTTGTTGAAGTATTATTAACCTTTATTTATGAAGCGCTGTAAATTTACACAGTGCTGTACATGCAATCTTTTTAGTTAGACGGTTCCCTGCCCTCATGTCTTTTTAGATTGTATGACACAGAAAGAGAAGGGAGTGGTGACGGGAAAGGGTAAGAGGTCCAGCAGTTCCTCTCTACCTCCGAGGCCTGGACCAAGGCAGATGGACTGGAGGGAGGGCTTGGCTTCAAAATGGAAGGTTAATCTTCATCCAGGGAAAATACATACTCTCAAGTAGGATAATACATATACAATACATAGCAATACAGGAAATGGTTTGATAAACAGGCAACAAAAGAACATCAGATTGTATATCAGACAGTGAATGTTGGAGAGAGTTATAGGAGAGTTTGTATATAACTTGTACATATTGACACAAACAATAAATGCCTCCAAGGACTTTTGGATGAATCCAATTGTGTCTGTGCATCATTCCAGGTTGGTCAGTGCAATATTGGCAAAATACTACTAACTGAGTTTATGCTTCTGCACTCTGCTGTGTAAATAGCTACTGCTGAGGTCAAGCACCTCAGACAGTGCTGCTAGTTGGCTTCTGTAGTGGGCCTAGATTTTGTTTTTGTCACTGCACACCTGCGGGACATAGAAGAGAGCAAACAGCCCAATCTAATAATTTAGGCATGTAAGAGAGGAATGGAGCCAGTGTGGTCTTGTGGTTTGAACATTGGACTAAGACACTGGGAGAAGAGAGGTTGAATCCCTGCTGACCGTAGAAACCACTGGGTTACTTTGGGCAAGTCACACACTCTCAGACTCAGAGGAAGACATTGGCAAACTGCTCTGTACAAATCTTGTCAAGCAAACCCCGTAATAGGGCTGCCTTGGGGTCTTGAAGGCATGCAACAACAAAAACAACAACTGAGACAACCTTGCAATTGATAGGATTCAAATATATATCTGTGTTAGTCTGGAAAATCAGTATGCAAAGAAATCTTGTAGCACCTTTGAGACTAACTGAAGAAAGGGTTGTAGCATGAGCTTTTGTAGACTTGAGCCTATTTCCTCAGATGCATCTGAGGAGCTAAGGCCCTGTATAGGCCGTCCTGAAAGGCCAGCCTGGAGGCAGAGTTGGGGCATTGCGTCCAGATGACTCTGCCCCCATGGTGCCATGACTGCATGTGCTGCTCCACATGGCACACGGCTATGACGCCCTTTTGAAGGCGCAAAAAGGCTGAATTGGGGCCGAGGCATGAGGTTGCTGCAGCCCCGATCAGCTAGGAAAGGGGTGGTGTCCTTAAGTCACATTTCTGAAGACTCATGCTGCCAGCTTTTTTCTCTCTGTTAGTCTCAAAGATGCTACAAGATCCCTTTGTATACTAATCTTGTGATTGGAAATGGGAATTGCAATGGAAATGCAAAACATGTTGATGTAGTGGGGTGACAAGTATCATCTTAATGATGTTTGTAAAGAGTACGTCAAAGATAGGAGACAGATTAATCATATATAAGCAGTAAAACACATATTTAGAAGAGAAAAGTGTCTAGCTTTGGTAGAGAAACAGTAAAATGTTGTCACAAAGCAAGCAGGAGGAATCTTAAGTTAAATATATAGCTGTGATGAAAACTCTTGCTTTAATATATGTAGTGTGCCAAGAAACTACTCTCTGTGTTCAAACCACTTCTGATGAATTGGGATTTGTGGAATTATCCACATTCAGCTGTTTGTCTTTCCTTTCCCCCTCTTTTATTTCAAAGATTCATTCATTTATTATATTTATACATTTGTCAGCTTTCAGTCATCATACTTTCTAATACATAATCTTATCCTAACCTGTCTCTTCTTTTCTTTATGGATTTCATTCTGTTTCTTCTTGTATATACAATGTTTTCTAATAGAGTTTTCTTCTTCTCCTTTTTTTCTTTATAGTCTCATTTCATCCATCTTCTCTTCTATTTTTCCTCTTTCCTCTTCTTTCTGTTTCTTCTTCTACTGTCTCTTTAACCATTATTTCATTCTATTTTATCCATCATTTATATATGTAAAATAAAGTTTGTCTTTCCAATATTCCTTTAATTTATGTTTGTTTAAGAGCTGAGAAACATATGATTAAATGAAATGAACATTTTCATACAGTATTTCAATAGAATCCAAACTTGTTAATAGCTATGTCCTGATTGTCAGCCCTGTATGTCATGAATTTCAGTGTCCCCTATTGCTGTTTTGAATATATGGCAGCTCCATTTTGCCTACTAAAAAAACAGTAATTAAACATTTTCATGGTAGCCAGAACAAAACTGTCACAGTGTTTCATGGTATGACCATCCCTTATAGGAAGCCCACATGGCAAGTGTTAAAAGCATGTTTACTTAAAACACACAGGATTTGTAGCAGTAGCTTCCAGTGTAATCCAGTGTGATGTGTTTGTATATTACTCTTTTGGAAAGACCACACTCACACACAAAAAATCACTGCCTGTACAAGCCCCTGCCCTTTGAAATGCATTTTGAAATCAGAAACCTCTCAGGTCCTAATATGTTCGTCTGAGTTAATTTAAGAGTCATCTGAAGTTTCAGAAATTAAAGAATTACTTTTTTGGGGCATAGAAGTATCTCTCTATGCATAGAAGACACATCTCAGAGGGAGCGATCAGGAAGACCCAGCAACATCGGGGACTGCCTGAAGGAAGAGGCCCCTCCCTCTTTAACTGCCATCTTGGCCTCAGAGGGAGCGATCAGGAAGACCCAGCAACATCAGGGACTGCCTGAAGGAAGAGGCCCCTCCCTCTTTAACTGCCATCTTGGCCTCAGAGGACGCGCTCAGGAAGACCCAGCACATCGGGGTCTGCCTGAGAAGAGGCCTCCCCCTAACTGTCTCTTGGCCTCAGAGGGAGCGATCAGGAAGACCCAGCAACATCGGACTGCCTGAAGGAAGAGGCCCCCCCCTCTTTAACTGCCATCTTGGCCTCAGAGGAGCATCAGGAAGACCCAGCACATCGGGGACTGCCTGAAGGAAGAGGCCCTCCCTCTTACTGTCATCTTGGCCTCAGGGGGAGCGATCGGAAGACCCAGCAACATCGGGGTCTGCCTGAAGGAAGAGGCCCCTCCCTCCTTACCTGTCCTCTTGGCCCTAGAGGAGCGATCAGGAAGACCCAGCTACATCGGGGACTGCCTGAAGGAAGAGGCCCCTCCCTCCTTACCTGTCATCTTGGCCTCAGGGGAGCGATCAGGAAGACCCAGCAAACATCGGGGTCTGCCTGAAGGAAGAGGCCCCTCCCTCCTTAACCTGTCATCTTGGCCTCAGAGGGAGCGATCAGGAAGACCCGCACATCGGGGCTGCCTGAAGGAAGGGCCCCTCCTCCTTAACTGTCATCTTGGCCTCGAGGGGCGATCAGAGGACCCAACATGGGGTCTGCCTGAAGGCAGAGGCCCCTCCCTCCTTCACTGTTATCTTGGCCTCAGAGGGAGCGATCAGGAAGACCCAGCAACATCGGGGTCTGCCTGAAGGAAGAGGCCTCTCCCTCCTTAACTGTCATCTTGGCCTCAGAGGGAGCGATCAGGCAACATCAGGGACTGCCTGAAGGATGAGGCTTCTCCCTCCTTTAAATGTCACCTTGTATTTGTATTGTATTCAATTTTTACTGTACACCGCTATGATCATTGCGGAATAGCGGTCTATAAATAAAACGTATTATTATTATTAATATTATTATTATTATTATTATTATTATTATTATTATTATTATTATCTTTTAATTTCACTTTTTCTTCCTCTCTCCAAGATGGCATTTGAAGATTCAGAACAAAAGCAAAGCATTCTCAGTGCTATTTACCCAGAACTGGAGGAGTTGTCTGCATTAGTTGAAACTGGTGGTATGGTAAAAGAGTTGAATAATGTAAATGAGCAAGTGAAAGCCTTACAGCAAAAGATAATGGAGATTCTTCCACATGTCCAGCATTTGGCTGATGTAAGTCTTGACTGTTTAAAGATAAAATGCTTAATTTTATAAGTTGTAAATATATCCTCTTTTTGAGTATGATTATCATGATTTATCACTGTCATGATTTAGCATTATCAAAGTCCATGCTGTTTTACAAAGTTCAGAAGGGCAGGTCCCTGCCCAGAAGAGCTTACAGTTTGAAATTCAACAAGGAAGAAAGAACAGAGAAATGGTAGGTGGACAAAATATAGGCCGTTACTTCAATTAACCTTATACAGAGCTTGGAGAAGTGGCTTCTGCAGCTTCTGGAATCCCCAACCAGCATGGCCATTATTCCAAGTAACTCTTCCAAGCTCTGCATTTAGGCTTGCTTACAGAATGCAGTAACTCTTGTTACAAATGGAAAAGGAGAGTGATTGAGGGGAAGGAACACAAAATACATCAAACAGATAAAGCTCTATGTTTTATGATAGAAACAAGGAATATTGCCTAACTCATCTCTTTGATGAGACGTTTGTGGCAGGACGAACGGGGACTAAAATCAAGAGTAGAAGAATTTATTTTCTACTGTCCCTTTTGAGAAGGCTCTCAGCTTCAAAAAGAGGAGTGAAACATTTATACTATTCTCCCAGGGAACCATCATTGTTCCCCGGCATCCAGTATGATCTAGCTATTTATGCTTTTATTCTTTAGGCTAAGCTTCTAGCCTAAGCCTAGTTCTCCCAAACTAACAAGAAAAATAAAAAGAATGATTGGTGACATGGGGGGTTGGTCGCAGTGGTTACAACTGACTGGTTGGTTGATGTACAGCCTTTAAAATTTGGAAGAATAAAGATGAGGTTTTTGAGCCTCTGGCTGCCACAGGGACATAGAGTTTATTTCCATTGGTGGTCTTTTCTGTTTCTTGTTAACAGTCTTTCATGGACAATTTAATAATACTTGTGAGTGTTTTTTAAAAATGTAGGAGGTGGAAGCTATTGAATCTGAAGTAAAAACAATGGAGAAAGATGTAGACAAAATTAAGACCATCTTGTCCCCTTCAGAAGACACACTCCATTTTTCTCCTCAGGAGCATCTTAAACATGGCCAGGTAAGTTAATCTGTTGTTGTTTTTAAAGAGACTTAATTAATTGACAGAGGAAGCTGACTTAAATTAAGATGGATAAGTCCTGCTCACTGTTACTTACTGTGACTGGCATCAGCACATCATGATCTCAGACACAATATCTGCTGCCTAATTCTTGACAAGGTCTCAAGTTTAGTCTTTGGCACCTCCTGTACAGAGTTGCCCCTTTGATGGCTGGGGCTTTCATGTCAATGAATCTGCTCCAGGTTTTAGTTTGAACGTTATAAAAGGAGTATTCAAGGTGCTCAGCCTATTGGGGGGATAGCACTTTAGATGACATCTTTAAAGTTTTCACAAAAAGCCAGAGCGGACTTATGGCTTCAGCTCCCTGGATAACCTCATTAAAGTTCACTGTAAATATTAGAGTGGATTCACCACCCCATCGATGGCCATTGGTGGTAGCAGGAATTAAACATATTGTTATAACTCATCTTCTGGAGTCCAGGATTCAAGAGATCAGAGGAGGCAGACTGCAGGAATCTGCAGCTCCATAAAGGCTGTTACATCAGAGAAACTAATTAATTAGGCCCCAGGTATTGTTGAGCTAACTGACCATAAATCTCACAGCATCTCCTCTGTGTCTTTGTTGTTTCTATCCATCTTATTTGGCTGACTTATGGAACTGTGGTGCTCGTGTTTTTTTGCCCTTAGATTGGCTATGCTTTGACAACTTCTATTTATTCCTTTTTTGTTCTTGTATCTGGATTGCTGGCTTGTTTACTCAACAACCTGACAACCACCCTATTCTCTTTCTCTTCATCTTACTGGACAACATGTGAACTGACTGAATTCACTGCTCAACCACACTTGCATCCAGGATACTTGCTGACTGGAGCATAGGACACTTATACTTTCTTCACGCAGAATATGTGCTATGCGATTGAGCTACAGCATGTAGCTGTAACTCAGGGTGGACAAAATGCAGACTGGAGCCACATGTGTCTCTCAGGCTGTTTTTGTGACCCCCAGGGATATACAAATTTCACCCCAAAATGCCCCTAGGGGATACTTAGGCCATTTTTACTGTACGTCTGAGTCATTCCCAGGCCAATTTAGGCTCAGGAGATACTGTTTTTAAAAACAGGAATTATCTACTGCTTGTTCTTGTTGTTTAAAAAGTCCTCTCCTAGGTGTAAAATCACAGCAAAAATGCCACCATGACTCCTGAAGGGCACTGAGGGCAAAACATTTTTTTTTTAGGTGTGGTGTGGTGGTGGTGGGGAGATGTAATCCAGGGTTTTCTACGGGGGACTAATGTGGCTCCTGCCTCCCACAGTTGCACAGCCTTGATGAGTCAGTTGCTTTTAAGAACAGATGGGATCCTGTTCACCCTTCAGGACATCTGAGCCAAAGCAGTTGTACTTTAGCATTAAAGTTAAAGCAACCAGTTTCCTCCTCTTACAAATTGCCTCCAATGACTTGGGGAAGCAAGACATCTGGGTCTTGCCACTTGAGTCTCTGGATGAACCTTCCACTCTCAGCACTTTACAGTTGTTTTAATCCTTTCTGTCTCTCAAGTTCGTGTCAGTGTAAGTATTCCTTTTTACTGAATATGTGTCAGTATTACAGAGATCAGTAGTTATGTAGTTAGCTTTCCTCCTTTTCTGTTAAAATTTTGCACTTATTTTATACACTTACATACTTTCTTTTCCTTCTCATTTAATTGTTTAATCTTTTTATTGGTCCTGTATCTTTGGATTTAGGTTATTCTGGCCCACATCAGTCCCATGCAGAAGGCACTTGTGGAGATACAATCCTATAAAGAAAACCTGAGGTTACCAAACATGAGGATGCAACCTCTCTGTGTGTTCCAAAGAACAAAACAACTCCTGAAAGAATTGAAGAGATTAGAAAGAATTACCAAGGAACAAAACATGCTGCTTGAGGTAAAAACAACCGACATAGACACTGGAATAATTTGTAAATACAGTATTCATAGAAAACATGTTATTTCATCATTTCCTGATGGTTGAACAAGAATGTGGCTGAACGAAGACAAGGCACATGGTTGGCAAATCTTTTATCTTGGCTTTAGTTGACTATTTAACTCAGAGGGGGAAACACTGAAAGTGGCTGTAGTGTGTAAATCCTAACATGTGGAAACATTGTCATCAAAGATTATTGTTAGGCAGAGTTTAGAAAAATTACTTCAGTTCTAGAAAACCTTGAGTCAACATGGCTATTAGATGGTGTACTGCTGACACAGCCTATATAAATCAGAGTAGAAAGAAACTATGTCCTGTGCAGGTATTGACTTACCTTACCGGTGGAGCTAAATTGGGATGAATGCTGTGGTGGCAGATGTAATCCCCATGTCTAATATCCCTGATCCTCTCTCCAGTTAGTACAGTGGGGTGGAGAAACTGCACACCATGGGTAGCATGTATCCCTTGACCCCTAAAGCCCCCCCTAAATATCCCACAAAAATTGACAGTGGAAATTGTTCAAAAGTGGTTAGTCAACATTCATGGGTATAGCTCTGAAACAACTCTAGGCTGAAGAAAATAGGCCCCAAATGACCAAAAATGGAAAGTGGTTTTATTTTTATTTTTTTTACCATTGCTCAGTGTTGTATTGTCTACTTTGGGACAATTCCTGGGCGGACAACTCCTGGGCCCTGCATCCTTTTAAGTGACCAGTTTTATTTCCCAGTGTTGTATGTTGATGGCAAAAGTGCAAATTTTACTTGCAAACCTCCAGTCCTCAGAAAATATGGCTAAATTGTTTAACTTGGTATAAAACAGTTGCCTATGTTCATTCAACAGAAGCTACAACTTTCTCAAACTACAGTGATTTCCTTCATTAGCTGAATCATCTTTTACTTGTGTGGGCTGAACAGTTGTAGGTGTTTGATGGTTTGTTAGATTATGGGTCCCACTCTTTACTTTTAAAAGGCTAATGGTAATTATTGGTTTTGTAGCCAATTGTGAAAGAAGTGGAAGAAAGCGAGCAAGAAATAGACTTTCTGAAACAGCTCCTGTTCCCAAAGAGTGATTTGGGTGAATCGTCCGCAGAATTCCCGTGGCCTGGGGAGCCTAGATCCCAAAAAGAGGTGAGGGTTACAACTCTTTGACCAAGATCCTGCATCAAAGAAACAGAATGTGAAATGCACAATTTCAATACTCTGGTCATCAGCATGGGCAGTGACGAATGCACAATACACTTTTGCATGTGCAGTGTACAGTGGTGCCACATGCAGAATGCCACTGCATGTTCAAGTTTGTTTCCACAATCTTCAACTCAGTATTGATGTTACACCATGGCCAAGAAAGTGCAACCACATATCTAAGTCACAAACAAGATGTCAACCTTCACTCCATCATTCCTCAGTACCAGGACTTGATCTTTACCAGAGACATCCTTCAGTCTGGCATATTAAAATTAAGCCAAATAATAAAAAGACAACCTGTCTGTGAGATTAACTATTACCCATTATACATGGGAAATACACGTATAATTGGTCGTCCTTTTGTTACCTATTATTATAAACTAATGCTTTAGTCTCATCTCTCAATCCCAGCAACCTCTGAAAGTTCAGTGTCGTCACTTATTATTTTCACCCTGATCATCCGCTTAGAATATCATTTTTATTATGAGCTGTCTTGGGTCCCATATGTGGAGAAAGAGGAGATATACATTAAATAAAGGAATAAATATTATGGGACACAGTTTATGACTTTCTAATTTTTTGGCAAAACACTTCTAATACCTGTGTAGTACCTTATAGTATGCAGGGCTTGTCTCTGAATAGCTTTGGTTTCCTTAGAGCTCCAGTTAGAACTAGTTGTGAAAAGCTGGTCTACTTAATAAAGTAACTCTAAGTTGTTTCATACCTATTTACTTGCAGGTGGTGGTATATCTTTAAGCACCATATAGTTATGGCCTTTACCATATGCATTCTTGTGTTTTAAAAACAAGGAAAATAACAGAGATTTGTGACACTGTAAAGCAGTGGTTCCCAACCTTTTCTATGTCCCACAACCCTGGGAGATGTTTGGTTAATGTTCACACCCCCTACAAAATTAATATCACATTTGAAGATAAAGAAGTTTAGTTTTTAATTTTTAAATTGCACATTGAACCACATGCAATACTGTGGGTGAACAAATTGAAACTTTTTTTTTTTAAAGAAGCTTTTAATTCAGTGCATAAAAGTTCAATCTAAAGTGAGCAATTAGATTCTAATTTAATCAGGAAAAAAATCTAAACTATTGTAAATTGTAAAATTCTCTCCTTTTGATTAAATAAACAATGGGACTGTTATCTATGAAACACAACCACCTACTACCACTTCTGAAGGCACACTGGGAACTGACTGAGTGATGACTTGTGACTTGCCTCTCAAGGACACAAACCACTCTTTGTCACTCATCCTGAAATTCCCTCTCATGCCCCCTGAGGGTGCAAGCATCCCAGGTTGGGAACCTCTGCTATAAAGGAAAGGTAGAAATTTCCAAAGAACCCCACTAGACTTCTGAGTGTGTATCCTTAGGATTCCAGTGCATGTGTGCACTTATTTGGACAAAATGACTGTGTTCTTCAATGGGCAGATGCATAGTTGTTAATACTTGTCCATGTGGGCTGTTTCACATGTTCTCCATGGGGCTCTGAGAGATCCTTTGCCATGCCAGGCTCCCGTTGTGCAGGGGCTCACCAATTAGATAGAAGAGACCCATGTCATCAGTGTTGCTGCCCATGTAATTCATCTTTATACACATACTACAGCCATTTGTAATCATATCATGAGGACCCATCTCCCTCTTAGTTACATGTGTGTGAGAGTACATGAAGGAGCTCTATATTAAGCAAGAGATAGAATATTTATCAATATGGAAAAGGGAGCGCAAATGTTTAAAACTGTAAAGGTGGAACAGCCAGGAAGTAATTTGGTCATGCAACCGTGAGAATGCTTTCAGTGTTCCAAATTGCATTACCTTTAGTAGCATTTCCTACAGCATGTGTAACATAAAACCCCAATTAGAGTATATAGCACCCAGATTGTGATTGTGTTTGTGTTGATTGACACCTACCTACACATTCTTTATTTATAATTAGTTCATTGGAGATGGTCGCCTCTATTTTCCTGACATATTTTGGGCTTTTCCTGTTAAAAAAAAAATTCAGGCAACTCCTACTGCTTTCCCATGTTGGTCCTATGTGGCATAAAAAGCATCTTTCTTTGGGAAGTGATATTGTGTTAGTTAGCCTCTCTTGATTAGTAATATGAATTAACTACATTCTGTCTGTTACATGAAGAACTCCTGGCCACTAGGAGTTCCTCAGCCCTAACTGGCCCAGCAAGCATCCAAAGTGGTATTTATTACTGAGTCCTGATAATTTCCTTCTAAACTATGGCTGGCCCTACATACATCCATCAGGTGTTGCTTTCCATGCTGAGACCCTTACTCAAGGTCTCAGTAGCACTGAGGAATTACTTTGGATCAAAGAAGAAAGCCAATGGAAACCAGGCAGATAGTGTTTCAGTAAGATGCCATATAGTCTGTTTGCTATTTCCCTACCATGTCTGTCCTGCCCCACCTGAAAAATGTCACATTTGAACTTTATTTTTCTTTAGGGTGTGGAGATGGAAAAGATAAAACAACAAATTACCATACTGTGCCAGAAGAAAGAGGACATTTTGATGGCTATGAAGAACTCCTTGATGGAGCTTCACCAACAGCAAAAGGACCCTGAACTGGAGGATAACATTTTGGAATCACAAGAACCAGAGGAAAGTGGAGGTGGTGCTGAATGGCAGGTAGGGAACAGTGAATCTGTGAATCTGCTCACTTTCTTTTCACCTGATTCCAGGCAATATTCTTTAAGGCCACACAAAAATCCATACAGGTTGAGTCTCCCTTATCCAGAATCTAAAATCCACCAAAAACCAAAACTTTTTTCATTAGAGGCTAGCTAGTGACACCTTTGCTTTATGATAGTCCAGTATACACAGAATTTGTTTCATGCATAAAATTATAACAAATATTGTTTAAAATTACCTTAAGGCTATGTGTATAAGGTGTATATGAAATGTAAGTTGATTTCCTGTTTAGACTTGGGTCCCGTCTCCAAGATAACTCATTATTTATGTATGTGCAGTACAGGTATTCCACAATCCAAAAATATCTGAAATTGAAACACTTCTGATTCTGAGTGTTTAAGATAAGAGACTCAACCTGTAGTGCATTTTCTGTTTATTTCCTAAAGGATGCATTAATATGCATTTTTCCTGATGTGTGCATTTTTGGAAGTGTTATCCTTTTATTCATTGAGTTAATATGGTGAATGTAGTTTTGTGCCTAATTCTGAGTAATACATTAATTTTTGCACACACTTCCCCTAATGTATAGATTTACCATGTATTTTTAAAACTAATCTGTATTGCAAAAATCCATGGAAATATGAAATTTGATTCACACACAGTTCAGTTCATTTAGTGATTAGTGAAATGTGGAAAGATGTAGACAGTCACTCCTCCCCTCCCCCCCCCCTTTTTTTTTTGGTGTGGACTATTTGTTATCAGAGACAAAGAGCTGCCATTAAAAATGGAACCCCAGTGTTGATTTCCTCCTAATCTTTCACAGAACCCAGATTGCATCTATACTGCAGAATTATTGGAGTTTGACACCACTTTAGCTGCTATTGTTCAGTGCTGTGGAATTTGTAGTTTTGTGTGATATTTACCTTTCTCTTTCAGTTTGGTGAGGCACTAGACTTCTCTGGCTGAGAATTCCAAAAACCCTTCCCTAAACTGTAAATCCCAGGATTCCATAAATTGTTGTCATAACAATTAAAATGGTATCATAGTGCTATAATTGTGTAGTGCCACAGGGCCCCAAGAATGGGCAAAGTGTGGCTTTCCAGATGTTGGACTGCAACTTCTAGCAGCCCTAGGCAGTTTCCTTGTTAGTGAAGAATTCTGGAGTTTTGACAATACCCAAATGACAAACCATGAGCTACTATGTGATTAAATCTCTGCTGCTTTCATTGCTTGTAACCCAGTGACTATAAACCATATTTTAAGACATGTTGATTTCGGGGGGGGGGGGGGGGGGGAGAGAGAGAGAGAGAGAAATGTAATCTCATTGAAAAATACAGGACTTAGAAAATACTTAATTTATTTAAACTCTGTACTTACTTATATATTTACTCATCATATATTCTCTCTTGTCTCTCTCTCTCTCTCTCTCTCTCTCTCTCTGTGTGTGTGTGTGTGTGTGTGTGTTCGTATATGTGCATGCCTAATAACTGGGACTCGGTCCGGTTCACAAAATTGAGGTGAAACCATAAAATACAAGCATGATAAAATAAAGTGTGATGTTTAAAAGAAATTTAAAATAAAACAAAAGCATAATAGCAGAGGACAACAGCAGTTGTGAAGGCTCTGAAAAGGGTCTGACAAGCACTGATGTGTTTTAAAAACTTTGACTTTCCCTTGCTTGGATTGTGACCATAAAATTTGTGTGGATAACTTGGTGCTTAGCACTTAATAGGACAGTGCCTGAACATTAAATTTTGAGCATGAAACGGAAGGTTCCTTTTCCTGCTACAAATAACTGGGGTGTATTTCTCTATGTACACTTTAGACAAAGAAACGAGGATCAGTGTCTCTTCTTCCTTCCTTGGTTGAAGAAGCTGAAGATAATTCATTCCACAATTCAGTAAGTACAATGTGGTGTATGATGGGGCTATGCATATAGAATTAAGTGTATTCAGCTTTAACAAAAAGTACTGCTTCTTCCAGCAGTGAAGTTTTCAGATCCCTGAAAAGTTTTGGAAAATTTTGCCAATTCAGAGGGAGGATAATATTGGTCCAAGAGACATTGCCTTCTCTCTGCATTGGCTTTCCAATATTGTTGCATAGCCAGATCTGTTCATGTAATCATGATGTTGTGATGTTATTACACTTTTGATGCAAAAGTTATTACACTTTTGATTGCCTGTCAAGAAAAAGATCAAGTTGACAGCAGTGTAGGGAGGGATCAGCAGGAGCTGATGAAGAGGATAACTAATTAACAAGTAGAATTCAAAGATATAGCGGTGGTAGTCTGTAGAATCAGTATGTAGAGATATCTTGTAACACCTATGAGACTGTCTGATAGAAAGATGTTGGCAGCATGAGCTTTTGTAGACTTCAGTCTACTTCCTGAAATGCATCTGAAGAAGTAGACTTTAGTCTACAAAAGCTCATTCTGCCAACTTCTTTCTTTCATTTAGTCTCAAAGGTACTACACAATCTCTCTATATACTGTGAAGTCAAAGGCTTTCATGGCTGGCATCCATAGTTTTTTTTGTGTTTTTTCGAGCTATGTGGTGATATTCTAGAAGAGTTCTTTCCTGACGTTTTGCCAGCATCTGTGGCTGGCGTCTTCAGAGAATGTTGGCATGGAAGTGAGGGGGGAACATGAACATGAGAAGAAGGAACATGAGAGACTCTGCAGACTGGGTCAGTCAGAAAAAACAGCAGTAGCAGAACATGTTTTAAACCATCCTGGGCATTAAATGCTGTTTGAAAACACTGAAGTTCTGGACCATGCCAACAACTATCAGGTCAAAATGCACAGGGAAGTCATTGAAATGCACAAACACCTGGACAACTTCAACAGGAAAGAAGAAAACAACTAAAATCAAGATCCAGCAAATGCAAATGGAAACTACCCAGGATTAGGGTTTCCCAGCAGACAATGGGTCTCTAATTAAACAAACACAAATCCTGTTTGCATATTCTCCCACCCATAGGCCTTGCCATTCAACAACAGAACAATATACAGATTAACATGAAAATCACTCCTCCCAAACCAAGGTCACACAGTATGTGTGCATACACACACACCACTCACTTCCATTCCAGCATTCTCTGAAGATGCCAACCACAGATGCTGGCAAAACATCAGAAATGAACTCTTCCAGAACATGGCCACATAGCTCAACAAACCCACAAAAAACTCTCTATATACTAATTAACAAGGTGAGGAAGATAAGGAAGAACATTTCAGACTTGGCATTGTTTTTGTATATGAAGCCTAAGTAGTACAATGAACCATTTGAGCCAGCCTCAAAGGCAACAACCACACTAATAGTCTTAACTTGTGTATACAACTCAGAAGTTTTTCAACATTGTTTCCATGTCATCTGGCAAAGGCAAACATGTCCATTTCACTGTTAGTCCATGCAAAGGGAATATCCTATTTCTACAGTGTAGATAAACTCCCTGATCTGGTTCTTGCACATTAGCTGCTGAATTAAAAACGAAAACAAACAGAATGGGCTATGTTTCTGAATCATTTATAACAACAGAAATCAGTTTTAAGCAGAAAAAAAAAATTCTCCACTGTGTCTCTGCTTTGCAGGATATTGATGCTGATGAGCCCAAAGCCTTGCACAATAGACCTGACCAGCAGAACAACTTCGTATCCTTTGAGAGAATAAAGGAACACAAGGAACATCTTGGCCATCAGATCAAAGTAGGTAGAAATAAGAAGAATAATGAGATTGCTGTTATCACCAAATAAGTATAGTGATCAAATGACTTTCTACTACTGTACAAAATAAATATGAAAAAAGAAGCAAATGGCCAATCTGCTTATAGTCACACAGGTTGTTATTATATAATATAATAATAATAATAAAATTTTATTTATATGCCGCCCTTCCTACGATCAGGGCGGCTCACAGTAGGTTAAAATACAGACAGATAAAATACACAGTGCACAAATTAAAAGAAAGCACAATAAATCAACCCAACAGCAAAAAGCCCCATAGCCCAACCTCTTGGCCACGGAAGAGGAGGGAGGCCCACAGGATATTTATTCGGGGAATGCCTGTTGGAATAGGAAGGTTTTAAGATCCTTCCTAAATTGGGCCAGGGTCGTAGACGAGCGGAGCTCTGTGGGCAGCGCATTCCAAAGGGCTGGGGCAGCTATGGAAAACGTCTTCCGAGTAGTGGAGACTAACCTGGCCCCAGGCACCTTCAGTAGCTGCTGCCCAGACGTTCTGAGGGTGCGAGGCGGAATGTACGGGGAGAGGCGGTCCTTTAGGTATCCTGGGCCCAAGCCATTTAGGGCTTTATAGGTGATTACCAACACCTTATATTGAGCTCGGAAACGAATGGGCAGCCAATGGAGATCTTTTAAAACCGGTGTTATATGGCTGGTTCTGGGAGCGCCAGTAACCAGCCGGGCTGCCATGTTCTGCACCATTTGTAGTTTCCGAGTTTGGTATAAGGGTTGCCCCATGTAGAGTACATTGCAGAAATCCAGTCTTGAAGTTACCAGAGCATGTACAACAGTTTCTAGGTCCCTCTGGGCCAGGTATGGGTGCAGCTGGCGAATCAGCCGAAGCTGATAACAGGTGCTCTTGACCGTCGCATTCACCTGAGCTGTAAGGTGAAGCGACGAGTCAAGAAGCACCCCCAGACTGCGCACGGAGTCCTTCACAGGGAGCGTGACCCCATTCAGGACAGGTGGAACCACCGCCATTCCTGGACCAGGGGAACCTATCACTAGTACCTCCGTTTTCTCTGGATTCAATTTGAGTCGGTTTTCCCTCATCCAGCCCATTACTGACTCTAGACAGGCCACGAGAGGAGAGACGCCATCCCCAGTCACTGCATCAGTCGGAGACATAGAGAAAATGATTTGGGTGTCATCAGCGTACTGATAACCCCGCGCCCCATGTCTCCGGATGATCTCTCCCAGCGGTTTCATGTAAATGTTAAATAGCATGGGAGACAGAATGGCTCCTTGAGGGACCCCAGTTTTGAGGGGCCTCTCATCAGAGCACACGTCTCCCAGCTGCACCATCTGGGACCTCCCAGAGAGGTAGGAGCGGAACCACTGGAGCGCAGTGCCCCCGATTCCCACCTCTGCCAGGCGTCCCAGAAGGATACCATGGTCTATGGTATCGAAAGCCGCTGAGATGTCCAAGAGCACCAGCAGGGACACGCTTCCCCTGTCGATGCTCAGACGGAGATCATCGACCAAGGCGACCATGGCCGTCTCAACCCCGTAACCCGCCCGGAAGCCAGTTTGAAATGGGTCCAGATAATCCGTTTCTTCCAAGACCGCCTGAAGCTGGATCGCAACCGCCCTCTCGATCACCTTTCCCAAAAATGGTAGCAGCGAAATAGGCCGATAATTATTATATACCAGGAGGTCGAGGGAGGGCTTTTTTAGGATCGGTTTTACAATGGCCAATTTAAGATCCGATGGAAATAGCCCATCCCTCAGAGATGTATTAATTATCCGGTGTAACAAAGATGTTACCACCGGTCCCCCCTGGGCCGCTAACCACGAGGGACAGGGATCAAGAGAGCAGGTCGTTTTCCGAACACTTCCGAGGATCTTGTCCACATCCTCGGTACTCACCAACTCAAACTGATCCAGTTTAACATAGTCCACGGAGGCTCTGGACACTTCTACCTTAGGATCTGCTATAACGTCAGCGTTCAGACCTTCGCTTATACGAGAGGTTTTATCCGCAAAAAAGTCGTTAAACAAGTCACAGCAGGCCTTAGAAGGTTCAAGGATCTGGTTCAGGGCGGGAGGGAGCTGAGTTAGCTCCCTGACCACCCTGAACAACTCTGCCGGACGCGACTCAGCGGACGCAATACGAGCACCATAGAACGAATTCTTTGTTGCTCGTATTGCCTCTCCGTAGTCCTCTAACAGTTGGTCTAGGAGAGCCTTGTCGTCTAAGCAAAGGTGTTTCCGCCAACGGTACTCTAGCCGTCGCAGAACCCGCTTCCTCGCCCGGAGATCTTCCGTATACCAGGGCTTACGTTTGGAAGCAGGCCTGAGAGGGCGCTTGGGAGCGATCCTGTGTATAGCCCTAGAAAGACCGGTATTCCAAATACCGGTGAGGGCATCAACAGAGTCGCCGTCATTTCCAACCGTGAGCCCCTCTAAGGCTTCTTGGAACCTCTCAGGTTCCATCAGCCTTCGAGGGTGGACCATCCTAATAGGTCCACCACCCCCGGGGGGGATCTGGGTAGAGGCCTTGATTTCCACCTCTACCAGGAAATGATCCGTCCATGACAGGGGGGAAACATTAACTATTTCCGCCCACGGATTCTCCGCATCTGAACAGAAGACCAAATCAAGAGTATTACCCGCACAATGCGTAGGACCCTGTACCAGCTGGGACAGGCCCATGGCCGCCATGGTCTCCATGAATTCCCGAGCTGCACCGGATGGAACATGGCTGGCCGTGAGGGAGATGTTGAAGTCACCCAGGACAAGAAGCCTGGGCGTCTCCAACATCAGCTCAGCGACCAGCTGTGTCATCTCGTTAAGGGAGTCCGCTAATGCACGGGGTGGCCGATACACTAACAGAATCCCTAGACTGTCCCTAGCCTTTAGGGTCAGGTAAATACACTCGATATAGGAGGTCTGTCGGATGTGGTTCCTGGAGAGGGACACGGTGTTCCTATGTACCAAGGCCACACACCCCCCCCGCACCCACCTAACCTGCGCTGGTCCTTCACCGAGTACCCAGCAGGCAGGGCCTGAGCCCACACAGCGTCCCCTTCAGGCCCCAGCCAGGTCTTGGTAATGCAAGCCAGGTCACACTTAGAGTCCTCCAACAGATCCTGGAGGATGTGGGTCTTGTTGTTAAGAGACCTGGCATTGCACAGGAGCAGCGACAGGGTTTGTGGCACGGTTGGAGAGACCCTCAGGTCCTTCAGGTTGGGAGGGGGACAGGAAGGCGAGATAGATATGATGCATCGATCACTGCATACAAACATCAAATAATTAAAGCAGCTTTCCTCACCCTGGTGCCTGCCAGAACTGTTGGATTACCACTCCAACTATTTGTATCTAGCAGTTGCCATGGGAATTGTATTCTGGCACATCTGGAAGATCCAAAATTAGATTAGAGAGAACCTGTATAATGGTGAAGGCCACCCTAAATTCAGATCCTCTGTGTTGCATACGTCTGTTAAGAATTTCCAGCCAATTAGCCACTACATTTGTGTGCCCATCTGAAAATAATCCTTACTTTTATCTTGTAGAAAAAGGAAAGGAAGTAGAGAGATGTAAGATTGTTATAAAATTTTGCATATAGTGGAGATTGTGGAGGAAGAGGTTTTCTCTTCCTCTCCCATAATGCTAGAATTTGGCACCATCCACAGAAACTGCATCATGGAAAATTCAGAAGACATCAAGGGAAATACTGTATTTTCCAGTGTATAAGACGACTGGGCGTATAAGACGACTCCCAATGTTTCCAGTTAAAATATAGAGTTTGGGATATACTCCCCATATAAGACTACCCTCTTCCAATGTACACCAAATAAAAATTTAGCAAAATCAGATTTGATTTCAACATGGTAATTTTAATTCAAAAGCTTATGACATGCAGGTACTTAGTAGGAAAACTTGTTGTATACAAAGCCTGCTTGGATTGGACAGCTCTCCCTGCCTGCCCTGTCTCCAAGACTATCAGACCTGTCGCACAAACACGGCTCTTTTTCCATACCCCGGGCGTCCCTGACGCCTGCAGCTTGCTCCTCCCTTCACTTACACCTTCCTGGTGAGGCGCCCACCATTGGGACCTCATTAAGCCACTTCTTTCCACGAATCCTGGTGAGTGGACTTTCTTCTACTGTACTTGTACAGCGCCACCCTTGCTGCTTTCATACGGTCGCCGCATATGGTGGGGATGCAGCCGCGGCCATATGTGGCGACTGCAGATTCTCCAGTCTGGCTCAGAAGTTTCAGCACCTTCTCTATAAGATGACATCCGGCGTATAAGACGACCCCCGACTTTTGAGAAGATTTTTCTGGGCTAAAAAGTAGTCTTATACGCCAGAAAAACAGTACATTGTTAAATTATTGCCCTTACTTCCACAAGAGCTGATGATGGCCACTAACTTACTTATTTACCTTTTATTCTGGAACAAGGCAAGGCGCTCCTACAAAAATGTCCAGTTTTTTTTACCTCTTGGGGCTTCCAACTGCTCCAAACCCAGAGATTTTAACATAATCATCTGCTTCTCTTTTTAAAAGCATACACTCTATGCTTGGGGAAAATTATAATGGTCAAAAAGTGTTTTTTTCACTCCCCCACAGTTATGAATAAAATATATAGGCTAGCAGCCTTCTAGTGACTTGCATAAGTTCCCTTCTGCATGTAGTTGTACTTTTTTGGCCATGATGTAATAATGCCTATATCCAGTTGAAGGTTGTGGGAGGTGAGTTGTACATGCGCTGCCATTGTACATATGGTGCTGTCATGCATTGGACATGCAGTTGAACATTGTAAATGTGCTTATTGTATTGCACATTGCAGTCGTGCATTTCACATTGCCATTGTGCATTTTGCACTTGTTTGCACATTCAGTTGCAGTGTTGCAATTTACTAATGCAAAGTCATCATGTAACTCTGTGAGTGTACAGTTGCACTTGTGTCTCCTTGATACAGAATCTCAGCCATTGTTTTTCAGTAAAAAGACATTGGTTTTTGACATAGGACCACTTCATTGCATATAGAACAATTTGTGCACAGGAGGAAAGATCCCTGTTTACATATGACCTTTCTAAAGATGTGCATTACAGTTTCAAAAGGGAATAATAATGTGATAAAAGGGAAAACTTATCAAGGAATGGCTATAGCTAGTTGGGCACATGCTCTCAGAGGTCTGACTCAACAGAAGCAGCGGTGTTTCTCTGTTACTGAAGCAGGAATATTTTCCAATTTTCAGTCTGAAGTTTGATGAATATGCTCAGCACTTTGGACAGCTCTTTTAAAATTTGGGCTAGAAGCTGTAGCAGATTCACCAGCAAGATCCTCTATCCCACTGGTTCCTAACCTTTGGTGCTCCATGTGTTTTAGGCTTCAGCCTCAGAAGCCCCAGCCAACTTGGCCAACAGACAGTAATTATGGGAGCTGGAGTCCAAATCATCTGGAAGATCAGAGATTGAGAACCACAGCAATAGCCAATGAACAGTCATTATTACATCCACCTTTCCCAGTTATTGTGTGCTGTAGGCAATTAAACAACAGCTGGCATTCACCAAATTGGGAGAGACAGAAAGCAAGAGTGTGCCCTTTTTTGTCTTTCCAACACCATCTGCCATCTTTTTTGAGTAATAGAACCTGAATCTGGAGTACAAGAATCCAGTGATGATGACCATAGTTAAGTTCCAAAGAATATAGTTTAAGAAAACATATGAATCTGCATCCTGACATGGTAGTGGTTGGCATGGTCCAGAACTTCAGTGTTTTCAAACAGTATTTTATGCCCAGGATGGTTTGTGGCATGTTCTGCTACTGCTGATTTTTCTGGCTGGCCCAGTCTGTAGTGTCTCTCGTGTTCCTTGATTCTTGTTTGCGCACTGTGTTTGGTGGTCCCTATGTAGACTTGTCCGCAGCTGCATGGTATGCAGTTTGAAAACACTGAGGTTCTGGACCATACCAACCACTACCATGGCAGGATGCACAGGGAAGCCATTGAAATCCACAAACACCTGGACAATTTCAACTGGAAAGAAGAAACCCTTAAAGTGAACAAAATTTGGCTACCAGTCCTGAGGAATAGCAAAATAAGGACTCTGCAAATGGGAAACCATTCAGAGTCAGGGGCTTTCCCAGCAGATAATGATCACCAATTAGCAGGCATTAATCCTTGTTTGCATTAGCCTCCCAGGCTGAGGCCAGCCATCAGCACAGAACAATACACATGCAAATCACTCCTGCATTCCCAGGCTCACACTATATATATACACCCAACTTTTTCCAGGCAAAGCATTCTCTGAAGATGCCAGCCACAGATGCTGGCGTAATGTCAGGAAGAAACTTTTCTGGAACATGGCCACATAGCTTGAAAAAACCCACAAAAAACATTATTAATTTTCTGAAAATAAGTTTGGTGAAATGAAATAAGAACATAGAATATCCATAAAAAATATCCATGTTGGCCAAGTAGGAAAGTGCAATAATATCCAAAATCCAAACAGAGTGATACTTTTGTTGGGCTACCCAAAATGTACAAAATACATGTAAAATGAAAAATCCATAATAAAACCACCATCATATAAACATGTTGTTACTCATACCTCAATATGTAATTTGGGCATCATTTTGTATAACCATATGTATTTCTTTGCTTATGCATACATGTCCCATCCGCCCTGAGGCATTTGGTTGTAGGGCTCTACAGCATGACCAGTCTGTGGTTACATATTGCTACCCCTGCCATTCCACTTACTGTGTGCTGTGGGCAATAAATTAAACAGCAAGCAATACAACTCAAATAATGGAAGAGAGACTGGGAGAGAAATAATCAACTGAATTCTTGAAGTGCCATTGAGTCTATAGACAAAATAGCACCACCCAAAAACAAGAAAGAGGTTTCAGCATTCCAATGGGAACCACAAGGTTTACAGAAGTACAACTTTTTATAAAAACATAGTGGTTCAATAATACACACACACACACAGAGCACAATAAAGACTGAGCATAGTGACTAACTGGCTAGAAATTTTAACAGACGTATGCAACACTGCAGCATTCTATGGCAGACCCCATTTCTTTTTAAAAAATCATTATAAAAATATAAATTGTATGCAGTGACTCCCATTACTGAAAATTTGTGAAAATTCTGGCTACTTTGTCTTTTCAGCCTAATTTTTTTTTATTAGAGACCGAACTTCAAAAGCAACACATAAACATAACTCAGTGCCCTACAGGTCCTGCTTTGAAGTGCAGTACCTGGAATGGTGAATTACATGTACTAGAAAAACACCTCTCTGTATCCCAAAGGGATATCCACTTAATGAGCTGTGAGTCAGACAACTCACTTCCTGTGTGCTCAGGACTACCTGGGTAAATGCAAATCAGCTGCTAAGAAACCTGTTGCTCCAGATCACATGGTTTGTTCGGTTTATTTTGTCTTTCTTTTGTTCGGTTTATTTTCTTTTCTTTTTCTTCATCGCCTGCTCATAATCCACCAACTGAGAGGAGTTTGCCGGCTCATGCTGCTTTTTAAAAATTAACTGCTCTATATAGCTCATAGTTCTTCCTGTGTTTGAATCATCTTTCCTGCAGGGCAAACCCTCCACTGGAGTCACAGACATTCCAGAGTGCTTATGGAGAACACTAGGAGGAGAATCAAAGGAAACTGTGGACCCCGGTAGGCCCTGCTCTGACCCTGCACAGGTCCTCCATGTGTGCCAAACACAAATTGCTGAGTTGGAAATATGGCTAGAACAAACTAAGGAATCCCTGAGGTCAGAAACCCAGACCTTCCAAATGCAGCAGACAGTGGAGCAGCGTTTGGCTGCGTTCCAGGTAAGCTGAACTGGCCAAAGTTCACTGCTATCATCATCTCATGAAACCAGTCACCTTTCCTCTCATTTAGGGAATGAGATAATAATAGTTTCAGGTATTGCCGCTTCTGCTGACTGCTGGCTGGGAGATTCTACTTGTAATCCCAAAAGCAAATGTTTCCAAGCACTTCATGGCTAGAGGTCATTTTCCCATACTCTTGATCTGGCTGTTGTCCTCTAAATCCAAGGAGACATTAGAAGTGTTCCAGTAAACACAGAATTCCCTGTCCCATGTTTTGAGATTTAAAATTAATGCAGGGGTAGAGCAAGAGACAAATAACAGACATGTCTGTGTCTGTCTGTGTCTTTCTGTCTGGCCTTGTATTCATTGGTGATTTACCCCAAATTTCCCCTGGGCTTGCTGCATCCTGTTTACATGACACAGGGCCAAAACCCTGAATTGGGTACAGACTTTCTCCATGACACCTGTACCCCATGTATGGCTTCATCCTTGTAAACCACATTCAAATAACACCATTTGCTGTGGGGTTGTAGCTCTTTTCTTGGGGACAACAGTGCCTCCCTACACTTTCAGCCCTTGCAAACCACCCTGAGGTTAGAATTAGGTGCCCAATGTCAATAGTGTGGCTGGGCATCTCATTCTGACCTCAGGAGCAGCACCAGGCAATGAACGGGGGGCATGTAGGAAGGCAGCTGCCCTTCATTCACTAGGAGATCCAAAAACCCACAACAAAAAGAGCAGGTAAAGGGTGGGTTTGTGGGAAATTTGTGGTCAGAATACTCTGAGGGCAGAATAGTCTTTGGCAAGTGTAGAGCTGCCCTCTCTCTGTGTGTACTTAACACTTCCCTGATGGCCACTTCCCTACACACCTTCCCTCTTGTCTAGTTTCTGTTAAATAGACAAACTTGAGATTTTAAGTCACACTGTATAGAGAGGAAACCATCTGAAGTCAAAAAAGGATGTAGGGAGGAGTGCTGAGGGAAGGACTAATTATTTCCTCATTGCAGATATCTGCCATCCAATGCAGTCAGGTTAGTTGACAAACTTGTCATTGAAAATAGGCAGTAGGATGATAAAGAGATATGGTGACTAGTAAGGGGGCACTTCCATTGTGTGCTAAGGGGATTCCTAGTGCATGTTATGCCATGGCATTGGAAGCAAAGGAGGAAAGATCAGCATCATGCAGGAGCAGCATTGCTATCTGGGTTGTGTTTGTCCCATCTGGTGCTAGGTTGCCATCTCCTTCCATCAATGCTGGCATGAGGCCTCCACTGTAAGGATATGAGGTTATTCATTTAAAAAACAACAGCAAAGTTTTTCATCCTTTTTAATGTGAAGATAGGCTACAATTAGCTTCGTGTTGCCTTACATCTTTCCATTACTATGTAATTTGTACATAATTCTTACTTCCTCTCATTCGTGTAAATTGTGGTGCTTAGTTTTTCCCTGTCAGAGAATTTGGGTTATTTATTGCATAGGTTGGGGATTTATGTCGTCTTCTTGTTATAACACAGAACAGTACACATAGCTCTGCTTAAGTCATACTTTGTTACATAGCAGGATTTTGTAGTAGGGATGTAATTGTTCATGCAGTTTCTTCTCAAAGTAAGCAACAGGTAATTTTAACAATTTCCTTCCCACTGTGAGAAGGTCTTTGAAAACCTTACAGTTTCTTACAGTTTTCAAAGCCTATCTGCAATTTGGGAATGTTTCCTGCACAAAACAACCACATGCAAATTTATACAAAATAAGTCCTGAACTGTACAGACTCTTGTCAGCTGAGAATTCTCCTTGTTGGGGGTTCTCAACTATTGAAAAGCATGCCATTTTGACAATGTTTTGAATATTTTCTAATATTCGTTCTATCTCTAGTCTCTGGCATCCCTAATGAAGTAGTGAAGCTCCTGTGATGAGTAAAATGTAATATAGTAAATCCTCTAGAAAAGAAACGTGGCTTGAAAGTAGCTAAAAAAATTAACCAGTTCAGGTATAGCATGCTCAAAATGATAGCCAATCAGACTGAGGCTGGGATGGACAACTGTTCCAGGTTGGAGGCCACTTTTTGGTGGACCAGAAGTGATTGGATGTTACTTCTGGTTTGTTTCACTTTATTTTGGCTAGTTTTCTGCCCCTGCCCCCCTCCCCCCAAGATTTGATAGGGCTCATCTGGTACTGTATAAATGACATCAAACCACTACATTTTGTGGTGGTTTGGTAGTAGCTTGGACAGTTTTCAGGTGATTTTTTTTAAAACCCATTTTCAGTTTCAGTTATAATTTTGGAAGCAGGGCTGGGGGCCATGGGGATGTCCTGTACTGCCTAGGAAGCTGCAAAAAGCAGCTGGGGTTGAACTTATTCCATCTTTCCATAGGTGCTTTATCTTCACTATTATAAACCTGCCAGGGAAAAAAGTACTGTCTGTCATATTTCAGGAATGTATTTGACTCCACAAATTTCTAGAAAGATGCTGGTAGACCAGTGATTCCCAAAGTGGGTGGTATGCCCCCCCCCGGGGGGGGGTGATAGAAAGATCCAGGGGGGTGATGAAGGGGAAAGGGGGCAGTGAGGGAAATAGAGGGCTGTCAGTAAAAGTATTGTGTGTAAGAAAGACGAGGAAGCAGTGGCCTTTAGGACCATAGTGGGGATGAAAGTTGCATGAAACATCTTTTCAGGGTCCCTTAAAACCACCACAAAGCCTCTCTTCATGTGATGGTATCTCCTGCTCTTCACAGTGGTGGGAAACTCTTGTGAGGGTTGTGTGTAAAATTAGGAGATTGCAACCAAATTATTGTGACTACAGTCATCCCTCCATATTTGCAGCTTTGATATTTGTGGATTTGATTATTCACGGATTTCATTAATATGTTTTCTCTAGGACTGTCTAGGTCCTCCAGAGCAACTCTGTGGTCAACTTTAACTAAAAGTTGCACTGAAAGACCATTTGTAGCTACTCCAGTGCCATTCTATGGTCAGTGTATATTGGACATTGTCCACAGAGTTGCACTGGAGGACCTAGAGATTCCTAGAGAGGTGTCCTCTCAGGTCAAAACAGTGTTTTTGTTATTTGTGGGTTTTCCATATTCACGGGGGTCTTGTTCCCCTAACCCTAGCGAATATGGAGGGACAACTGTATATTTGCATGTATTCATAGAGTCACACAGCATTACATATATGCATGTGTGTGTATATGCCTTCAAGTTACCTGTCAGCTTAGAGTAACCCTATGTATCCCATAGGGTTTTCTTAGAAAAAGACTGTTCAGAGGAGATTTTTTTGAGTTCCTTCCTCTGAAATACAGTACATGATATATATTGGTGGTCTCCCATCCAAGTACTAACCAGAGTTGACACTGTTTAGCTTCCAAGATGAGATGGGATCTGGCAGTTTTAGGATATTTAGGTCCTGCACATACACATACAATTTATATAATTGGAAGCTGGGATTTTGGAGGTCATGCAGTCCAGCCCTGGCTCGGGAATCTACTGGATGCATGACACATGATGTAATGATTAGATTTTAAAAAGAAATTCCCCTCTGGTTTTCCCATTTCTACTCATTATCTTTAGTTGCTTTGAGGAGCAACACGTTTCCTCCATTTTCTTCATTACTGCCCTTTGGATATTTGAAAAGCACAGGCTTTTTCTGCTCCAGGATAACTCAGTGTTTCCAGTTCTTTCTTAGAAGACTCTACATATATCCCAGTTTGTCATCTTTCTGAAATGTGGTACCCATGTCCTTTTAGTATTGCCATACTGTTTCCTCCCTTCCATCTCCCCTCCCTTTTTCTTTCCCCTCCTTTAGTGTAAACATTTAGATTTTAAGCTGCTTATTTGATTTTCTTAGTCTTATCAGTGTGTAAATTGAGTGTAGTGGAATGTATATTGACTGGGTTGGTCCACAAGGGTGTGTGTGTGGAACAGAGGGAATAATCTGAAACTCTCAGTCCTCTCAATGAAAAGATGTCTGATTTTTTTTTTTCATGAGCTCTTGGGTGGTAACATATGTCAGCTTGAGGACTGGTATATATAGGCATATACTTGTGTGGTCTAAAGGCACCAGATCTAATCTTGGAAGCTAAGCAGGGTCAACTCTGGTTAGTACTTGGATGAGATAATCCAACAATCACCAGGTGCTGTAAGCTATATTTTGGAGGAAGGAACTGCCAAAACCACCTCTTGAGTGCTCCTTGCCTAAAGAAAAACCTATGAAATTAATGGGTTTCCATAAGTCCCAGGCAACTTGAAGGCACATACACACAGAGAGAGGACTGCTTGGCTGCAAAGCTACATTATTTGGGTGGAGTGTAATAAAGTTTCACATCCCTCCCTCTCCCAGAAAGCAACTTTCCAGAGCACAGAACATGCTACCCTGGCTGTTCAGTGGCCAAGGAGAGGAATATAAGAGAGAACCCAACAGCACTGGCTGTTTGCTTTTAGTCAGCGTTGCCAATTTCTGGGGAATTCTCTCGAATCCGTGGAATTCAATTAATTTCTTTCCTGGGATTTTGACTGAATATTCCAGTAAATATTAGGGAATTCTGGGGATTTTGGATTTTGGTAAAGCATTCCGGGGAATATCTTTGAGGCTTGTTGGCAACACTGCTTCTAGTAGAAGGGAACTGAGGTGACTGTTCTGGAACTCCAGCGACTTGCTGAATAGTGTGGGATCTGAGATAGCATGGTCAGCGTTCTTCTCCCAGCTACAAAATTGTAGACAAGGGCCAGGTGTTACTTGGAGACTCTCTCTGCCCCCTCTTCCTTCCCCAGCCATTAAACTGCCAAGGTAGTATGCTTCAGCCATAGAACATTGCTAGGGGAGGAGCTGGACATTGTGCAAGGGGATAATGAATGCCTTCTTCGCAATATTGAAAAAGGCATGGGAGGGTATAACCTCATATTACATGTGCATAGGTCATGAATAGAATTACACTCTGTTGTTTTTGCTGCAACAAACTAAAATAGCCACTCCTCCAGCAGACTTGAAGCTTGCATGATGCAGCATGATTTATTTTCAGAGACTGGAAATATTACTCTTTTGCACAACAGTGCCCAGGATTGTTGGCTATGGTAGGATTCTGGGAATTGCTGTCTCCAAAAATAACATTTTCTAGTTCTGGTGTTTTTGTTTTGTATTGTTTTTAACTACAACACAGCTCCACTGATCAAAGCTGTGTGCAAAACAGAGTGAGCAGAAATACTGTACCAATTAAGAAACAAGATACCTCTGAGCACATGCTCAGGAATTTCTGATGGAATCAGCACCTCATTCCCAAGACCTTTCCCTCTTGTTGTTTTTTTCCTCAGGCTCTACCCTTCAGTGATCAAATTTCAGGAAGGTGTGGGGGTGGTATGCTTTTGTTGTTAGATAATTAGGAGCTCAAAACTTCTGCCTACTTTCATCTGCCAGAAAATCCCAATCTTGCTCTAAAAACTACAAAGACGTTGATGGTACTACATAAAAGTTTGCAATTATCTGCATGTCTCTTTGTCCTCTAAACTGCCCTCCCCCTTGTCTGGTTAACTGCCAAAAATCCCTGATTGAACAAAAAAAAAACACCCTTTCCCACCTCTGAAAAAGCCAGAGGAAGAGGAAATATGAGCCACTTTTAGATTGTCCCTCCTGGCCACTTTTGCTAGCGTTTCTTTCAACCTACTAGCTTATGCTCTCTTCAGTAAATAAAGTTTACTAAAGAATGAATGATTAACTGCTTGTCTTCTCCAGGTCATGTTATCAGAGATTGAACAAAAAGTGGTGTATCTATTGGAGGATTGCAAAGACCGGCCAGCCAGTGATAGTCCATGCCTCCAGGAAGAAGCAGAGACCCTTTCCTTGAAACTTAGAGATGTGAAGCTCAACTTGGAAAAAGTACAGGGCATGCTCCAGGACAAACATGCAGAAGGAGAGGTAAAACAAAACCACAACAAACTGGTCTGCTGCTTTTACATTTTTAGGAAGCGTGTATGTTTGTGTGTCTGCTATGCTTGTGTGATGACCTCTGGGCACATGTATTCACAAATGTTTCCAGGCCTGCTTTACTGTTAATGTCTCCTGGGCCCTGACTGCTCTCACCAAGTAAAGCATCCAACTCTCATTCTCTCAAAATGGGAGACTGGTAACCAATGGCCCAAATCCTGATTCTGATGTGAACAGACCAGATGATGGCTGGCCCATTCAACACCAGAACTGGGATATCTCTCTCTTACTATGCATTTTAATAAGTCCCCATCCCTCTGTTTTGACATTGGGTCGATATTCACATGTACATCCTGCTGTGCCATCCCGCATGGCCACCACCACCACCACCACATGTTGCTTTGCTCTGCGGTCAGAACAAGGCAACTAACCATGTGACCAAAGCTGGGCACCTCATTCTGATTTCAATGTGCTATTTGTCACTGTGGCAGCAGTGTTTACACACACGTCCAGCATGCTTCCTGGCACAACAGCAACCGCTACAAGTCACTTTGCTGTGAATTCTCAGAATGAGGTGCCCAGCCTACCTCAGAAATGAGTGACTTGTTGCCATGGTGGCTGCGCCGGGCAACATAGCAGGACACACATGGGAACAGTCGCTTGGCACCAAAATGGAAGACTAAAGTAGTAGAAAAGAGTCAGGTCAGCTCTGGGGTCAGAGTACTCCAGGCTGCCCCTGGAGTATCCTGGCCAGTGCAAACAGGACCTTGATCATGGGATACAGCCCAGTAATTCCCTGAAGACATTTTGAGTCTCTTGATAAGAAATCCCAACAACCCTACTGTCTTTAAACACCCTACTGTCTTTAAACAATGGGAGGATTGGTAAAATGTAAAATGTGCCTTCTAGTGCCATTGTGACATTGGATGTGAGGATTTCTTTCCCCAGTGATTTATGTCTAGCATCTGGCTAGCAGAGGTAAACTGAACATATCAATTGTACATTGCACAGTATGCAATATCTTGTAGCACATTTGAGACTAACTGAAAGAAAGCAGCTGTTACTTCTTCAGAATCATGGGATGGAGTATAGTTCAACTGTCATGGCTCCATTCTATGGAATCCTGGGATTTGTAGCTTGACGAGGTATTTGGAATTCTCTGCCAGAGTGCTCTTGTGCTAAATATCAAGAGAGTGGATTAGAGCTCCCTAGGAGAAAATTCTAAGTGTCCCATCAAACTACAAATCCTGAGATTTTTTAGAGTTGAACCATAACAGTTAAAGTACTATGAAGTTGCTATAACTGTGCACGATAGATATACTCTGACTCTATTAGAGGTAGGGGACCAGTTTGGTGTGCTGGGCCAGATCCATGTCCCTGCAACTCCATGTGGGTTGAATAATGCTAGAAGTCACAGGACTTATCTGCATTAGCCCTGTACCCTGAATTTACCCCAGGCCTGCCATTTATACCATGCAGCCCCCAAACCCTGAATCAGGTCTGGAATGTTTACACAATGCCTGGACCCAATTCCTGGTTTCAACACCTTGTCCCGCATTTTAAAAAGTTACCTTTTGCTGTGGGTTTTCCAGAAAACCTGGAGAAAAATATGGCAATGACAACAACTGGCAGCAATAAACAGCTACCGGTCCACCAGCATTCCTGCTAAGGCGGTCTGTGGATGTGGGTTGCTCTGGGCTTGTCTGAGATCAGACCAAGGCTAGGCACCTTGTTCTGACCTCAGAGCAACTTTTGCCCACAGTGGTGGCACTGGTTGGCTTGCAGGGGCCACAGCAGATATTGGGGAGGGGGCAAAATTTGGGGGAAATGCTGGGGCTAGAATACTTTGGGGACAATATTCTGACAAATGTAGACAAGCCCATAACCAGAAGCCCTGTGATGAAGTGGTGTGACCATGCCCCCAGATGTTACAGGGTAGTTGGTCACACTATGTATGCAAATACAAGCACAGTCGGCAGGAACATTCCTGTAGCCAATGCTAGGCTCTTGACAGCTGTACTGACTCCATTCCATACTGTCCCTCACTAGGAAGGGCATGGAGTGGGCAAAAAATCCTGTTGCCTGTGTAGCATTATTCCAGGCTGAATATATTGGATGTTGTCTCATTTTAGACATTCAAGTATTATGAGAGAAGGCCTTGGATGACATCTTCCACTTCCAGGTTTCCCATTTTTCCTTGCAATGTTCATGCTGAGCATTATGTGCTCTCCATATGCGTGGTCTTCATTGAGCTATTTTTGTCCCATTCTCAAGCTCCACTCAGGAGTGTTTTCTTTTCTAAACACTTTGAATGAGCATGTATTTTGTACTTAAGAAGACTTGGGAAGCCTTCTGCTCTCTCCCTATTCTGTGGGGGTGGTGCTGTTTTGGCTACATAAATAACCCACACCCAGTTAATGAATTTGCTATTAGCTTGTTCCGCAATTCAGAACATGTTTTCTGAGGAGAATGGGAGCTTTTTTGCAATCAGTGTGAAGGGCATCACATTGGGAGAAATAATTAATATTAATTTATTATAATATTTATGTTCTGCTCAACATCATAGGAACTCAGAGCATTTTAACCTCAAGAACATTTTAAGCAGTTGAAAACACTTCATACTTTGAAACAATGAAAATCAAAGCCTGTTGAACAATTTCATTTAATATGTTAAAACAATTCAAAAGTTTTAAAAGCAGTTGAAACCACTTGCATATTGAAGTGGGGAAAATTCAGCCTGTAGGCCATTTGTGGAGGGGTAGCTTCCTAAGCTTTGTCCCAAAATTCCCTGGAGATAATGGGAGAGGCAATTTTGGCACATTCTTAGCCTCTCCAGGGCCCAAGATGGGCCCAGAAAGGGCTGCAAATGGTGAAATTGCCTCCAAACCCTTTAGGCTGGAGTATATAAGACAAACATAATATTTTTTCAGGGGGTGCAGCATGGGGTGCTGACTTCATAGTCCCATGGGGGGGGGCATTGTGGCTTCTTAACACTCACACTTGGCCACCCCAAGTACACTTTGAAAACAGCATCATTATTATTATAGATCAAATGCATCTGAGGAAGTAGACAAGTCTAGGAAAGCACGTGCTGCCAACTTCTTTCTTTAGTTAGTCTCAAAGGTGCTACAAGATCTCTCTACTTACTGATTCTACAGACTAAACACGGCTATATCTTTGAATTATTATTATTATTATTATTATTATTATTATTATTATTATTATTATTATTTCTTACCCACATCTCCCCAATGCTTGAGGCAAGGTACAACATAGATTAAAACACATAAAACCATTTTAAAAATAGGTCAAAACAACTAGAGATAGGACACATTAAAATCATCCAAACATAAATTTTAAAGTATAGTCAGCTCTCCTTATCCACAGATTATCCATGGATTCAACCACCCATGGCTTAAAAAGATTCCAAAAAGATATAAATTGCAAGTACTGCATGAAAGAGTTCTAAGCATCCCCATTTCCTTTCTGTTACTGTTGTGGAAAAAACAGTGGAACTTGAGGGGTCATGAAGAGGAATAGGGGAACAACACAAGTTGACAGTGACACCAGGCTGTTCCTCCCATTGTCTCCAAGCCACTTTGGAAGATTAAAGCCAATTGTGATTAATATTTATTTCTTTATTTGTTTGTTTCATTTATGTCTCATCTTTCTCCAGATATGGGACCCAAGGAGGTTTGCAACAGTTAAAAACAACAGTCAAAAACCTGGTGATTAAAAAGTTTAAAAGGAAATAAATCAATTACCATATTATAACAACAACTAATTTAAAACAGTATAAAATCATTAAAAAGCATAACAATAAAGACAAAAACACAGCCCATGCACTCCTTTGAAAGACTCTTAGGCTGCATCTGCTCTGCAGAAATAATGCAGTTTGACATCACTTTAATTGTCATGGCTCAGTGCAGTGGAATCCTGGGATTTGTAGCTTGCTGCTAAATATCTCACAAAACTACAAATTGCAGCATTCCATAGCACTGAAAGCTTTGCTTTGGTGCCACAACAAACTACCATTCCCAGAATCCCATAGCATTGAGCCATGACAGTTAAAAGTTGTGTCAAACTGGATTATTTGGTGTTTATCTGCTCTTTCAGAATACTGCAGACCTCTCCTGAAACTTTTTGATATCCTCTCTTTTTACAGGTAAGCCTTGAAGAAAAAATCTCTGAGAACAACTCACAACCTCTTTGCTTTGACCTCTCCAGTATATTTCCAAATATTACTTCAGACAGGTCTGTGGTCAACAGACCAAATAGTTTACAGCATCAACAGGTAATTTCTCCCTTTGCCTCTCCTTTGCATGGTGAAACATTTTGCTATTTTATTGTTGTCATATAAAGCATTTATATCCTGTTCTTTCATCCAAGTGCCTTAAATGTTAAGCAGTATGACAGCCTCTTTTCTTAGATTTACATTGTAAATTTAAGATACAACACACAAGGAAATTGGAATGGGGAGGGAAGAGGGAAAATTGTGTATTGCTTTGCTGTATGTAGATTTGCCAGGCTAAACATCTTGCTTTAGATCTTGAGTTGCTGTTCCAGGGGAAGAATACGTCTAGAAATCTCTTTGCACAATTGGCGTGGCAGTAAAGAAACTGGAGCTACAGTTAGGAATTAAACAAACTTGAGTTAGCTAAGCTAATCTAGTCAGACATAACATTAAACTAGGTTAAGCATTAAACCTTCTGCTCATGCACTTTCCTTATGCGCTCACCTCTTCCCCTGTAAGGCCGGCTCTTTATGCTGGTCTGTTCAGAGTTTTTGTCTCCTTTTACTAATTATGTGAAGAAATTTATATCCAGGGTAACTGTCTTGGCCAAGGAGCAAATTATAACAAAATCCAAAATACACATTATGTTGATATCTGTAATAAACCAACCAGAAAATGGAAAATACATTGCTTAGGCTTCTTCATCAGGCATAGATGTTCTAAAATCATTTTTAGGGCAGAAATCTGAAGATGACAGAGTCACAGAGCTGCATCTCCCTTGAGATGTTAAAGGTGATGCTTAAGATGGTTTTGGATGAGTTAGCTACTAATATTCAGGGAGGGAGAAATTATTCAAGTAGAGGCTGTAAACCTTGTTGGCTGTGAAGCTGCTGTGGACACAAATAGCTAATGCAATGCAATAAAATTTAATTCTCCATTGTCACAAACCTTTAAAATCTCAAAAAAAAATATTCTGTTACATTGTTTTGTAAAATGTAAGGTTTAATAATAACATTACAAGAGTGAGGGTAGCTGAAATTATTATTATAGCAGATATTATAAAAATATCTATAGAGCTGCTTTCTCCAACCTGGCATCATCCACATAAGCTGGACTGTAAGATCCATCATACTCCACTTACCTGGGGATAGAAAGAAGCTTGTACTTCAATACAATTGGATATCAGAGATTCTTTTACACATTCTACAGTTATAGCAGTCTGAGCCCACTGAAACTCACTAGCTGCATCCTGGGATTTGTAATTTGGTGAGGTTTTCGCACTCTCTGGCAGAGACATCTAAACACTTCACCAGTGGAATCAAAGTGCTATAGTTGTGTAGTTGGCAAGAGACCAAGGTTCAGTAACTCTGTTCCAGAGGTACAGCTATGACACAGATAAATTAACAGACTAAAAAGAAAAACCAATTAGAACAAAGAATGAAATGTGTGCCCTGCTTCTTAAAAGGAAAAATTAGGTAGAAAGGAATTAAGGATGAGAAGGAGTTTGGGGCGGGCGGGCAAGGCTTGTTGTTACAGAGTCATCATCCAAAATACTTGGGACCAGAAGTGTTTGGGATTTCAATTTTTTTTTTAGATTTAGGAATATCTGTATTTGCATATACGTACATAATGAATTATCTTGGAGACAAGACCCACGTCTAAACACAGCATTCATTTATATTTCATATGCACCTTATACACATAGCTTGAAGGATATTTTATACAACATTTTAAATAATTTTGTGCAAGAAACAAAGTTTCTGTAAACTAAACTATCAGAAAGCAAAGGTGTAATTATCTCAGCCACCTATGAAAAAAGTTTTAATTTTTTGAATATTTCTGGGAATTCCAGATAAGGGAGATTCAACTTGAATGTGCTTTCAAGTCAACTGCAAGTTATGGTGACCCTATCCTAGGGTTTTTGTGGCCAGATTTATTCAGAGGAGGCTTACCAATGCTTTCCCCCTAGTCAAAGAGAGTGTGGCTTGTGCAAGGGCACCTAGTAAGTTTCCGTGGCTGAGCAGGAATTTGAACCAGAGTCTTTATTCAGGACTCAAACCTCTACACCACACTGGCTTTTGGGGCTACTCTTGCCCCATTTGAGAGCGAAATGGATCTTAGCTCCAGTCATTTTCAAGAAGAGATAACACCATCTTTATGTATGTGCTTTCCCCCCTTGGTCTAAATCAACTTCCAATGATAATTTCTTTCAACAATAAGCATGCACCTTTGCAGTTGCCCAGTACTGGAAATTATGTGCAAGTTTGCTTCCCCCCCCTCACCTCTCAGGAAGTTGCTCATGAAATATACAATTAGTAGTTACAGAAACCAAGCGCTCAGAACCCATAACTAGGGACTACAGCAGGGAAAAGAAAAGTGTGGTTTTGTGAATCTCTGCCATTCTTTTCCACAGCAGGGAAGTCCTTCTTGCCTTTAGCAACTTCTCTTTGTTTTATTCAAGAACTATTCCTCTCATTTTGAAAGCATGCAGTTAGGAATGTGTGTCAGGCATTTGGATTCAAAGTAGTCAAGAACTTTGGAGCAGATGAGCAGCTAGAAGTCAGTTCAGATTCCTGGAGGCAGCAGTCAGATTGTAGTCAGGGGCAAGTGTTAGGTAGGTCATCTGTTGGCACACACACACACACACACACACACACACACACACACACACATATATACACATATAAGTGTGTAGCTGCTTTTGCACTGAGTTACATGGTCTGAGGAAGCCTATGAGATCTTGAAGCTTTATACTAGGGGTGGGCAAAGTGTGATCTGTAGATGCATGTAACCTGTGTCTTCAGAAAGATTGTGTGAAGAGTCAGCTCAATGTGAAAAATTTGCACAAGAAATACACAGCTGGTCCTGCCATTTAGGGATAGTGGGGCAACCACTTCTGGTGGTAGATGCTGGGAGGCACCAGTGACATCTTCCATTTGTTTTCCTGAGCCCCCTGGCCTATTCCCTCTCTTGGAGAGCAGCACTGTTTGTGCTGTATAGCTATGCTATCCATCACTTCATCTGGCCTGATGCCCTTACATGTGGCAGAGAATCCCATCCCACAATATCTGTTGGAACAAGCATCAGATTGAATTGCCATGCCTGCCCATTTTCGGAAGAAAGGAAGGTGCCACCTTATCTAGGATCATCGATGTTCTATTTTTTTAAAAGTGTCATTTTCCAAGCTTTGCTCAGGTGGCACCTTATTTTTTCAGGCCAGGAGGATGCGAGATGCTTTGGGAATATCCCAATTTTACTTTTCAGCCATAACTGGTGACCCTAAGCAGAGAAGGAAACAATTACTTGATCTTCAGAGTGCCCAGTTTGAGCCCCATTGTTCCTGGCAAAATAACAATGGCATGGGGCAAAACATCACTTTGGGCAAACTCCCGTTTCTCACATTTTGGGTTTCCTCTGTGGTGTTCCTCCTTTGCAGGAGCTCCTGTCAAAACTCTCTGAACAAACCAATCTCATTGACTTCATTGCTGTGTATGTGGAGAGGATGCAGCCACAATCTGAGGACAGCACAGTTCTGGAATTACAACCAAGGTAAAATAGGCCATACAGTTCCAAATGTGATGACATGAAGCTGCCAGGGAGCCACTAGGTTTGGATTTATTTTATTTTATTTTATTCTGTAGCTTTAAAAAAGAATGTGAGTCAGAATGGGAATGGAGGAAGCACTGGAAGCAGTAAGCATTTATTTTCTCTTCCTGGTTTTTAATAGTTTTCTGTACAGAATTAAAAAAACATAGCCATGTTAGTCTGGAAAATCATTATGCAACAGGATTTTGTAGCAGCTTTGAGACTAACTGAAAGAACGAAGTGGTAGCATGAGTATCACGAATCTACAAAAGCTCGTGATATTGGCTTCTTTCTTTCAGTTAGTCTCCTTTGCTTTCTGTTCAGAATTTATACTGAAACTGTACATAAACTTGTACTAGAGCTATACCTTTTCTGCATAGGAAGTGTAAGAAGGGGGTCCTGAAGTTGATTTGCTTGAAGTCAATGTGTCTTACTTTTGAGTAAATGCATTTGGAGTCAGGTTGTTGGGTTTGATGAGAGCTTGCATTTTGAATGTTCCTCAGTATTTCGCTTACCGAAATTAGAATCTATTGTCAACAGTTTTAGTGACTTGTGTTGGTTTTTCTCCTCGTTGTTTTTTGTTTTCCTAATGGATGGTGAAAATCCAGTCATGAAGCACCAGTTTCAGAAAATGAGTTCTGTGTTCTAACTCCAAAGGACCAAACAGGTGATAAGTGGCAATATTTGCAAGAACAGCTGCTGTGCAAAAAGAATCCCTATCACTTTGAGCTTACTGAACCTCAGGTTAGTATGTTTACCAGGTTAGAACAATTCACTCAAAAGATCTAATACTAAGAACCTGGAATCACTACATTTTTGAGTGACAGCTCCCAGAACTCACGGGGATTTTTTATGAGCTCTGCAAATTTTTTATGAGCTCTGCAAAAGCTATAAGAGAATTTAGATTTTTTTTTGTATGTACGTATGTTGTTGTTGTATACTTGGAAGTTGTTTCCAATTTATGGGGACCTTAAGGCAAACCTATCATGGGTTTTTCATGGCGAGATTTGTTCAGAGGAAGTTTACCATTACCTTCCCCTGAGTCTGAGTGCATGTGATTTGCCCAAGGTCACCCAGCTTCATGATGAAGCAAGGAATTGAACCCTGGTCTTCAGAGTTGTAGTCCAACACTCAAACCACTACGCTAAGCTGGCTCCTTACACCAAAAGCAAAAATAAAGGCAATGTGGGATTGTTCCAGTTATCCTCTCAAGGCACTCAAAACAACACAGATACAGCCTTGCATTCTTCAGTAATGTGAAGAAGCTGTATGTTTTTGCAGATGTATTTGTGTTGGTGCCTTCCACAGGAAGGAGAAGTCTTGATGGGTCCTGGATACCCTTCTCTCAACTCTCCAAGTGGAGGAGTGCTGGACACAAATGTTGGTACACACATAGATCTTGACATCGCTGCTGAGTGTAAAATTGAAGAGATGTATATCATAAGCAGCACAATTTCCATGCATATTTCCACCATGTGAAGAGGATTAAGTGAACTCCAGCCATGCCCTAGTAGTAGTAGTAGTAGTAATGAAAAGTAAAGGACAGTATAAAATGAACATGGTTGTCTGATGTTCACATTCTCATCTGACTGACCTGTTACTGACACAAGGCTTTCCCATTTCTTAATAATGGAAACTGTTATCTAACCTATGCTTTCCTTAACTTTTCCTCTGCCCGCTCCCTTCCTTCCTCACCTGGTACAGCTGTGACTGAAAAGCTACACTGCAAAAGGTGTATATACACCACCACCAATGATGCTTCAATTATCAGCTGTTGTTCAGGTGTGAGGAGGAGCAAGTGAACACCAAGCTCAGTTCAAAGTGATAGCATTACTGTGCCAAGCCCTGAACAGTTCATTGTCATCATCCCCAGTAAAAATATACTTTATATTTAAGATCAGGCAGGGAGATTCTGTGATTAGTACCCCAGAGTAGTGTGTGGTCTTTAATGCCACCACACGTGTCAGGGCTTTCTTTATGGTGACTTTCCAGTTGCAGAACAGATGTCATCAATTCTCAAATTTTAGATACTGGTTTAAAAAGTATTTGAACAAATTTTCAGAGAATAGAGTAAGTGTTTATTTGTCATCAGCTGACAGGTGTTGTTTGTGATTGTTCTTGTTTTCTCCTTATGTGATGCTGATCACATGAAGAACAAAACATCTGAATTGGGTTGTTATTTGCAGCCAAAGGTAGCAATAGCATTTATATTTACATACTACTTATCAGTGAACTCAGCACTATCTAAGCTGTTTACAGTCTGTAAGCCAATTGCCCCCAACAAGCTGGGTACTCATTTTACTGACCTACAAAAGGATGGAAGGCTGAGTCAATCTTGTGGCTGCAGTACTGGCATTTAACCACTGCACCACCAGGGCTCATTATGTACGCATAGTCCATGTGTGTGTGTATGTGCTTTCATGTTGCCTGAGTTTTATAGATACCTATTTTTCTTCTCTGGAAAGAGCTGTTGTGTAGTAAACAGCATGCAAAACTACATATGCATAGCCATCACATGTGACAATTACATGTGCTTTTTAAATTGAATCTGCATGTGGGCATAGAGACTACTGAATGTTTTCCAGTGAATTGTGCATGTGTACAGAGGAAGGAAGTGGCAAAACCACCTCTAAGTATTCCATTTGTATGTACCAGGGCAGAATTTTGGTGGGCCCAATAGATGCCAGGCTTTAGTTGTTAGCAGATTTCAAGCCAGCTGCTAGGAATGGAGCGTACAATTTCCAGACCATAATCATGGTTTTATTGGTTTAAATTGCATCTGCACCTAGATTTGGGTTTTTTTGTTTTGCTTTGTTTTGCTTTTGAAAGAACATTATGTATCACCATAGGTTTAATCTGGAGCATTTGTCTAAACACGTTTTGCTTTTCCAAATGTTAGATCTCTACCAAAATAAATATTCTGCCCAAGGGTGCCACATCAAGTGTGAAAACTCCAACCATCGAGGAGCTGAAAATGTACACTGCACAGCTTGGCAACCTAAGCCAAGAAGCATCTGTTCAGATACAGGTACTACATTTATTTTTTCTCCTCAGTTACATAAATGATCAATATGGCTAGTGGACAAGGTCCAACCTCAGCAGGGGGAAATGTCTGTTCCTTCTTCCCCACATTCACACACACATATTCCCAACACAAAGGGAATGTGAAGTACCAAAGCATGCAGTTGAAAGGGATCACATGAGCTATCTAGTCTAACCCTTACCATGCAGGGATGCACAATTAAAGCACTCTTGAGAAATGGTAATCAAACTTCTGTTTAAAAACCTCCAGAGAAGGAGAGCCTACCACCCTCTGAGGCAATCTGCTCCAATGTTGAATAGCTTTTACCGTCTGGAAGTGCTTCCTAATGTTTAGATGGAATCATTTTTATCATAATTTGAATTCTTGCTCTATCTGTGATTCTATGTAAGACCTTATTCACAGACTTGAATGTCTCTTCCAGTACTCATTTCTGATAGGTGGTACTATCTTAACATGTTCTTAAATCTGTTTGCAAAAATTAATCCAATTGATCAGTACTCTTGAAACTGTATTGCAAGTGCAGACTTAAGGACCCTAACACTGTTTTGCTGAGCTAGTAGGATGTCATGGGATGTTCATGAACATTGTAACTGTTCAGGAAATAAAGCCATTAGAATACCTTATGACCAGCCTCTGTTAGGAATGATAAAGTTCTTGATTAAAGCTTCATGTGACCCCTTGAATGAGATGTAGTTCAGTTGAGCTTGTACTGCCAGTTTAGTATTGAGAGGTGATCTTAAAGGAACAGCAATGTCAGGAAGCAAAAAATAAAGTGAGGGCTGTATTTCAGATAGCAGTCTGATTTGAACTAATAGGATAGCCATTTTGCTTTTGGTTTATAGATTTTGTGTGTGTAATGTTTTTGCTGCAAGTTGCCGTGGAAGCCCTGCTTTGAATGAACAAATAAATAAATAAATACATTTAGAACCTTTGTAGCTACCACTGTTTGCCTTTTCCCCACTCTTGCCTACCCAAATTGTGACCTTCCAAACAGAAACAGCCCCATATATTTGGGGGGGAGGTGTTTCAAAATACTTTGTTATGTATGTGAGGCCCCCACAGGGCTATTGGCTTGCTGGGTCACCAGTTGTGGAGGCCACAGATTTCAAATGCTTTCTCCTACGAAGAGAATGAGGAGGCCAGCTAGTTTTGAAAGAACTAGGAAAAGAAGCCTTCACTTCGCAATGCTGTCTGTGGTCCCAAAAATATCAGTCATGAGCCAAGGGGTTGTTTTGCTGACATGGTGGGTGTCCACACAGGCCAGATAAAATATTCTTCCCCACTCTCTCAGTGAGGAGTCTGGACAATGTAGGGCTCAATCCCTGGTTCTGATGTGAATTGTCCAAATGACATCTGAGCATTGAACCTGTCACATACCTGCTTAAACTTTTTTTTTAAGTTAACCTTTTGCTCCAGTTCTGGAGCCCTTTGAGCAGTGTTAGGCAGCCATTTACAATGTGTCCATTTGTGTTGTCCAGCAGTGCCACTGCTGGTGGAAATTGCTTGCTCTGAGGTCAGAACAAGGCATCCAACCTTGTGATCAATGCTGAGCACCTTAGTCTGACCTCCCAAGTGAGCAACTTGCATTAGTGGCCATGCTGCTGAGCAGAAGGGATGTAGCCAGGATTTTGGGAAGTCCAGACTAAGTGCCACCATTATAATGGAACACCCCCCCCCTGGCTACGTCCCTGTGAGCAGTACGGTGAGACGCACATGCAATCTGCTGCCTGGTGTTGCAATGGAGGGCCCAACATAATGGGGGGATGTCAGCACAGTTTTGGGGCATGCTTCCTACATCAAGATTTATACAGATTTCCCATATGTGTGTCAAGCTCTTTAGAGGAAGCTGAGAATTTTTTTATCTCTCTCTCTTCCAGGAAAATATAGCAGGGGATGTTCCATTGAGCTTGGATCAGAAACTCTTTGAGCTGCTTCTGGCAATCAGCCGCTGCTTGAACAACATGGAGCAGATGTTAAGCACCTGCGCACTCACCAGTGAAGAAGCTCCTATGCAACAGATGCTCTATGAGGTGGGCAGAGATGAGAGTTTTTCTACATACATGAAACTCATGTGTGCTCAACGTTTATCCTTAAACCCAGTCAAAACATATCTGGTGGTTTGGATTCAGAAGCCTCCCAGGGATGCCAGCTTTCATTTTTAAAAGAAAGGAAGAAGCAGTTTTCTATACTCTAAGATTTTAAACATTTGCTTGAAAAATTAGAGATAGCTTGGGGATTCAAAGCTGGGTTTCTCCTCTCCTAGACCAACATGCTGTCCTCTATACCACAAGTTACTTCTTTGGATTACAGTATCCCAGCTATGCTGGCTAGGGAATTCTGTGAACTATAATTTTTTTTTAAAAGGCAAGTTATTTATTTGTCTATGCTTTTTTGTCTATGGCAAATTTTAGAAAATGCTCCTTTCTTTTCCAGACAGTTTTAATTTAAACTTCTGTGGAGGTAAGGGAGTGAGCCAAAATTCCCCAAACAGAAACTGCCTGAAACTTGGAATGAGTGCCAGGAAATGGCATTTGCATTATTGCTGCAGTACATTTTCTTCATAACATCCAAATTAATTATTATATTAGGACAATGTATAATAATGTACAATAATGTAATGTACAATATAAGTTCCATTTTAATAAATAAATAATAAATAATAAAAATTTTATTTCTATCCTGCATTTTGCCAAGCAATCAAAGCGGCTTACAACAGGTTAAAATACATCCATATATACATAATGCCCCCCCTTAAAACAAGATTAAACGGTGTAAGATTAAAACTACATATTAAACCGTCTAAGGTAAATAAAATCATAATGGGCAGAGTTCACTAGACGAGAAGTCTTATTTGTGGCTGAGCATTTTATTCCGGGAAGGCCTGCCAGAAGAGATCCGTCTTAATGGCCTTTTTAAAACTCTCTAGATTGGTGATTTGACGGATCTCATCCGGCAGGCCATTCCATAAGTTGGGAGCGGCTGCAGAGTATGTACTCTGGGAGGTCGCTGTCAACCTGGTCTTTAAGGGCTGTAATAAATTCCTCCCAGAGGACCTGAGGGCACGGGGCGGATTGTATGGAAGTAGGCGATCCCTTAGATAGGTTGGGCCCAAGCCATGTAGGGCTTTAAAGGTGATAACCAACACCTTGTACTGTGCCCGGAAACTGATAGGCAGCCAGTGGAGTGACTTCAATATTGGTGTTATATGGTCACTCCTTGCTGTTCCTGTGACCAACCTGGCTGCCATATTCTGTACCAACTGGAGTTTCTGGACTAGGCACAAGGGTAGCCCCATGTAGAGCGCATTGCAAAAATCAAGTCTTGAAGTTACCAGTGCATGTACTACAGTTTTGAGGTCACTCTGTTCCAGGAAAGGGTGCAGCTGGCGTATCAGCCGAAGCTGATAGCAGACACTCTTGACCGTCGCATTCACCTGATTCCTCATCTGAAGCGATGGGTCAAGAAGCACCCCCAGACTGCGAACACAGTCTTTTGAAGGGAGCGTGAGCCCCTTTAGGACTAGAGGTTGCAGCCCAATCCCTGGTTTGGGGGGCCCCTACCGTAAGTACCTCCATTTTGTCTGGATTCAACTTGAGCTTGTTTTCCCTCATCCAATCAATTACTGCCTGAAGACACTGGTTGAGAGGAGAGATGCCATCTGTCATTGTCGCTGATGACTGGGACATGGAGAAATATATTTGGGTGTCATCAGCATACAGATAACACCCCCCTCCATGTCTACGGATGATTTCTCCCAGCGGCTTCATATAGATGTTAAATAGCATCGGGGACAGGATGGCGCCTTGAGGGACACCACAATTAAGCTCTGTTTTTGAAGAGCGACTGTCCCCGAGCATCACCCTCTGGAACCTGCCCGAGAAGAAGGAGTGGAACCACTGCAATGCAGTGCCTCCAATTTCCAACTCTCTCAGGCGTTCCAGAAGGATATCGTAATCTACAGTATCAAATGCTGCTGAGAGGTCCAGCAACACCAACAGGGTCACGCTCCCTCTGTCAGTGGCTAGACGAAGGTCATCAGTTAAAGCGACCATGGCAGTCTCCACCTCATACCCAGTCCTGAAGCCCGTTTGAAATGGATCAAGAAAATCGGCTTCATCCAAGACTGCTTGGAGCTGAAGAGCAGCTGCCCTCTTGATCACCTTGCTCAAAAATGGCAGATGGGAAACAGGCCTATAATTTTTCATGTCCAGAGGGTCCAGGGAGGATTTTTTCAAGAGTGGTCTAACTATCGCTTCTTTCAAAGAAGATGGTATATGACCCTCCCCAAGGGAAGCATTGATGATATGTCTGAAAAGTGCCATTTTCACACTCCATTCCACTCCCCAAAGGGCAAAACTAATGCAGAAACCTGGAGGATGTTCAGGAACACGTTGTATTCAAATAATAATGATCTGGTCCTATTGATGATTAACTTTCTGCACAAGGAGAGGGGGAAAGAGAGTACAAAATGCCACAGTGCTGAATATTCTCCATCAAAAGTAAAAGGTGAACAAGCCCAGAAAGACGCATTATTGTATCCTTGTAAGGCCCCCTTCACACCCTCCAACTGTCCTGTTTTGTCAGGGACAGTTCTAAGTAATCCTGTGTTATCACACTTTCTCAGCTGCTTTTAAAATGTCCCAGTTTCTCTCTCCTCTTACCACCTTCCTCCTTTGTACTCATCATCCTGCAGTTGCCACAAACTGATTTCAAAGTGCAAAACACACAATTAAATCACTGGGTGGGAGGAGGAGAGCAGGGACCAAAGTCTTTCCCTTTCCTGTAGACTGAGGCAAAAACAAACTGCTGCATCCTCACTTAGTTTGTGTGTTCTTCCTCATTAATAACGTTTGCCATCATAGCCACACTTTGATGCTGGTAGGCCTTGCATGACCCAGTTTTCATCTGTGAAATGTTTGAAGGTATGCCTTTTTCTTAACAGATTGAAACCTGATTGATATCCCAGCTACAGTACCTTTTACAAATACCATATTTACCTGCTTTTTTTGCCTTCCTCTCTTCCAGACTCTTTCTGCTGAACTACAAAAACTTCATGTAGATATTGGTGAAAAAAAGGAAGATCTTTTGAAGTCCATCACTTCTGCTGGTGGTAACCCTGAGAGATTCTCTCAGTGTTTTATCAACTTGCAGACATGGCTACAACAGACAGAAGCAGCCACTGCTTCTAGGAGCAAATGTATGAAAGCTGACTTGGACCATTACAGTAATTATGAGGTACTCCTAGTTGAATTTTCACTTTGTTTTTCTTGTATCCTTTTCAGCTACATCTCACAAGAGGCACACTTTGTCTTTTTAGCACTTGCTACCAGAATGACATCACATTGAGCATTTTGTGCCTACTCAAAACTAACATTTGGAAGCACTTAGGAAAATCATAGCCAGTTTTGTTCTATATCCTGTGTACCAATTGGGAATCAGTCCTATAGTTTCATCATGTTGTTGTTACTTTCCTATTGTTATTTTTGATAATCACAAAGTGAATAATCTTGCTGCTTTTTCATCACACCCTAACATCTACTGCTTGGTACAGCTGCATCACTCCTCCTAATGGCTGGGCCAAACCTGTGCTAATGATTATAACAGAAAAGTACTCTCTTCCTATCAAGCACACACAGGTAGATGCACATGAACACCCATAATACGTGTGCTTAAGCACATTGTTTTATAGCTTTGAGCTAAAATATATCTCCTTTGGGGACAATTTCATTTTTGATTTCCATAATGGACCCAAGCCTGAAGCAAATTATGATAATAAAATTGGGTGTCATTTTTATTTTAAATTTTGCAAGAGCAAGTGATTGCAAAACTATTTGTATTTTTTAAAGGATTCTTTCCTCCACCCCACTTTCTTTCTGGATGTATAGAGAATGATTCTGATTAAACAGTCCAGTTGAATTGCAGTTTAATTATCCTATCATTCTGTGTAATGTACCTTTGAGTTCACTTTGGGTTTGTTTGCTTGTCCCTGACACAGAATGAAATCAGGCAATTGTATGATGAGTTGATTGAGAAGAAATCCATGCTGCAACAGTCCTTTGCTGCAACGAGTAGCCATGGCATTTCCATGCCACTCCAGGTAATTAGTGGAAATATGAAGATAAAACCCAATCAGTTGTCCAGTTCTGCGCAATTTTACCTAATTTCCCTTCTTCAGTTGCAATGCCTATTGTTTTTTCCAAAATTGCAGCAATATTTTCCCCCTTGTGAGCTTAATGGCACTGTGATAACCACACTTCCTAAAAGCTGCTTTGTTTAGACCAGGTGCTCAAAGACATACAAAAGGGCATTGCCCTTTTGGACTGCACCTCAAAGAATTCCTCAACCAACAAAGCCAGTGGCCATGCTGACTGAGGGAGCCTGGGAGTTGTAGTTCAAAAAGATAACATTTCCATACTCTGAAAACAATGGAGGTAGAACTCTGACCTTCAACCCTGGCTTCTGGGCTTCTTGAAACGTCAGATTGACCAGTATTAAGAAGAGGGTGCCAAAGTTAATAGACTGTTCACATGCTCTAGTAGACTATTTATTTAAATGTTTATTTAAGATATTTCTATATCACCTTCCATCCCACAAGGGCTTCCAAGGTGATGAGTAAATAAAAGCAATTAACAGAGTGCAAACATAAAACATTTTAAAAACACATGCAAAAACACGTTGGGACATGCAACAGGGCAGGCTCATGTGGGAGGAGGTGGCCTTTCAGATGTTTTAATTTTAGATGCCCCAATTTTCTGATGCAAAGGGATCTTGTAGCACCTTTGAGACTAACCGTGGAACAAGTTGTAGTGTAAGATTTTGTAGACTTGGTCTACTTCCTGAAATGCATGGAGTGACCGGTTGCCAGGAAGGGCCTTCATATCAGACTAAATAGCCATAGAAGTGCAAAATTTGTGGTATAGTAATGAGGTGACCAGTTTTAACTATGATTGTTGAGGGATAAAGACAAGACAGTTAGTCTCATAGATCCCTTTGCATATTAATATTCCAGACCAATATGGCTATGTCTTTCAATTCTAATTTTCTAATGTTCTTATTGAGGCTGTTTTATCTCTAGAAGAATTTAGAAAATTTTCCAATAGGCAGTAAGAATAAGGATCTTTGGGAAATGGCAAGATCCTCTCCGCTTCATAGATGTAATTAAAACGATTGTCAAAAATCTTGCATCTTGTAGCTGCCCTAGAAATGCCATTGCCTACTAGTAATACCTTGTTGTTGTGTGCCTTCAAGTCATTTCTGAGTTAGGATGATGCTAAGGTGAACCTATTATGGGGTTTTCTGGAGCTTGAGAATGTGGCGCATCCAAGCTCACCCAGTGAGTTTCCATGGCCTAGAGGGGAATCAACCCCTGATCTCCAGAGTCATAGTCCAATGCTCACACCACTACATCATGCTGACTCAACCTTACTTTACCATAAAGCTTAACTATTCCATCTTTTTATTTAGAACATGGACAACTGTGAGTTGGAACTGCAGAACTTTGAAACTCGGACAGCTAAATTAAGAGAGCATGGAGAAAGACTTCATTTGCCTGTTGCCCTAGTCCATGAAGTGGATAAATTAGAGGTAAAGATGTTGAATATTATTATATCTCTAGAACTATCCATTGATGTCAGTCTAGATTAAATTAAACACAGCCACACACACCCATTACCAAAAGGACAAGTGGAAGCAAATAGAGTTACGTGCAAAATGAATTTCTTTGAATATAAAATACTGGCAAAATCTCTGTAGAGTGTTTTGGAAAATATAAATAAACAATAGCATTATTATGCAAAGGGATCTTGTATCACCTTTGAGATTAACTGTTCAAAAGAAGTTGTAGCCTAGGTTTTTGTAGACTTGGTCTATTTCCTCAGATCTACAAGATTCCTTTGCATGAATGAGTGGCCTGAAGTCACCCAATTATCAAGAGCCCTACTCAAATCTTGAAAACTGTAATTTTTCCTACTGCCTTCCATTTCCCCAAGCATTATTGTCTTTTCCAGTGAGTCATGTCTTCTCATAATATATCCAAAGTACAACAGTCTCAGTTTACATATCCAGGGTAGCCATGTTGGCCATACAGCAACGTACAATAACATCCAAAATTTGCAAAACAGTGCTACCTTTATTGGACCAACTAAAATACACAAGGTAATTGATGCAAGCTTTCAAAGCTCCACTGGGTTCTTTATCAGACAAAGGTGCTAAAATCGACAGGTGGGGGAAAACTAATGATGTTAGAATCACATTTCATCAAGATATTATTGTTATTAACATCTTAACATCATCATTTTCCCCTTCCTATCTGATTTTTAATATCTTTGCCTGATGAAGAAGCCAGTATGTTAAGATTGTATGGAGAGAGATCTGTGCAGGCAGGGGCCATTCCTTTTGGCCATGTCGGTTCTGGGAGACAAAGAGTCTTAAAGTCTGAGAAATAAAATTTGAACTCCATTAGCAACACAAAAAAGACTTTTGAGATCAAGGTTGCCTCTGTCCTTTGGGAGGCTACACTCCCCCTTATTAGGCAGAGAACATTTCTAGGTTTAGCAATCTTCAATCCTACAGTCTTATCACACAGAGGGCGAATTGGTAAAATCCATGCAGAAATGGGATTTCAAAATCTGGATGTTGTTTGTCAGATGCATTGGCATGAAAGAGAAATAATGTGAAAATAATCCGAACAGAAAGCTTCAGCAAAAGTAAAAAAGAGCTGGTTTTGACGACTTTGCGTTCGGGTTATTTTTGCATTATTTGTCTTTCAAAGGTTGTCTGAAAAACATCCTGCAAATGTGGGGGTTTTTTTCTCCAAATTTCTGATCAGGTTAACCCCCGAACATCATCTGAAAAACAACCTGCAAATGCAGGTTTCAGTTTAAATTTAGTTTTTGCACAGGATTCGTCCCGTGTGATAAACTCCATAGGGAGAATTCAGGCTTCATTTGCTCTAGGACCCATTTATTTGTCTTTTTAGCAGTCCAAAGTGTCCATAGAACTCTTCTCCAGCACCACATTTCAGTTGAGTTGGTAATCTCTTGTAAATAGCAAGTGAAGTCCATTAATTATAATTTTTTTTGATTTCTAGGAAGTGCTGGATGCCCTGTGGAGGATCCTGAGAGCTAAACAGAGGGAGCTAACATCTCCATTTATTAGTGAACAACAACATGAAGCTTTGTTACAGGGACTAGCAGAGCTCATAGATCTTGGCCAAGAGAAAGTTATTCAAGTTTCCAACCTGAAAGCTATCAGTCAAGCTAATTTACAATTTCACCTACAAAATCACAAGGTAACAGCTTTCTGCTCAAAGAACTTTTAAAGGTGTGATTACCCCTTCCTTTAAGATGACACTGATGGCTTTTTATCACAAAATCTGCTAAATGACATAGAAACAAAGAGCTGGGTGAAAATGCTTTGTGAACTGCTGTTTCCAGATATAAGGATATGGAGATATATGAAGTACAGCAATCAAATAAGGGTATGATTAGTTTCTTTCTTGTTTACTTTTCACTGGGTGCATCTACACTGTAGAAATAATGCAGTTTGACATCATTTTAACTGACATGGCTCCTTCCTACAGGATCCTGGAATTTGTAATTTTTTGAGGCTTCAGCACTCTGGCAGAGAAGGCTAAAGACCTTGTAAAACTACAAATCCCAGGATTCCATAGGATAGAGCTACAGCACTTACAGTGATGTCAAACTGCATTATTTCTACAGTGTAGATACACTCGCTTTGAGCTTTTAACATAAATCAGTCACAGACAAAGCAGGGATTCAGACCCTGTTCTTCAGAGTCGTAGTCCAGTGCTCAAACCACTACACCATGCTCGCTCATTCTGCTGTAATTACTTTGCTAGCCATATTATTTTGACAGAAGTAAAATACAGCCGTGCTAATGAGGATTAATGTTTACAAACTGCACAGGAGAACGATTGCATAAACATGAAACAATTCTCTACTTAACTCTTTTGAATGTTAAGTTAAAAGAAGCAGTTAGTCACTTCTGTTGTCTTCAGACAAAAATGGCTGTAATTTTATCTCATCAAAGTAGAAAAATGCCTACTTGTGAACAGAATAGGAAAAGAAGCACATTATGTATGGAAATGCTCTTTGTAAAAGTCATGAAGAGAAAAATAGCTTGCTCCATTGGTCAAAGGCTCAAATCTGGGGGCTCAAACTGCTAAGCAGTAATTCTTCAGCTTTAATGCTTTGCATTCTCAGTAGAGAGAGAGAGTGTGCGTGTGTGCGTGTATGTATGTGTGCACATGGATATATATGTATGAATACTTGTGTGTGTACATCTCTATGCACACATGCAGATGAATAATAATAATAATAATAATAATAATAATAATAATAATAATAATAATAATAGGATTTATTTATATACCGCCCAATCACTGGGAATCCGAGCGGTTTACAACAGTGGGGATAATAGACGGTTCCCTGCCCTCAGGCTTACAATATAAAAAGACATGACACAAAAGGAGAAGGGAATGGTGAGGGGGGGATGAAAAAATAATAGTAATTGGTAAAGCATCATTGCTAACTGGGCTCAACAAGCCAAACTGTTCTCCTTTAAAAATGGAAAAATCACTCATTTTATTCCAAATCCAAATGCAAGTTAAATCAGACCTTGTTTATTATTGATTCATTGACTGTTTTGATTTGTACCCCACCTTTGTCCTATTATGAAGCCCAGAGCAGCTTACAGTATAAATTAAAACAAAGTAGCTACAGTAAAACAATATGTGGTATAAAAGTTTCAAAAAGCATGAAACAACCAATCTGGCTGCAATTATTTAAAAACATGAAAGTAAAACAATTAAAAACACAGAAAACACGTATTATGTATTGCACAACCTTCTACCTCAACCAGTTAAACACAAAAGGCCTGTTTAAATAAGGAGGTCTTTGCCTGCCAGCAGAAAGAGAGCAGAACAGGAACCAACCAGGCCTCTCTCAGGAAGGAGTTCCATATCTTAGGACTTGTCTGCATGGGCCAAATAAAGTGGTTTCCCCTCTCTCCCGCTATGACTTGTCTGCACAATGCAGGGCCAAAGCCCTGATTCTACTGCAGACTCTCTTCACCATGTGAGGTCAGTTCTGCATCACACCATGCCTGTTTTAAATCAAGTTTAAAAGATTTACCTTTTGATCTTGATTTCCCAGGAAACCCTGGTGCATTTCAGGACTACGTCAGGTAGCTATTTACATACATTTGTGCCACTGTGCCACCCAGTGTGAATCATCCCCTCTGAGGTCACAATGAGGCACCCAGTCTTTGATCAATGCTGGCCACTTTGCTTTCAAGCTCAGAGGGAAGAGCTCACAGCGGCAGTGCCACATGGCACAGCAGGATGTGTCTATAGACAGCTGTGTGGCATTGCTCCAGAATGTGGAGATAATGGGAGAAATTTAGGCAGCTCCAGGGAATTTCTGGCCAGTATACTTTTAGGAGTAGCCACTGAGAAAACTCTTCATCTCATGTGTACTTACCATCTCATGTGCACTTACCACCCTGTGTGGGTTGTAGGGCAGAAAGAAAGCTCTCTCTTGGTGATTGTAAGATTTTGGCAGGCTCATATGGGAGATACAGGCTTTTGGATAATCTGAACCTAAGCCATAGAACACTTTATAGGTGACAACCAACCATTTGAATTGTGCCCTGAAAGGAACCAGCAGGCAGTGATGCTGCTTCAGCAAGGGTTATCTGTGCTCCATATAATAAATAAATAACCAATCTCTATAATTGCATCCCCATTGACCAGGACACTTCACAGTAAGGATACATCCAAAGATTTCCATGCTGAACAAGCCCAAAAATAACAGGATGAGAATTAATGTTGACATAATTAGTTAACAGCTACTACAGGTGGTTCTTTTGTATTTCAGTAATATAGTAAGCATTTTTGAAATTTAAAAAGTATGTATTTTTATTTTTAATCAAAAGCTTCAAATAAAGAAAGTGATTGAGATACTTTTTAAATAAAAACCTTCACCAGGCACTTATATAGTGGACGTAATGCACTTATAAGGAAATTGTGTTGTGTTTTTTTTAAGTGAACTTAATGTCCTGTACTTAATGCTATTCTTAATGCTATTTTTTTCTTTCTGGATGCAGAGCTTTTTCAGTAATCTTAAGACTCACATGCTGCTTGTGCAAATGTGTTCCCAAAAAGTAGTACCTTCTGTATTACAAGAGAGAGAGAGATCCTGGAAGAAGATGGTAGAGGAGGTCAAATCATTGGAACAGCAAGCTGTGCAACACGGAGCCTGTTTGGAAAGGCTGTTACAGGTAAAGAAATAAGATGACAATTGAGTGAAACATAGGGATGTGTTTATTGCAAGGGTGGGTCACTTGCTGCCCCAGATAATATTAAGAAGAATTATTCTCCCCTTAAGCAAGCCATGGGGTTATTTTTTAATAAAATAATTTTCATTTTGAAGGAGGGAAGAAGAAAAATATGCAAATTTTCTGCAGGCTGCAGTGGATCAATATAATAATACAGTAAGGAAATGGTCCAGATTGTTTCATGGCTGCACAGAAGACACTGGGAGCTTCTGACTGTTTTTACATTAACCAAATTTTGATACGCCAACCTCAACCCTTAATAGCACTACCTGTGGTGAATGAAAACAAGCCAACTTTTTTTTTTATGCTGCTTGTGTTTTTTTATGCTGCTTGTAAACTGTATTGTATTGTATTTTACCTGTTGTAAACCGCCGTGATCGTGGGAACGGCGGTATATAAATAAAATTTCATTTCATTTCATTTCAACTTCATCCCCTGTGATTTGAAATAATCAACAAATCATAGTAAAGATGCAGCAAACTGTGTCTAGGTTCAGATGATGTGGGAAACCCTGTTTAATCTAAAAGGGATGGAAAAGCTTTCAGACACCTTGCATAGCCTCCCTTAGAGATACAAGGAGAGACTAATTCCAGGTTAATTCAAGTGTTATTTTGATTTGCTATGTTGATGTATTGTATTGTTTTGATTTGTTGTGAACCGCCCTGATCACAGGAAGGGCGGTATACAAATAAAATTTTTATTATTTATTATTATTAATGTTAAGTACAGTATGCCCACGTCATACGTGGCTTTCAGCTTATGCTAACAGCCTCACACCGGAAGAGGGAATGGCACACGTGCCACGGGCACAAGCCCCATTGTTTTAAATGAGGCTCCACATATGTGGTATTTCCCTTACGCGGTGTGTGTGTGTTCCAGAATATATCTCCTGCGTAAGGGAAGGGGACGCTGTAATTATTTAGTAATACATCCAGATGAGACCAGTGACTCTTTGTGGTATGATTGGGCAGATATTTTGAGTAACAGGATATATCCATGAAATAAGGATATTGAAGAGCTTGAAAAGAAATTACTGTTGTATACAATAAAATGCTGTGATAAAGCTGTGCTTCGTTCTCTTAGGACTGGATAGAATTTGATGACAGCTACCTGTCCTTCTATCAAAAACTAGAGACTCTGTCTTGTGAGGTGCCTTCTGTGAGTCTGGTGGGAAAAACAGAGGAAAGGTTAATGGAAAGAACTCGCCTCCTCCAGGTATTTCCTTGTCTCTAGAATGCGTAACTTGCATTATCCCAATTGTTGTTGCATTTGTTGTTATGCGCCTTCTGACTTACGATAACTCTATCCTAGGATTTTCTTGGCAAGATTTGTTCAGATTTGCCATTGCCTTCCTCTTAGGTTGAAAGAATGTGATGTACATATGGTCACCGGGGGGGGGGGGGGTGTTCCATGGCAGAGCCAAACTCGTAGTCCAACATTCAAACCTATCCACTAAGCCAGCTCTCAAGTTAATACATGCATTTTGTGAAAGTGTACTTAAACAGTTCATTCAGCCCTTCAGATCAGAGCTACTTCAAGGGCTTTAAAATAAGATATATTCTGATTGAGCAGCTCACAGATATTTGAGTGTGGATTCAAAACTTGGAAAAATGACTGTTTTAAACTAAGCCCCACCCTGCCCCCCACCAGCATGGTCAGTGGCCATGCTGGCTGCAGTTTTGTAGGAGTTGTAATCCATAAAGAATTACTTCCCAAGTTCTTGCTTTAGATGGTGGGGAGATAAAGGTATCCAGGAAGGCCACCATAGTTTGACTAGTCATCAGGTTAATGTGTTATTGAGAACATTCACTGTTGCCCAGTATGTTCATGGAGACTGAAGTACCAGATGTTTCATATAAAGCTGAAATGAAAAAGTCTCCTATCTTGGAGTGCTTAAGACAAATTTTGTGCTTCCCAAGACAGGCTTTTGGAATGGATAGAGATGGATGTAACAGAGCTTTTTTTTTTTTTTTTTTTGGAGAAACCCAATCAGGGAGTATTCGCTGTTAAATTATGATGAAGCTGAAGTGGTCCAAAGAGCATAAGTTGGGCACCATGATAGAGATCACCTGTTCCCCCTAATGGCATTGTAACCAACAAAATTGTTTGACCGTCATCATAAAATACTTTGGTTGCTAAGAATGATAAAATTATCATTGGGTGATACATGAAATTTGTCTCACCTTTGCCATCTATTCCATACTAAAATGAATGGTAAGTGTGAGAGATTAAAGGGAAATAAACCAGTGAACAACCTGTAATTGTACTTTTCATTTTGCTCCATATGTTCTTTCTTAGCAAATCAAAAAGAATATTGAATTGGAAAAGGCCAAGTATCATCAGCTAGTCAAAGAAGGGAAAAATGTGATGGAGTTTGTGAACTGTTCTGAACTGGAAAGCCAGGTTGGGAAGCTACAAGAGCAGTGGGCAGCTCTTTCTCAAAAAGTTGACCATGAGCTTCAGAGATTTGAAAGTTTACTCAAACTCTTGTCCAGGTAAGTGAGATATGTATTATTTTCTTCACTTTATAGCCTGGCTGTGCTCTCTGGGGATGATGGTAGTTTTAGTCAAACATTTGCAGAAACCTGGTGTACAACCTCAAGCCAGCTTTGAACAGCAACAACAACATCTAAAAGCAACATATTTGTGGTAGCTTTGTTGACCATGCAGCAAAATATAACAAAATCCACAAAAGACTGATAACCGTATTGATCAGCCAAAATGCAGAAAATATATCACTCAAGGTTTCAATGTGTCACTGGCTTCTTCATCAGCCAAATATGTTAAACATCATACAGGAAAAGAAAAGTGGTGATGCTAGAATCACAGACCTACATTTTGTCTCAGATGTCATTTGTCAGATTGTCAGTTAAGAATTTTGGATTTTGTTGTAACACCTAAAGGAATTTTCTGGAGATGAGTGGGCATTGTTATTGGCTTGTTGTTTTTTTTGTGTGTGCTTTCGAGTCAGTTTCAATTTATGGCAAGTCTAAGGCAACCCTATCATGGAGTTTTCTTGGCAAGTTTCTTCTGAGGGAGTTTGCCATTGCCATCCTCTGAGGCTGAGAGAATGTGACTTGCCTAAGGTCACCCAGTGAGTTTACATGCCCAAGATGGGATTTGAACCCTGGTCTCCAGTCATAATCCAGGGCTCAAGCCACTATACCATGCTTGCTTGGAGCATGAATTTGCTGTAATAGAAAGCACATGCTGTGTATGCACTTTGTTTTTAAAGGAAACCACAGATTTTTTCATCACCAAATTTACTGCAAAATGGTAGAAGAAACCCAGCAAAGGACCTTTTCTTGTTTAATTTGGTGGCAAAGGGGCAGCAGCTGGAGCAGGAGTAGAGAATCATATCTAATGCAAGAGTGGTCATCTGCTGATTGAGGGGCTGCATTGGCCCATGCTGAACCCACATGGACTATACAGTACCCTGCTGCTCAATTTTGGTTGCTTGGCAGCAAAATCTTCTCTATTATGATGAAGTACCTGGGGTACATGGGGAGTGAATGTACTCTGTTTTGGAAAAGTTAAAAGAGCTGTCCAAAGTGGTGAAGCGCTTAAGAGACAGGATGAAACACCTTGGTTAATTCATTTAAAATATGAGCTAAAACCTAGAGTGAATTAAAAATCCAACTGACATGTAAGTTCACAGTCACATCACTTTATGTGGCCCTCCAAATGTTGCTGGCTGATGAACGCAAGCCATTATGGTGAATGATAAGCAATGATGGGAAAGCCAAAGGTTTCCCACTGATGTCCTAATGGCTTCATTTGTCACTGCTTCTTTAAGCAAGAAAAATATTGTTGTTTTGTGTTAATTTTCTGTAATGGTCAGCCACCTTTGAAGCGTGTTATGAGGCAGAAAAATGGGACTGTGAAGTTTATAGTGTTGGCCATTTTTTCTACTATAGTTCCAATTTTGATTTGTTTCTGCAGCTACAACAGAGAGTCGAAGGATCTGGATAGCTGGTTGGCACTAGCTCAGCAGCGTGTGAATGTCTGGAAGGACCAATCGTTTCATGCATCCCAGGACCTCACCACTGTCAGAAACAATATACAGAGCTTACTTGTAAGTTGAGCAATTTTTATGGGGTAGACAGTAATTGTAGAGCACAAGAACTGCCTTGCTGAATCAGGTCAAAATTCTATATAGTCCAGTATAGAGTTTTTCTGTTGTGACCAGGCTGAAGAACTCATAAGGTTGTTATTTACTCCCAACATCTAGTACACAAAGTATACTGCTTCTAAATATGAAGATTCCATTTTAAGGTGTAATATTTTGTATCTTGTTTTCTGAAAGCCTTTTCAAAAACAGGTACACTGCAGAACTAATGCACCTTGATACCCCTTTAACTGCCATGGCTCATACTGTGGTATTTGTAGTTTTGTGAGATATTTAGCCATCTCTGTCAGAGACCGCTGATACCACAACAAACTGCAACCCCCCAGGGACCCATAGGATGGAGCCATGACAGTTAAAGCAGTGCCAAACTGCATTAATTTTGCAATGTGGTAGCAGCCTTATTTATGATTTAATTAGTCACACATTTATCTTTACACCAACACTATGAGTTAGCGCAGGCTGAGAGAAAGTGTCTATCTAAAATCGGCCAATGAGTTTAATGTCTTAGTGGGAGCTCGAACCTAAATCTCCCAAGTCCCAATCCAGTATCCTAACCACTACACCACACTGTCTGTCTAACAAATAAACAAACAAAACATTACCATCCAAGCAACAGTGTTTTCTTACAATTCAGAACCATCATCTTTTTGTTTAAAGTTATCTGTGTGTGAATTCTGTGAATTCTTTTCTGCTCTTCAGGAATTCACTAAAGAAATTGATGAGAAATCTTCCTTGAAGTCATCAGTCATAAGCACTGGCAATCAACTCTTGCTTGTTAAGGAATCAGATGGTGCGGTGCTGCGCTCATCTTTGACAGAATATGAGCAGAAGTGGGGTGATCTGATCACTCAGTTGCCAGGCATCCAAGAGAAGTTTCACCAGGTAAAAAAGAAAATCAAGAACTAGGTATTCAGTGTTGCTGTATTATTCGGCTCAGTCATTCCTGTATTCAAAGCTTCCTAGCTATCCATTTTGCCTAAGCAAAATCTACCTATGTTAAATGCTGCTGTTATTGCAGCTTTCTTGAGTTTTCGTATGAATCAAAGATCGCAAGCATTTGTATAAAACTAAAGGATACAATCCAGCAAACAAGTAAGTATGCTAAAGTCCCATGGGCATCATATTCTGGGATGTGCCTGATAATTCCTTCATCTTTCTTCAAAGTCTTTGTGTTCAAGACATTAAACATCCCTTCTTGTTCCCCTTTCAATGCATACATTTGTGAAATCAGTGACTCCTTCTAAAGTTGTGAATATTAGGGAACAGTCACTAAGACCAGTGCTAGGGAATTTAAAGACTGTGTCTGCACCACATTCAGAGGGAGGGCAGGTCCGTGTAGGAGAAAAACAAGGACAAAAAGAAAGCCACTTTGTGCAAGGAATTGATTTCTTCAAAACAGATAGGTGGCATGCACTGGCTGCATGCAGCCCTTTCCTTCTCTATTGTTTCTGCAAAAAGGTGCAGTTTTTCTAGGGGAGCACTGCTATTGAAGTGCTTCCCTACTAAAACTGCAACCTTTTAAACATATAAACAAGGTCTGAGGGGAGGGGGGGTGTCACATTCCTTTTAAAAAGAAAGCCTCCAGAAAGTATAATTCTGCTTAAAAACAAGGTGCATGCCCTCTGTACACATTATTTACATTTAAGAAAGCATGGATGCAAGCACCCCTATTTTGGGGATTGGGGAGGCAGTATATAGACAAATGGATAAACATAAAATGCATAAAGAAGAAGTGTATATTTAAGAATAGTTTATTTTATTTGTTGTTGTTTTTAATGTAGTCAAGTGGTTCTATAATTTCTTATCAGTTCCAGATGGCAAAGCTGCCATCTCATGAGGCCATCACAGAATTAACTGCCTGGATGAATCACATTGACCAACAAAGAAAGAATGAGGCTACTGTTGATTTGCAGACTCCTGCGTGCCAAGTGGAAAGGCTTCTTAAGAAATACAAGGTAAGACAATAGAATAATACTTCTTCTTCGTGGTCTCTGCGAATCACAAAAATGGGTTATTCTGCGCCTGCGCAGCAAACTCCGGAAACTTCTAGAATCTCTAGGCAGAATGCAATGTATCTTTCTGCAACTTTTTGGCGGTAACTCCGCCCACCCCTATATAAGTCCCCTAGCGGCCCTACTGCTCTCCAGTTCCTTCATTCCGCCGCACTAAGCAGCTCAAGGAACTTCGCTAGTGTTAGCTCTCAATTGTCTCAACGGCTTGACTTCGGATTTGGTAACGGACGACGGTTTTTTCCCTCAATGGCTTCTTTCAAAAGATGTGCCAAGTGAGGGGTGAAAATCCCCATGGCCGATGGCCACGACAAGTGTGTTCTCTGCCTGGGGGAGACACACATCACGGGGGCTTGTCCCCACTGCAAGGCCATGTCCGTGCAGGCCCTAAAAAATAAGGACCGGACCCTCAAGGCTGCGCTTTACGACAAGGTCCTTAGCCAGCCATCCACTTCATTGGCCTCCGGAGAGGGAGAGGATGGAGCCTCCATCCCTAAAAAGAAGCAAGGAGACAAACACAAGGCCTCCAAAGCTTCTCGTCCTGGCCGGGATGCGAAACGGGACACCAAACGGGCCCGCTCAGCTTCACCGCCCGCTAAGACCCGTCGTAAGGGACCCCCGAGCACGGTCTCAGTGCCTCCGCCGGTGTCAGCGTCACCAACTGCCCCAGATCTTCAAGATGTGACGGTGACAACACCCATCCCGATCTCGGCCTCCATCCCGGTGCCGCTCGAACCGAGGATCTTAGTGTCGAGTCACCTCTCCGTACCACCTGACCAACTGCAGATAGTGGACCTAGACCACTCGTCAGAGTCGGAGGGAGAGATTCCAGATTCGGATGCACCGCTCTCCCCTAGGCAGAGGCCAAGATCCCGGTCCCGCTCACCCGTCCGGGACAGACACCGTACCCCCGTTGGCAAGGACAGAGGTGTCCTAGGAGCAGAGGCAGATGCAGCTACAGCCTACGATCTCCTCGACAAGGGACCCCCTGACCAAGACCTATTTGAGTCGTACCCAGATCTGGTGTATGACCACCGGACCGGCCAGTACCTCCTTCCAGTTGCGCCCTCGCAGCTCCGGCGCAACATCCCCGGACCTACGAGGACTCGCACCGCCCCAGCCCAGCCAGTCGACGTGGACTATGGTGCTGGGAGAGACAGGTCTCCAACTCCTCACACGAGGAGCCACTCTCGGTCCCGAACTCGTTTGCGGACCCGTTCTCCATCCCCATCCCACTCGATGTCTCCACGGTCGGATGCAGACTCTTCCTTTGTGCCCGTGGGACCTGCAGCACCATCCCCTACGGACGACGTAAAGGCCTTCGGGGACCGTATCATTAGAATGGTAGATGCCTTCAAATTGGAGGTGGCTCATCCCGATGACGACGCCCTAGACCCGGTGGAGAGAAGAATCCATGGGTCGGCGCCAGCTCCTCCAGCCTTCGCCTATCTCCCATCACTGGAGAAAATAGCTAAGCGGTCCTGGGAAACACCGGCCACGATCTCATCTACCTCAAAGAAGATTGAGAACCTATACAGGGTCACCCCGTCGGCTCCTTCCTGGCTCTCTAATCACCCTAAACCGAACTCGGCCATCGTGGAGGGTGCTCAGACTTCCTTTGCTCCCAGGCCCTCCTCATTGCCTGTCGACAAGGATAGCAAGAAATTAGATGGGCTGACGAAAAAGTTTTACGCTTCAGCAGCCTTGGACATGAAGATCTCCAATTACGCTGCTTGTATGGGCGCATACATCCAATTTCTTGTTGAAAAGATGGACCCTACCATTAATGAACTCCCTGATGATAGGAGACGGATGATGATTGCCTTGCGCAACGAGATACACCTTATGGCGGGTCAACAAATCATCTCCGCGAGGCACTCCACTGATTGTGCATCTAAGGTGTTGTGTGGGTCCATAGCGCTCCGCCGTTACGCATGGCTGTGGGCGTCGGAGCTCACTCCCCAGGCCAAGGCAGCGATTGAAGACATGCCCTTCGACAACTCGGGCCTCTTCAACAAGGACACAGACGAGAAAGTCAGCTTTCGGTACCGTATGAAGACTGCGGCCAGAAAGCACGGTATGTCAGCTACCTCTTCTAAGACCCCACGGCAAAGGTACTCCTCCCAGAGATCTTGGTACCCCTCTTCTCAATACCGCTACCACCAACAAGAGCGGTCTTACTATAACCAGGACAAAGGCCCCCAGAACAGGGCACCCCAATCACCGGCTGCTCCTTCTGACAGGCGCCAATCTTCCCAACCTAGATACCAACAAGGTTATAAGAAAAAGGACACTCGAGGCAGAAGAAAGTTCTGAAGCCTTCCTGCGCGCCTCGTTGTTCCATCTTTCCGTGACAGACTAATGCCCTTTTTCAACATCTGGGCATCCATCACTAATGACTCATGGGCACTTAACATCGTCCGTAGGGGCTATGCCCTTGAATTTTCCGAGCTCCCACCAACCGGGACTCTTATTTCCACCCACTCCTCGGACACCCTTCTCGACGAGGTGCGCTCTCTCTTATCCAAAGGCGCCATCGAACCCGTTCACCCTTCTCAGGCCCGACATTGTTTCTTCTCCAGATACTTTACCATCCCTAAGAGGGATTCAGGCCTCAGGCCAATAATGGACCTTCGAGCCTTAAATTGTTTTATTTTGTGCAAGCGTTTCCGGATGATAACTCTTGCCTCTGTGTTGCCACTCCTACAGGAAAATTCCTGGTTTGTGACACTGGACCTGAAGGACACTTATTTTCATATTTCCATACAAAACGACCACCGCAGGTTCCTCGCATTCGCCATCGGGACGCGGATCTACCAATACAGAGTCCTTCCCTTTGGCCTCTCCACAGCTCCAAGAGTCTTCACCAAATGCATGGCACCTGTGGTGGCCTACCTGCGCCAAAGAGGGATAACAGTCTTCCCATATCTAGACGACTGGCTCTTTACGGCACTGTCCAAAGACATTCTGCTCCAAGACGTCCGTTTCTCTCTGTCCTTACTCCACGCACTGGGCCTTCAGGTGAACTTCGAAAAGTCATACCTGACCCCAACCAAACGCATAGACTTCATAAGTACCACCCTGGACTCAGTAGCACTAAAGGCTTACCTCCCAGAAACAAGATTCCAGGCCCTATGCACCGCGCTACACCCATGCATCCGCCGAAGGCGCGTAAGGGCTCGTTTGGTCCAAGTCGCGATGGGACATCTGGATTCCACACCTTGCATATCAACGTCTTGGAGATTCTAGCCGTCGAAAAAGCCCTCAGGGCCTTCCAGACGGTGCTCTCTCACAAGGTTGTGTTGCTCCTCATGGACAACACCACCGTGATGTACTATTTAAACAAACAAGGGGGCACCAAATCAGACACCCTCCTCTCCGTGACACTTCGAGTTTGGGAGTGGTGCATCAGTCACAGGATACTGCTCCAGTGCATCCACCTTCCCGGAGACCAGAACCACCTAGCAGATCAACTCAGCAGGTCACCCTCCACTTGCCACGAATGGAGGTTACATCTGGGCGTAGTGGAAGTCCTCTTTGCACAGTGGGGAACACCACAGTTGGACCTTTTTGCCTCTCGCGCCAACGCCCACACACCGGCGTTTTGCTCACGAACCTGACAGCCGGGCTCCAAGGGCGATGCTTTTCAGCTTCCATGGGCCTTCTTTACACCTTTCCCCCGTTCCCACTCATCACCAGGGTCTTCTCAAAAATGATGACTGACTGCTCGAATGCGATTCTCGTCACACCGTGGTGGCCCAGACAGCCTTGGTTCGCCCCTCTGTTAAGGTCGACCCACGACCATCTCCGACAGGAACGCCGACCCGACCTGCATTCCCTCCACAATGGACAAGTCCTCCACCCCAAGATCCACTCTCTCCCATTGGTGGCATGGAGGATCCAGTACTAGAGACACTCCCACCTAAGGTCCAAGAAGTACTATGGGCATCACAAAAGCCTGCCACTCAAAGATCCTACACTTACAAGTGGAACAAGTTTCTTGATTTTCTATGGTCCCGAGAGGTCTCTCCATCCCGTGTGTCCGTCCCACTAGTCCTGGAATTGCTCATGACTCTGATGGAGGCGGATCTGTCTCTTAGCTCCATAAAAGGCTACCTATCAGCGATATCGTCCCATTATTTCTTCAGGGACAAGCCTTCTTTGTTTAGAGACCCTCTTATACGGCGGTTCCTCAAGGGATTCAACAACCTTCACCCACCGGCCTCGATCCCATCTTCAGCATGGAGCTTGGACACGGTCCTATCCAGTCTAGTCTCCAAGCCCTTCGAACCCATGGCTACCACGGACCTGAGACTTCTGACCTGGAAGACAGCCTTCTTGGTTGCTATCACTTCGGCTCGTCGGGCAGGTGAACTTTGTGCTCTCAGGGTGGATCAACCCTTTCTGTGTTTTCACAAGGACAAGGTAGTCCTCCGTACGGACATTACATTCCTGCCTAAGATTGTGTCGGCTTTTCATATGAACCAGGACATTGTCTTGCCGACTTTGGCCCCGAACCCGACCACAAACTCGGAACGCCAGATCCGTGCCTTGGACGTCCGTAGGGCGCTGGCATTTTATGTGGACAGAACATCATCAATACGGCGCTCTGAGAGACTGTTTGTCTGTTACTCTGACACTAAAAAAGGTTTGCCTGTATCAGCCCAACGCTTTTCTAAGTGGGTGATCAACACTATCCACCTCTGCTATCAACTGGCTGACAAGCCCGTACCGAGTCGGGTTCGAGCTCATGCAACTAGGGCGGTAGCTGCATCCTCCGCCTTTCTGACTGGGGTCCCACTGGAAGATGTGTGCAAGGCTGCTGTCTGGTCCCAGCCATTGACATTCATCAGACATTACAGGCTGGACGCCAGAGCCAGACATGAGGCAGCCTTTGGGAGGGCAGTGTTACTTTCTGCCATTCATTAAAGTTCAGTCAGGTATAATAAACTCAACACTTGTTGATTGAAATTGTTTATTGCTTTATTGTCATATTGAACTCTTATTGAACATGTGACACTCCCTCCTCCTCTACTTTAGCTCGCTAGTCTAACCCATTTGTGTGATTCGCAGAGACCACGAAGAAGAAGGACAGGTTACCTACCTGTAACCGTGTTTCTTCGAGTGGTCATCTGCGAATTCACACAAACCCGCCCATCCTCCCCTCAGTGTCCTGCTATTAACAACGCTTGTGGCCGCATTGTTAGCGGCTCATTCGGAACTGGAGAGCAGTAGGGCTGCTAGGGGACTTATATAGGGGTGGGCGGAGTTACCGCCAAAAAGTTGCGGAAAGATACATTGCATTCTGCCTAGAGATTCTAGAAGTTTCCGGAGTTTGCTGCGCAGGCGCAGAATAACCCATTTGTGTGAATTCGCAGATGACCACTCGAAGAAACACAGTTACAGATAGGTAACCTGTCCATTTCCTAGAAGCTGATTCCCTACTGCTATGGCAGACAAAAATATAAGAATATGAATAAGGAATCACAATGAAGGAACTTCCCCTAATGAACTGTTGCAGTGACCAAAATGGGTATCTGTTATAGAATGGAGCACTAGGAGAATGTTCCTGTGCTCCTGAGGAAACGTCCTGTTTTGCAAACATGGAATGGTGAATGTGATGCCCTGCCTGGGGTAACTGATATCCATAAAATATGAGTTCATAGCTCTGGTGCAATGATGCCAATGTCCACACAGAAGGAAGAAGAATTTGTAGTTTTATTTGCTATAGCAAATAAATATCTGGTCTCATGACCCAAAAGACTGAAACAAAGAAAAGAAAACAGACATACTGTACATGCATATATACTTTTCAGTATGACAATCACACAGACACATAACAGTGACTGCTTTTCTTGTTTCATCCTCGTGTAATCCCCTTATACATCATCCCAGCATACCTGTCTCCTCTCCACAGGAAACACGTCACAATTTGTTTCAGTCATAAATTTGGGTGACTGCCATGGAGTTTTATTCCAATCTTATTTTGGAAGGAATCTCTAACCTCTTTTACCTGCTTTTTTCATTTCTGATGTTTAGCCTCATAGCTTTTTGGGGTGAAAGTGTAACATGCTCAATTGTTATTTAAAACATCTTTGCAAAAAAGACAAAAAAAAAAAAGGTTTGCAGAGTAGTCTTCTGTCTTATAGTCTGAAAGACATGATATCAGAAGAAAAGGGATTGGGATGAAGGAAGAAATTGACATTGACTTCAGCACCAGTACATAGTTATAATAAGTTAGTTATAATGCTTCTTTCTGGCTGATGGACAGAAGCTTCCCACACTTACTCCTTTTCTGGCCTATGTTGGTCTTCCCATTGTCACAATGTTCTGACTGAGAGAGGGAACAGCATCCCAATAACTTTCAGTGCCCTGGCTGATGTTAGAGACCAGAATGTCTTGCCCTTCAGTTAGGTAACCCGAAAGCTGACAGGGGCCACCACTAACCTTGTCACACTGGCTGCCTATTAGTTTCCGGGCACAGTACAAGGTGTTGGTTATAACCTTTAAAGCCCTACATGGCTTGGGTCCAACCTATTTGAGGTATCACCTGCTCCCATATAATCCTCCCCGCACCCTCAGGTGTTCTGGGAGGAATCTATTGCAGCCTTTAAAAAACAGACTAACTGCTACCTCCCAGAGGGCCTTCTTTGCAATTGCTCCCAGACTATGGAATGGCATGCCGGACGAGATCTGTCAAATTGCCAGCTTAGACAGCTTTAAAAAAGCTGTCAAGATGGATGTCTTCCAGCAGGCCTTTCCTGAATAAAAGTGCCCGGCCACAGAATGACTGCCCTGCACATCATGTATTAGCCCACTGCTCTGTCCTCATTATATATATAATTCTGTTTTAATATATATTTTAATTGTAACATGTTTAATCCTGTTTTAAGGGGGGGAATTTGGGACACAATGTTGTAAATGTGGATTTTAAGGTGTTGAGAGCCACTTTGATTGTCTCGTCACAGAAAAGCGAGATACAAATAAAAGATTTATTTATTATTATTTACAGTACCCTTGTAGGATTGTGTCACTTTATTCATAAAAAGATAACAGTGGGGTATTCCTAGAGTTGGAAGATACCCTCCCAGTGTGGGAATCTAGAGCCAAAAGTATCCCTAATGGCATAGGTGGCTGGTGTCTCTGTTATTGAAAACAGGGTGTTCCCCCCACCCTCGTATGAAGGTCTTATTTTCTATGGGAGTTACCTAAATACTTGAACCTATGCTAGGACTAGGATAGCATCATACAATACAGCACGTCAATGTAGACACTGCTTTTAACACTGAGGTTGTTATGGATGCATTTAAATAATTTCTGACTTATGGCAACCCTAAGGCAAATCTGTCATCGGGATTTCTTGACAAGAATTGTTCAGAGGGGGTTTGCCATTGTCTTCCTCTGAGGCAGAGAGTGTGTCTTTCACAAGCTCACCCAGTGGGTTTCCTTGGCTGACCATGGATTTAAATCATGGTCTCCAGAATCTTAGTCCAACACCCGAACTTCAACATCATGCTGGCTCTCCGTCTGGACATCAACAGGGGAAGTGTGACCTTGTTGGTACTCTTGGACATCTCAGCGGCTTTTGATACCATTGACCACGGTATCCTTCTGGAGAGCCTGAGGAAGCTGGGCATCAGGGGCACTGCGCTCCAGTGGTTCCGATCCTACCTCTCAGGCAGATTCCAGATGGTGAAGCTGGGGGACACTTGCTCCTCTAAGAGGGAACTGACATCTGGTGTCCCTCAAGGAGCTATTCTGTCCCCCATGCTGTTCAACATTTACATGAAACCGCTGGGAGAGATCATCCGGAGACACGGGGCACGGTGTTATCAGTACGCTGATGACACCCAAATATGTTTCTCTATGTCTCCGACTGATGCAGTGACTAAGGATGGCATCTCTCCGCTGAATGCCTGCCTGGAGTCGGTAATGGGCTGGATGAGGGAAAACAAACTCAGACTGAATCCAGAGAAAATGGAAGTACTTGTGATAGGTCCCTCAGGTCTAAAGAAGGAAATTTGTCAACCTGTCCTGGACGGGGTCACACTTCCCCTGAAGGACGAAGTTCGCAGTTTAGGAGTACTTCTGGACTTGTCCCTCAGGTAGATGCGACGGCCAGAAGTGCTTGCTATCAACTGCGGTTGATACGCCAACTGCGACCCTACCTAGACCGAAGGGACCTTGAAACGGTGGTACATGCTCTGGTAACTTCTCGTCTAGATTTCTGTAACGCGCTTTACATGGGGCTACCCTTGTACCAAGTTCAGAAGCTTCAGTTAGTGCAAAATATGGCAGCCAGATTGGTCACCAGTTCATCAAGGTTTGAACATATTACACCTATCTTAAAAGATCTTCACTGGCTCCCTATCTGCTTCCGGGCACAGTACAAGGTGTTGGTTATTACCTATAAAGCTCTACATGGCTTGGGCCCGAGTTACTTACGGGACCGCTTCTCCCTATATAATCCGCCACGCACTCTTAGAACATCGGGTAAGAACCTATTGGAGATAGCAACCTCTAAGTATGTTGCTACTTCGCAAAGAGCATTTTCAACAACACCTCCGAGAATCTGGAACAGTCTTCCTGAGGAGATCCGCTTGGCGACCTCGTTAGAAACATTCAGAAAAGCGATTAAAACCGAGCTTTTTAGCCGAGCATACCCCACCTGATATGAATACCCCCCTGATATGAATGACTTGCCCTATCTGTGTATGATCCCTGCCTTGTTTGTTGATGCTATTGTTACTGTATGATGGCGGGTTACAGACCACCATTAGTGACGTCCTGAGGACGTCCCAGTTTGAAAAAGGGGCGTCACTTCTAGACGCCCCTACTCCTATTACGGACTGAGTCCATACAAAATGGTGGCACCCTGTTCATACGGGCGCCGCCATTTTGACGTAGCGGATGCTCTGCATCCGCACGTGGTGTCCCGTAAGTGACACCACGAGTGCGCAACTAGCGCCTCACGACGTCTTTTCCGGGGCCCAGGAAGGAGCGCAATTTCCGCGCTCCTTCCTTGGAGCGTCCGGGAGCTGCGCGATTTGGCCGCTGCGGTTCCCAGACGCTGCAAGCGGCGGTGGCGGGAGACTGCCGCAATCTAGAGGTATGTAATGCGCCGATGTTGTATATTTCATTGTTTTTAGCTGCTTTTAATTGAATTTTTATATAAACACTTTGTGCTTTTTTAGTCTGTAACCCCACTTCGATCCACTGGGAGAGGCGGGGAAACATAAATAAATTTTATTATTATTATTATTATTAAAACTGAGGGCTGCCATTAAAACCAGTGATTGGTTCCCTGCCCCTCACTGTACCACCAGCCACCTGTGCCTGACAAGTGACTTTCCAATCTCTGTTTAAAAACCTCTAGTGAAGGAGAGTCCACTGCCTATGTAACTTAGTATTTCCCAGCTGAATAGCAGAGTTTCAAAGAGTCCTTCACAAGCTTAAATGTGAAGGACTGAATGTGAAACATTTAGCATATTATGTTCTCTACCCCTGAGTTACAGTCCTTGCATAAGCTATTGTCATATTTTCTTTTACAACTGCTTTCATATTGGAGCTCCCTGCTAGTTTTCACTATAGCAGTTCAGCAGAACAGCCCTAATTTTATTTTATGCTTATAATACAAAAGTGTAGTGTGTGTTGTGGGGAATGTTTAGATAGCATGGTAGTTTAAGAAGCTAGCAAATGCATTAAACTCTAATCCCCATACACCTTGTAATCATTAGCAAAGGACTTGACCATGCATTCACGAATTATGGGTTATAGTTCTTCTATTCATTAGTCTTTTTGCCCGGTAAATAAACAGTTAAACATGTTTTCTGCAGGAGAAAAAGCATTTTTCTTGGCTGTTGTGTTTACTTTTCCAGGAATACCTGATAGAAATGAACTTCAAACAGTGGGTAGTTGATTATGTCAACCAGTCACTACTGCAGATGACAACTTGTGATGTTGAAAGCAAGCGTTATGAGAGGACAGCATTTGCAGAGCGACTTGGAGAAATGAATTTGCAGTGGCACAAGTTACAAGGGTCTCTTAATGCAAAGGTGTGGTCATGTTTTGCAGTTCTGTTATACAGTTTGAATCCACTGTTTGCTGAGTTCTCTGAAAAAATCAGGTCCAGAGGGTTAAGAACCCTGCTGAACAACATGAGAAATGGCATGAGGGGCTGAGATCAGTGGCTTGGTGGGATCTCTTTTCCATCTTTCTTCAGTAGCGGTGGGGGAGTTCCACTGGATCTCAGTTTCCTGCTTATGTCAGCTAGCCATTACTCAAAGTGACATCTTGTGATGTCAAAAGCAAGCATTAAAAGAGTACAGTACAGCATTTTCAAAGGGTCTCAGGCAGGTGAATTTGTAGCGGCACAAGTTGCAAGGGTCCCATGGCACTTTTTATGCCATTGTAAGGACTGCTTCTGGAATGGAAGAAATCTGATTTGGATTGATGGGATCCCAGAAGCTGTGCCACCTGCCCCATAAAGATGGAACTGTCATTCCTATCATTCTCAGCCAGCATTGCTGGATAAAGCTACTCTGAGGATTGCATCTAGAAATGTACAAATGGAAACCTACTTATACAATGGGGCTTTCTTCCATCCCCAATACAGCCACTCCTGGAGGTCAAGAATGCTCATAGGAAATGCAGTGATAGGGAATCTGGTTGGAATTTGGAGTGGACTTGCTGATATTTGAGTCTTCATCCAATTTCTGATTTCCCCCTCACAGTACTCAGTCCTTTTAGGACTTCTGTCCAAGGATTCCACCCACAAGGCCTCATATCATCTTATATCCTGATAAATAATGAGCAGACCTTACAGTTTGTCTGAACTGCAAATGTGAGAGCTTGATACAGACACCAGCTTTTGAAGAGCATACCACTCATTTAACATTCTTAATACAACAGCAAGGAATCAAATACAACACACTGAAATTTTTTGAACATCCTTAATCTGCTGGCTTCCTGAATTTAAACTGGAAGTCTGAGAAGTCAAATTGGCAATCTTCAAAGTGCAGGTGGCATAAATGTACCATCATCACATTGACCTTTGCTTCTTTGGGGCCCTTTCACAATTATAGCACTATGGTTCCATTTTAACTTCTATGGCTATGTTCTGTGGAATTGTGGGACTTGTAGTCTGTGAGGCATGAAAGCTCTCTAGCTGAGAATTCTAAATGCAGATCCCAGGATTCCTTAGGATGTTGCCAAGGCAATTAAGTGGAATCATAGCACTATAATTGGGCAGTGTGAAAAAGTCTCTTTGATATGTGCAATTTGGGGCACCAAAGTTCATGAAAAACATTGACAAGCTGGAACATATTCCAGCAGAGGGTGACCAAGATGATCAAAGATTTGGAAACCAGACCCTATGTGGAATAATTTAGGAGTTGTGTATGTTTAGCCTGGAGAAAAGAAGTTTGAGAGGAGACGTAATAGCTGAATCTAAATATCTGAAGGAATGTCATGTAGAAGATGGGGTGAGCATGTTTTCTGATGCTCTAGAGACTAAAACTCAACCGATGAGTCTTGTAGAAGATGGGTGCAGTCATACGAGCTTGTATACCCTTGCTCTGTGGTTTTTCCCTCTCAAAAAGAAGTTTCAAAATACTGTGTTGTCTTGCATTATTCCAATCATAATGAATTATCCATCCTTGCAGACAAAGGAGTTGGAGCACATTTTGGAATCTGTTGCTGAAAATGAAAGCAGAGCCCAGTCCTTGGGCAGCTGGCTAGAAGCACAAAGCCAAAGGCTAAAAGAGGCAGAGAAGCCAGCAAGTTCCCTCCTTGCACAGGACACAGCAGGAGTCTGCAAGGTAAGTAATTGTTTTTGACCAGGATTTAAATTTCAGCTAAATTAATTGATTGTTATTTTTGTTGTTGTTAACTACCCTCAAGTTGATCACAACTAAGCAAGCCTATGGAGGAGACATCTCCAAGACTTCCTATCTTTCACCACTCTTCTTAGTTCTTGCAGATTCATACCCATAAACTCCTTAATAGGGTCCTTCCATCTAGCATGTGGTCTTCCTCTCTTTCTACTTTCCTCCACCTTTCCTAGCATTATGGTCTTTTCTAATGAGTCATGTCTTCTCATGATGTGGCCAAAGTATGACAGCCTCAGTTTAATCATCTTGGCTTTCGGGAGATTTCTGGCTTGATCTCTTCTAGGACTCATTTATTTGGGTATTTTTTTGGCCATCTACAGTTGTTGCTTGTTAATAAATAATAGAAAAATTAAAATATTGTTATTTATTTGCCATTTTTATTTATAACAAATGATATTTTCCTCAAAACCCACCAACAAACCCTTCTCTTCTTCTGAGGAGTTCAGGGCAATGTATACACCTCCCTCTTTTTCATCAACCCTGTGAGGTAGGCTGGGCTAAGACTCTGGAGATAATCACATGAGGCTGAAAAGTGGAAGTAAAACAACATAGATGCATATATGGTCATGCCTTATCACATGGCACCATGGCTGAGCCGGTCTGTGACTTTCACAGCTTTTCATTCACAGGCTTTCCCCATCAGTTGCCGCCATTATCACTGCTGTAACATTAGATTTGTGTGTTGATAATATCCAGGTTTCAGTCCTGGGATTGTCACATGGTATCAGTTTCCTCACCGTCTTCATACTCTCCTCCTCCCACTATTCCCAAACAGCTGTTTTCTTTTCTTTTAAAAGTTTCCTTTCTTTTTTCCCCCCTCCCCCCAAAAATCTCATTGTCATGATGCCTAAATAGTTTTTAAAGGGAGGGGAGCATGTTGGCAAAGCAACAGAGGAGGGAGGCATGCTGGGAAACAAGAGTCCACACCAGCAATGCCTGCTGCAGTGTTTGTGGACACGTGTGACAGGGACTGCTCTCAAGTTGGTGTGTATACATTTCTTCTCATTAACACAATTGTGGTGAGAATGGGGGTTCATGTGATAATCTCCGTGGTGGCTACCCAAAAATCAACCAAAGAATTTAATAGCTGATAGATTATGCAAACTGCCATTAAGGTTCAGCACCTTGGATAGCTCCTGTAACATTCTAACTAAAATTTGTGTCAGCACCTCAGAGACATGGAGGCAGAGACCACTGAATGGACCTATATAAAAAGAATCAAGGTTGGGGAGCAACCTGGAGAGTTGTGTAGTGGTGAGAGTGGTGGTGGAGGATTTGAGAGATCCATGTTCTAGATCTCACTTAACCATGAGATTCATTGGGCAAGCTTGGGGCAATCACTCTTTCTCACTCTATCTTGTCTCACTGAACTGTTGTGCTGAGAACTATGTATTTGTTGTTGTGTGCCTTCAAGTCATTTTCAACTTATGGCAACCCTAAGGTGACCCTATCATAGGGTTTTCTTGGCAAGCTTTTTCAGAGGGGGTTTGCCATTGTCATCCTCTATGAGAATGTGACTTGCCCAAGGTTACCCAGTGGGTTTCCATGGCCAAGATGGAATTTGAACTCTGATCTCCCAGTGTCCTAGTCCAACATTGAAACCACTACACCATGCTGGCCCTCTCAGAACCATGTGTCCTGCCCTGAAATCATTGGAGGAAAGATGGGCTAGAAAGAAAGTACAGACTCTACTTTTTAAAATCCAAAATGCTCCAAAATCCAAAACATAATATATAACAAACCCAGCCTCCAAATCTTACATCATTGTTATTGTTAATTGCCATCAAATCTTCTCTGACTTATGGTAACCTTATCCTCGACAACCCTGCTTAGGTCTTACAGTTTCAGAGCTGTGGCTTCCTTCATTGAGTCTATCCTTCAGGAATGGGATCTTCCTCTTTTCCTACTGCCCTCTATCTTGCCAAGCATTATTATCTTTTCTAGTGTGTTCTCATGATATTCCAAAGTACAACGCTCTCAGTTTAGTCACCCTGGCTTCTAGGGAGAATCAGGTTGGTAAAAACATAACTCTCGTCCAACACCACATCTCAAATGAGTTGATTCTCTTTCTCTGATTTCATCTTGTACAGGAGGTATAGGAGACTTTTCCAGTTTTCACTCACCACAGCATCACACCAGTTTTCAAAATTGGACATATCAGTGGGCCTTTTCATTTGGGACTTGGAGGACTCTTCTGCAACACGAGCATAGCCAAATTAGCCTCCCCCCCCCTCAAAATGAATAATGGCAAACTATATTTGCTATAGTTTTCGTTTTCCTCCTCCTTATAGTATAGTAAATGTGTTTGCTTTATTGCCATGGTTACTCCTTTTCTCTTCCTTTGCAAAAGTAGTGGGTAGTTTTGCTATTTATTCCCTGCAATGTTTTATTGAAGCCTTGGAGTGTGTTCATCCCCTTCCCCAGCTGGGGGACAGAGGGATCTTTTCCAACTGGCTAATAAGAAGCTTTGAGAATATAAAAAAGGACAGCTTGAAACTCTCTTAGTGAGCAGGTACACTCACTAGGGGAGAGAGGAGCGCAGAGAAAAGTTAAATAAAGCCAAGATTTTTCCCCCCAAAGAATTCTTGAAGAAAACTTTTTAAAGCAGCACAGTGTTCTTTAAATAAAAATCAAGGGATATGTATAAAACAGCTGGAAAATAAAATGATTCTTCACTTTACACTGCATTTCACATCAAGAATCCATGGCTTGTGTCGGCTTCTAATATATGTTTAATTGGCATAATTTATGTTGCTGTTTCTGATTAAAGGAAGGAGCAAAGGGTCCCCATGCCACTGGCTATAGATATTTTCCATTGAAATATAAACAAAAATCGATCAGTGATACCTTTATTGGCCAACCGAAATACACAATATACTTGTTGCAAGTTTTCGAAGCTCCATCAGGAAGATGTTACAAACCAAACAGGAGGAAAAAAAATTGGAAATGTTAGTCAGATGCTTGCATTTTGTTTCAGTCCTTAGTAAAGATGTTATGATGGGGAGGATATCTTTTGCAGGCAGGCTCCTCCTTCTGGCCATGTTGCAATAGGGAGATTTTCAAAGTCCAGGAAATGTAAAGACCATTTACTTCTCAACAGAGACCCTTCTTTTACAGTAAGGAGATTTTAAGTTCATTTGCATCTCAACAGAGACCCATCTTTTGCAATAGGGAGATTTTCAAAGTCCAGGAAATTTAAAGTCCATTTGCATCTCAACTGGGACCTCTCTTTTGCAATCCAATATGTCTCCATTCCAGTGAGGCCTGTTTGTTGACAGAGAACAATAGATTCATCAAGAAGTGTCCATGCTTTTGCATCAGGAACATTTTGGTGATGTAGAGGTAAAACATGCAAATTCAGTCCAAATTTAAGAAGAAGAAAAACTGTTTTACCTTGGTTGAAGTCTCAGTCCACAGGCAAGTATATTGTACATTTCGGTTGGCCAATAAAAGGATCACTGATGGATTTTTGTTTGTATTTTTTTTAAATGGCCAACACAGCTATCCCTGAATATTTCCCATTGAAGTATGTTTAAGTTTGTTACTGAGATGGCTTAAACTGACTCCTTGAAATCACAGTTATTGCAACATAGTGCCAAGTGGCATTGTGTGAATTCTTGGATGAGTTTCTGTTGCTCCAGCTTGGTTGTTTTCTCTGTTATTTACATTTATACCCCACCTTTTCTCCAAGGAGCTCAAGAACATAAATAATGTTTCTTTCCCCTGCAGTTGTTACCTTCTCATCAATCCTGTAAAGTATGCTAAACTAACAGACACTGAATAGAAAGATAGACTTTGCAACAGATTAGAGTTTGAACCTTTGAGCCAGCTTGGTATAGTGCTTTGACTGTTGGACTAGGAGTCTAGAGAACAGAGTTTGAATCCCTGCTTGGCCATGGAAACCCACAGGGTGACCTTGGGCAAGTATGCTCTCTCAGCCTCAGAAAAAAATAAAGGCAAATACAATCCCCCTCTGAACAAATCTTGCCACGAAAACCCTGTTGTAGATTCACCTTAGAGACTCCACCAACTCTCCCATTTTACACCAGCCAGTGAATTTTTTGTGTGTGTTTGCAACACATTAAAAGATGAATTGGGGAGGGGGACTTAGGAGCCAATACATAGTTCCTCTGGGCAGAACTTTAACATATGTATTCCTGCTCCAGGATCTGTTAACTATTAAAGGTGCAGGAGTCCTGTCCCACATATAACATGACAAACCTACCAAGCATTGTTTTTTTTTTTTTAAAATAGCTCTGGGGTCATTAAATACCAAAATCAGAATCCTCCAGACCATAATATTTCCAATTTCTGTTAATGGTTGTGAAAGCAGGACAAGGAAGAATGCTGACAGTGAAAAACACATTTGAAATTTAGTGCTGGAGAAGAATTCCACTGATACTGTGGTCTGCTAAAAAGACAAATAAATGAGTCCTATAGCAAAACAAGCCTGAACTTTTCCTAGAAAAAATGATGACTAAACTGGGTCCTTGTAGGTCTCTCATTTATGGGATTACCCTACATTGAAGTCTACTTGATGGCAAATAACGGCATGTGTGAATGTATTTTAAATTATGTGCAGAGTAGCAATTTCATTCCTTTCTCTCTCTTGTTCACCTTTCCCAGGCACTAGAAAATGAGCTTGCAGCTAAATCTAAGGATGTGGACCAATTGAAACAGAACTATGCACCTGTAGACTACAGTACTGAGGCTTCTGAAGAGACTGTGTTAAATGTCAGTAGCTTGGCTGAACTGAGGGCCAAAGTAGCTAACCAGGTAGATACTTTGTTTTTTGGACTATCTTTAAAGATGAGGACTGCCTATATGTATAAGGTTTTGGTTCTGTGCAATAGTTACTGACTGAACCAGTAGACTCTTGCCAGGTTAGGATTTGACACTCAGGCTTTGCATAGTCAGGGGTAGTTGTTGTTGAATCAATGAAGATGGTTTAATAGACCTGAAATTGCTAGATGGACATACCACTTTTTTAGTTTCCTAATGACTTTGCAAGTTTTAAATAAGTATCTTGCCAGGAAAACTCCATGATAGGTTTGTGTTAGGGTCATCATAAGTCAGAAATGACTTGAATGCAAACAACAACAACCCATTCACTCCCACATTAAAAAAAATAAAAAAACAACAACCCCAATCCTATTTCATCAGATGCCACTTTCGGAATGGCAAGGAGCCCAAAGTTGACACAGGCAAGGCTATATATAGGTAGTGGTTTAAGAAAACAGGCAAGGAGAATTCAGAATCATACACAGAACGCTAAGAGCTGGTCAGAGAAACTGACTTATTAGCAGGTCAGATAAAGCAGGGGAGGGGGGCTGAGAACCAAGCAGTAGTCTGGGTTCTGAAACTAGTCATTTTCAAACAGCAACCAGGTAAGGCAAGTTTGAAAGCCATGTCAAACACAGCTGAAGAGCAGGACCAGCAGATCACACATGTAGACAAAGCATTTACAACCTTCTCTCACGGTCTGACAAAGCACATGATAGACATGATTTCTAGCAGCTCCACCACCCAGGAACTGAGGCTTTTGTCATTGAACAGCCTAGGCTACACCTAGAGCTCAGCTCCTTCCTTGTAACTTAGCACTTTATCTGACAGTCTGTTGCCAAGCCTGTGTTTTCCTTAGGTGATATTCTTTCAGACAGAGAAGGGATTCATCTGCATTGGAAACAATGCCCACAATACTATCAAATTGAATTTACATGTGGATGTGAAAACATCAAAAGACTCCAATGCAGTCCTTTTTGACTTCTGCTGAAAATGAGGGAATTAGTAAAGGGGATTGGAAAAGAAAAAACAATCAAAAAGATCAACTCTGTCCAGAATGTTTGAGGTCTACACAAACCCACATTAATAGAATCAGCTAGAAGTATACTGCAGATTAGAATAGGGAAGTATGAAGTCCAGTATGAAGCCATTTAGCATGGCTAAAATATATTGAGGGGTGGGGAGCTTTCTTTAGAAACTGGAAGTCATATCCAAATGAGATGACCACACACACAAACTTGCACAGAGGAATTCTAAATAGAACATTAGGAGTGCTGAAGGGGATTTTGAGGCTCACAGCATCAAGACCAATACTAAGCAATTATTTAAATAGATCAAGAGCAGGAAGCCAACCATAGAGGCAATTAGACCAGTAACTGTGAAATTAAAGTTCTAAAGGGGACGGAGTAGCTGTATAAATTATTTTCATCTAGCTTCAGTACTGAATTATCAGATGGTATCTTCTTGATAATACTTAAAGAGCCCAAAAGTAAAATTTCAGATCTTCTGATTAAGATGTGTGATGCATCTCTATGATCAGCCTCTGTACCAGAGGACAAGAAATTGACCAGTGTGTTATGACTACATCTCAGTGGCTGCTTTTGTACAGTTTTTTTCCTGAAAAATTCAATAGGGGGGGGGGGTGTTTACAAGCAAATTTTTCATCAGAAAGTCCTGAAGTAGAAAAACTATCAGAAAATTGCAAAAACCTTTTACAATCTCACCCAGTAAGGAAAAAGCTTTTGGAATTATTCATTCTTCCATGTGATGACAAAAGAAGTGAAGATACACATCTCTAACAGTGCATAACTAAGCCCTAGCTGTCATAGTGCTGTGGAACTAGCTTGGCTCTATCCAAGCGGTACTGAATCTAAAATGTCAACAGAAATCCAAAACAATTTCATAGCAATTTTAAGCTTTCATGTAACTAGAGCTCACAGCTGAGCTGTCTCTTTTGCAAATTAAAGCTCTTCAGGAGCTGCTGAATCTGTGAGCATTCCTGCTGAGATGTCAGCAAAGAGAGAATAAAGCCACACATTTATTTCGGTAAGTCTTTCTGTAACCAGGCTTCCCAGAATGAGTTCTGCCAGCACGGCAGGACCTTGGCCTTGAATTTAGTTGATAATGAGAATAATTTTCAGACTTCACTCCGTACGCAAATCTGCATGAGTTCCTCTCCCCCTGTAATATCTGGTTTGAAGCATGTATCATTACCTCTGAAAACAGTTATATAGTAATTTGTTAAATACTTACAGAATTTTTGGGCATCGGAGAGGGCAATGTGTATTAGAAAGGATGCACTGGAAAAAATGTTAACATCAGGTGTCCTCAGATTTTTAACAGTGGGTGTGCCATTGTCAATTTGTGTATGTCCTGTTCAGTAGCTGCATAAGTGTACTTTGTAAGCCAGAAATGGCAGTTGTGCTTCTAAGAATAGCTTGTGTGTTTATGCAGGTTGCACAGTTGAAGACCTTGACACAATCTGCTTTGGAACACTGGAGAATATATGATGAAATCTGGGGAGATGTCAGGTTGATGCTTGGAAGATCTTTGTATTACATGGAGCATAGCAAGTCTCCTGTGATTACTTTTGAGACCATAAAGAACCAAGTAGTAAATCTCCAGGTAAGTCCCTTCAAGTCCAGTACAATAAATTCTAGGGTGCAAATATTTTTCTTCACAAGTGTGGGACAAAGGGCTGCTTTAGACCAAACCACTTCCCCAAAAAGGAGTCTTTGCAGGGGGTGCTCCGAGATTGCGGAACTGCTTTTCTTTCCAGTGATAGGCAAAGACCTTTTTATTTAGGTCACGTTTTTGGCAATTGCTGGATGCTGAAGAAGAAATTTTTAATAAGCTATAATCACACATGCCTATGTCACTAACTAAAAGCTGTTTTTAAGTGTTGTCTTCTTTAAAAATCATGTTGTAAGCTACCTTGAATTCCAGGATAGCTAGAGAAATAGGGATAGAAATAGAAATATAAATGTCTTCAGATTCATAACCAGTTCTGTGGCATTTCTTTCCAGTTTCTACAAGATAAAACAGAAAGTAATGAAGAAATCTGGGCTAGACTCCAAACTGCTGCGGATAACCTCAAGACGTTCTGTGATCCCTTGTTTTCAGAGATGATTGAACAGAAACACAAGAAAGCACAAACGAGGTACAATAAATACATGCTTTCTTTTAAAAAAAATCTTTAGAGCAGGTGAGACTCATGAAGCCCTCCAGATATTTAGAGACTTTAACTCCCAGTATTCCTTACCATTGGCTGTGCTGGCTGGGGCTGCTTGGATTTGCAGTCCAGCAACATCTGAAGAGCCACATGGATACAGTGACAATTAAGTAAGTCAGATATCTGTTAAGTTAATGTTTAGGCACCTAGACAAGAGGCAAGGAAAACACTCTTCCCATTGTCATCTTGATTCTCTAGAATATGTCCACACCCACCTTCAACATTCCATGAAAATCAGTTTGGGGACTCTGACAGCCTCATCTAGGGACGAAGCAGACTGGCAGCTTGGAGTGGCCTCTAGCCAATCCAGCCCTGGTCAGCCCCTGATCATTGTGGGACTGTGGCAGCTGGATAGCCCACTCTGGAAGCAGGCCACTGCCACAGTCCCGAATAGAATACCAGCAGGAGCGTTTTTTGCCTCTCCTTTTTGGGCCGGCTGTTCCCCATCGACCATGCTCCTCACACAGCTTCTGGCCATTCTGAGGGCATGCATCGTCTGTACGCCTCACCTCCCCAAATGCCCAGATGCTGCTTTTTCCTGCCCATATGTTTTGGGTCCGAGGTGTCTTATTCTCTAGGTCTAGTGCAGCTTTCACCAACTGGTGTCCTCCAAGTGTGTTTTGCTACTACAGTGGGCCCTTCCCTTATGCGGGGGGATCCATTCCAGACCCCACTCCCACAACCAAAAATCCCACAGCCACTACTGAAATTTTTTGTTGTTTAGAGTGTTCTTCACTCTCTCTCATTTTATGTGTTTCCTGCTTATGGATTTATTTGGATTCTTGACCTCTGGGCTGGCTTACAATGTATATCCAACTGTCTTTCCCTTGTGGCTTCTGTTATCATGACTGCTGCATTCAAACAGATGGGCCAAAAGAAGTGGCTTCCAGCTGCTTTGGGGGCATGGCGTTCAGATGACACGTGCCCCTGAAGCAGCTGGAAGCCACAATAAAAAAGAGCAGTAAAAAATGCTCCTGCTGGCAGGCCATCAAGGACCACAGCAGTGATCTGCTTTGAGAGCGGGTTGTGTAGTCATTGCAGTCCCAGGCCTTGCCACTCATCTATTTCACTCCTTTGCTATTGTCCTTTGCTTCAGCTTGGTCAGGTCCCTTGGCTACCTCTGTAACAACTGGAGCTAGCTTGATGTAGCCATAGTTGCTTCTGCCAGGCTATAAGTAAATATTTGATTTATTCTTAGTGTTCTTAAGGTTACATAGCAATTTATTCTATATTTTATATGTTGTATATTTTACAGTCTAGACTCTTGATAGACCTAATAGTGTAGTCTCCTGTTGGTGTTACTCTGGTGTTACTCTGAACGTTCTCACATGCTCAAACACCTTCACATTGTTAATGTGTGGAACTGAGAATGGAAGATAGTAGGAATGCAAGAAGGTCACAGTACAGCTGAATTGACTCAGAGTGTATCCACACTGCAGAATTAAAGCAGCTTGACACCCCTTCAACTGTCACAACTCTACCCTACAGAATAGTGGGAATTGTAGTCTGGTGGGGCACTAGAGCTCTCTGACAGATGAGGCTGAATACCTCACCAAACTACAAATCCCAAAATTTCACAGGATAGAGTCATGGCAGTTAAAGTGGTGTCAAATTGCTTTAATTCTGCAGTGTAGATACACCCGCAATCAAATAAGCACACTCATAAGCCACTGTGAGATTTTTTAGTTATTATTTTAATGAAATTAAAGAGAGTGTTAAAAAGAATGAAGTGCTCTCTCTGATAGCATTTTATTTTTCATTTTTGATAGGTGGGCATTGATAAACAGAGAAATTGAAGATCAGCTACAGAAAGTGCAAACTTATCTGCCCCTTTGGGAATCGTATATTGGTTTGTATGCTGAGGTGACTGCAAAACTGGACAGACATGAAGAACGATGCAATTCCCTTTTGGTGCTAAATATACCTGCAGGCTGTACAAGAGACTTCTTTAAAGAGAAGGCACAGGACTTGAAGGTAGGTTCATGGGATTCCAAGGCATGGTTGTCAGTAGGCAGGAAGGATAATGAAAAGGCAGAATTTAAGACCCATGCAACTTCTATTTAGTTAATTATTAAGAACAATTTAAGAACCCATCTCTTTGCTCAGGATGCCATACACAATCTAGGAACAACAGAAATATGTACAAATTTATTCCAAAGCATGATAAACACTCAAATAATACAGAAGTATAGAACTCATCAGTAACTACCACCATCCACTTTTGTTTTTACCTTTTAAAAAGGTTATAGGCCTCCCTGTGCTGTTTCACATAAAAAATATCAATTTTGTTTGAAGAATGAGAGGTGGACTTCAGTTCACTTTGCTTTTTGTTTGTTTGTTTTAATTTTTTATAGTCTTTGTAGCTCCTAGAGTATCTGTGTTCATAAAAATGGCCCTGAAGTACCCCTGAAGGATAGCATCTTGCCAGAAAGGCTGCTGAAGAAGTGATGACAGCTCAGTGGTAAACCACCTGTTTGGCTCATAACAGTTGTGTTCCCATTTCCAACAGTGTTTCATCTGCACCAGAGAAAGCCTTTTGTAAAGCTAATGGATCTTGCCATCCCATGACCAAGCACCCTCAAAATATTTTGAATTAGAACATGAATGGATCACAATGTTAACACTTTTGTGGGGGAAATCCATTTCTCCTCCAGCTAAGAGTGGAACTTCAGCTAAACTCAGAAGTCAAAGAGAAGCTTATGGTGGGGACATCAGATGTTCTTGTGCCTTCAAGTTGTTCCCAGTTATGATGACCCTAAGGTGAACCTATCAAAGGTTTTTCTTGGCAGGTTTCTTCAGAGGGTGTTTGCTGTTGCTCTCCTCTGAGGCTGAGAGACTGACTTGCCTAAGGTCACCCAGTGAGGTTTCATGGCTGAGCCAAGATAATCCTTGTCTAATGAAAATGTCCCGTGGCTTTGACATAACAAGCCCTAGCTCCTCTGATCTTGCATGAATAAAAACAAGGGAGAATGTGGGATACAACCTGTGGTGGCTGGTAGCTTCCATGTGAAACATTTATACTTCTCTGCCAGAGAGCTCTGGTGTCACAACAAACCACAGTTCCCAGAATTCCATAGCATTGAGCCAAGACAGTTAAAGTGGTGGCAACCTATTTCTCCAGTGCAGATGCAACCTCGGATAGCTCTTTTAAAGCATGATCTAAAACCAGAAAGAGATTCACTAGGCCTACTGACATGGATCTCACTGGCAGCCCACTGAAGTTTTTAAAATGAGGTATTTTAGACTCTTCTTCCCATGTAAAGTAGATGGCTGCAACGGATCCCCCTAAGTAGTGCAGCATTGATGGAAATGCTTCAGCTGTCTTCTTAGATAATATCTAGAAGAGGCTTTGCAGGGGAACAATTCTGTGTCACTCTCTCACAATGAAAAACCAGGATAATTTTGTCAGATACAAAGCAGCTATTAAATCCACCTGGTGCTAATAGCAGTCCCTTCCCAATATCTGTGGAAGAGAACCAAACAGTTATTCTCTCTTTTGTAAAGAATAATGCCAAAGAAGAACCATAATGGATGGGGTGGTAGGTTGTTTTTTTTTTAACACCCTTTTCAGTTGTGAATGGCTGTTAGGAACCTGTTCAGCCACTTGATGTGCTTTTAAGTCTAACCTTTTCCCCCCTCTCTGCTAACAGTTTTAGGTGAGATTGACGACAGACTGACAGTAAAGTTCTGTGCAGATGTGTTTTTTGGTTAATGAGTGGATACAAATGTGTTTCCAGCCTTAATAAATTGCATGGAAACCTAATGGAAAGAAATTAAAAAAAAATAGATTGCTTTAAATGTAAGGGATTCATTTGGCCTGAAGGGCAAGGTTGCAGAGCAGAGAAAGGGCTTAGGGAGCGTGGTTGTATTAGTTATACTGGTAAAATTTCTTCTTAATGGCAGTAAATTAGCATTTTATTCCTGCTTTATGCCCATTAACAGCACAGCTGTAATTCTCATCCAAAAAAGCACGATCTTCTGGATAGCTGGTGTTAAGTGAAAATTGTATTAAATTGTATAATTCAGAAAGAGATGTCCTCATCCTCACCCAGAAAGAAAAACTGCCAAGCTACAACTTTTGGATTGGGCTCTTAATTCTCTTTGTGTACTTAATCGCTTATACACAGGAAGTTAAAGGGAGTTAAGCCATGTAATGGAATGAAGAGGTTGGGTTTCCATGCTCACAGCCAGGCTCAGATTTTTGGAATACATCTCCCAGAATCTCTCATGCTAGCTGGGAGTTATAGTGCAAAACAGTAACTTTCCTTAACTCTGGGCAGGCAGACCCTGTCCTGTCTCACAGAACATTGGTAAATACTTTCTATTTCCAGTATGTATAAAGAAATCCACATGAAACATCTGGGAACAGTGTGCAGTTAATTTCAAAAAAGGAAGGAAATACAGCAATAACAAATTTGTTAGTATAACTGTATTAGTCCAGATATGATTTGTCTTAAAGCAAAGACCATAATAAGAGAAATGCTTTAGCTCTCCTGTGGCACAAGGCATTTCATAAGCTGGTGGCCAATATGCTAAAGTAGGGTTGAGCACGGTGTGGCTCTCCAGAAGTTGTTAGACTCAGCTCCCAGCATTCTTCATCATTTGCTTTTTCTGGCTTGGGCTTTTAGGGCTTTATACATGAATTACTGGAGGGCCAAACTTTGCCTGCTCTTATATTAAATATTCTATACTTGCTGGTCTCTAAACAGATCTCAGACTCAGGCTCCTGTGAAACCACCAGATGCACCTGTTCAGAAGACCTCAGTGAATTTGTAGGATGATAAGGGACAGGGCATGTGTTCATATGAGATTGTAAGGCTGCAAGCCTATGGATGCTTTCCTAGGAGTACGCACCATTGGACAGTCTTACTTTTGAGTCTGCACATGCAGTATTGGGCTCCATGGTTGGTTTTAATTCCGTACCTGGATTGCCTTCTGGTGACTAGTCATAAGTCATTGTTTTCTTTCAGGATCCTTTGTTTGCAGTTCCAATATTTATAACAAGTGTAGTCTCAAGCAACCTGCATGACAGCCTTTTCAGAAAATAGCAGCAGCTGGTTGGAATTTCCTGCCTCTTTAGAGAATCCCCTGTTTCTATATCTGTGCATTTATTCAGACGTTTTGGAATGATATCTCCAAAATAAGGATAGAAAGATGGGCCTGGAGATTCTTGTTCTCAAATTACAACCTAAACCCTTTTTTTCAGAGCCTTTATTTTTTTCCCCTTGATTTATTTTGCATTCCTCTAGAAACTACAGTTTGGCCTTCAAAACATCAAAAGAAAATGTCTTCAGGCTTCTGATATGGCAGATAAAATTACTCAGCTAGTAGAGCCAACAGCACAGCCTCTTCTGGAGAAACTCCAACCACTTCAAAAGATATCCCATTTGGAGAAGATGCTGCAGATTAAAGGAAATGAATTCCAGGTATTTCTCAAAAGGTTATTTTACTGTTAACAGTGAGACATAAGTGTTTCCAGGAAGAGAAAAGGGAGTGTTTGCATGATATTTCTTAACATGGTAGTTGGGGTTACCCTTCTGCCCGCTAGAGATAACTTCCAGTGGCATCAAGTTTCCATTAATAGATTTGTCAAGATCCTGTTGGATATTGTAATTAATGCTGGCATCGACGGTGATAGTGTTGCAGCAATTGCTGTGGTGTCACATAGGCACAGCTAGAAATGTGAATGCATGGGGGGAAATGCAGGTTTCCACCCCCCACCCCCCACCCCAAGTCAAACAGCTCTTACTATCAGGAAGTTCTTCCTAACGTTTAGGTGGAATCTCTTCTCTCATAGCCGTGGTGGTGAACCTATGGCAAGGCCATTTCTGAGGGCACACAGAAATACGAGACGGCGGAGGAAGAGTAGGAACAGGCATGCCCCTGTTCCTACTCTTCCCCCACCCTCCCATGCCTTTATCTATCTCTAGGGAGGCAGCTGAAGGCCTTGGAGAGCAGGGCTCCACCACTGCTCAGCTTTCCCCTGAGGAGAAGGCCTGGTGGAGGAGGAGGAGGACGGGCGGACGCTTGCCCTGCAAGACTCCTCTGCTGCCCTGCTTTCTCCTGAAGAGAAGGGTGAGCGACAGTGGGAGAGGGCTGAGTAGTGGAGGAGCCTTGAAATAGTTCCACATCCTCACGGCCCACCCAAAACCCTTTGGCGGGCCACATGTGCCATCACAACCCCCCCCCTCCGCCCTACCGTTTTCCAGGCCTGCTCTGTAGCATACCAGAGGGCAAATTACCACGAGGGTAGTGGCTGTTTACCCCATGATCAGACTAGATAATTTGGATCCACACCCTGTCTGGCAGAATTGGGCCCAATCCAGTCCCGGGGTTTTGGCCTGCGTCATCTGAACTAGACGATGGTATTCATTATAGTAACTGGTATTTTATCGTTGAGGTATTCTTTATTTCAGGACCAGGTAGTTCCATTTGTAACAAAAAAAAAATACAACTTTTTTTTAAGTAAGTACAATTTGAAATTATATTCTTAATAAACTGTACTTTTACAATTTTGTTCCCCATGGCTTTAAAATTACTGAAATTTCATACTACTAGATGCAGCAGTAATGGGACACAAGGCATAAAAAATCTTCACTGTCAGGCAAGAAATTCACTCTGTCAGATCTCAAGATGCTCAGAAACCATCAGGGCAGCTTTCTGTCCAGATTATGAGGGTTTTCTCTGCTTTCCTCCATCTCCCACTGCTCACTCCTGTAAAATGCAGTATATTTGGCATAACAGAATGCCACACCAATGTAAAGCACCAACAGAATTCCAGTGTTAGTTTCTATGAAATGTAAACCAAGGGTTGTGAGGGGTTTTTTTTATTTTCGTTTTAAAAGCTGTTAGTTGCAGTTTGTCACACCGATTGTAAACTGATAAACAATTAGTAACATGCCACCATTTTTAAAAACAATCCAGCCAAAATCATGTATTTTTGAACATTTGATTTCTAAAAACAAAACCTCAACATTTTAGCTTTTTGGGGCTTGTTAGACAAGAGATCACCACAAAGAATTTAAATGTGCTGAGCTTTGGCCCTATCTCCACAAATATGAAAGCTAGATGCCTAATGGTATATTTCTGTTGGAATCTCAGGATTACAGCAAAAGTGTAAGAATTTGGCACAGTTAATAAATTGTGTGATGAATGTACATGAGCTCTTTACTTCTCATTTGGGCACTTAAATTTAACTCAGATCAAAAACTTCTGTGTATTAATTTCTTTCCTCAGTTTGGTCTTTTGCAACTAGAGAGCTTTGAAAATTGTTTAGAAAAACTGGAAAACCACATTAAAGGATATACAGAAGCACTGGATCATCTACATGAAGAAGATAAAGACTCAGACCAACTCATGGTAAGCCTAAATCCATGCAATTGTAATAGCTAATAAGAAGAGTGGAGACTGGGGGCACATGTAGCCCCAAACCTGACATTAGAAGACCCTGAGACCCTCCAAAGATTCTCCAAAGCTCAGCTTCACCCAAAAGTAAAAACAAATGATCCCTGGAGTATTTAAAATTCCCCTAGGAGGAGCTACCCCAGCAGAACAGCCCTCCTAGACTCTATGCCAGGGGGTACAAGAGCTGCTGCCAGACTGCTAATGGGCAGATTACAGAGACCACATAATGCCCCTGCTGAAACAGCTTCATGGGCTGCCAGTTTGTTTCCAGGAACAATTCAAGGTGCTGGTTATTACCTATAAAGCTCTATATAGCTCAGGTCCACACTATTTGGCAGACCGATCAGGGCTCTGAGATCCTCAGGAGAGGCCCTTCTCTCCGTCCCAACACCATCACAGGCACGGTTGGTAGGGATGCGAGAAAGGGCATTCTTGGTGGCTGCCCCTAGACTCTGGAACTCCCTGCCCAGGGAGATTAGAATTGCTCCCTCCTTGATGGCCTTCTGCTGACAGGTTAAAACCTACCTATTCACGCAGGCTGGGATGTTGTACCATTATGAAACCGCTTCATGTTGGAGATGTGTGGGCGCTCTGACGCCCACACGTCATCCATAGGGTCCCTGTGTGGTTGGTGTCGCTCAAAAATGGCACTGCCCACATGTAGTAGGGCTTGGGAGCATGTGGTTGGTGCACACTCCTGAGCCCTACTATCACTGCCAGGATGCGGTGTACTGGGCCTTAGATTTGCATTTTATGACTGAGTTAAAAATTTTGAGGGTTTTATTTAAGTTCAGTTTGTTCACCCACCATATTGTATGTGGTAGAATTAAAAGATATAGCTGTGTTAGTCTGTAGAATAAGTATGTAGAGAGATCTTCTAGCACCTTTGAGACAAACTGCCATTTTATAGAACTAATAGGAATGTTTGCATTTCAATATTAATATTTTATTGATTATATTTTGTATTTGTATTGTATTATTTTACTGATTTAATCCCGCCTTGATCCATAGGAGAGGCAGGAAATATAAATAAAAACTATCATCATCATCATCATCATCATCATCATCATCATCATCATCATCATTATAGCCAGAGAGAGATTATTATAACTGAAAGAAAGAAGTTGGCAGCATGGGCTTTTGTAGACTTCAATCTACTTCCTCAGATGCTTTTGGAAGTAGACTGAAAGCTCATGCTGCCAACTTCTTTCTTTCAATTAGGCTCAAAGATGCTACAAGATCTCTCTATATATTACATGTGGTTTCATTTGTGGTTCAAAAATTAGAAATGAGACTTCTTCATCTTCAAATGTGGTATTACTTTTGTAGACTGTGCAGACATTAATCAAACATTTCCTAGAGGCGTGGGGCATAGAAAAGGTTGGGAACCACTGTGCTGTGCAGATAGACTCAGGCCTGTTACAGACTGCCAAAATAAAGCTGCTTTGGGTCTCTTTGGAGGTATGCTGTTTAAATGATGCATGCATCCTAAGAATCCGGAAGCTGCACCAAAGCTGCACTCCAGTGCTTAGGAATGGAGTGTGGCTTTGGCGCGACCTCCGGACTCTTAGGACCCATGCATCATTTAAATAGCATACCTCCAAAGAGACCTGAAGCAGTTTTATTTTGGTAGTCTGTAACAGGCCTCAGAAGATGAGCAGGACAGTCGCCACTTGATAACTCCCAAAATGTTCCAAACCCAGATGACATATCCAAGGCCTGTTACAGACAGCCCAAATAAACCTGCTTCGAGTCACAATGGAGGTATGAAAAAAAACAACCCCAAAGCCTATCTCTGTTTAAAATCATTCTGTTTAGATCTAGCTTATTGTACAAAGAAAGAAATCGAAAGTTCAGTTGGAAAGTAGCGCCTTACCCCATGATGTTATAGTTCTTCAGTTCTCTTCCTGTATGAGACAGTAGCGAAAGTAAATGTTTAGTTCAGTGCATTTTTCCAGCTGGAAAAAAGACACACTTTTACAACCATCTCCCATGGGAAGAGAACTGAAGCACTACCCACATCATGTGTTAAGGCATGTGGAAAAGCTCTACTATCTGGCTGAATTTCCACTTTCTTTCCTTGTGCAATAAGCTCCCTAGCTTGTTCAGTCATATCTCGCATAGCAATGGTCCCACATACGTAGAGAAAGAGAGAAAGATAGAGGGAGTATGGGAGGACATTTGAAAATAACAACAAAAAGAAAGAAAGAAAGAAAGAAAGAAACTAGGGTTTTGAGCATATTACCCCCATGTCCTTTTCCTTTTCAGAGCCAGATGTTGAGCCTCGTTGCTTTGTCACCTGACATGGAAACTCTGAATGAAGTCAGCTTTAAGTTGCCTCTCGGTGATGTCACTACAAAGAGACTGCAGAGCCTGAACTGGCAATGGGCTCAGAAGACAGCCATGGTTCTGGAACAATGCAGGTAGATAGACTTGCTTTCTCCTTTCTATCAAGCCTTAGCAACAGATGTTCTCATTGTGTTGCTTGCAACAGAGATGCTGAATTGGGTTCTCATTTCTCATGGCATTTACTAGGTCCTTTGTTGTAGAGACATAAATTCTTCCTTTTCTTTTCTTGCATGCAAGAATAAAAAGTCTCCAAAATTTTCTCCTCACCAGGTGAAATGGAGATTTTGGTTCATTTTCAAAAACAGCATTTGCATTCAAAAGGTCATTTATTTCTATGCAGACTACAACTGTTGTTGCCTTGTTGCATGAAGTTTTATTAAGCAAGGGCATGGAATGGTTTGTTCTCATCTTTTAAATCAATAATGTTGTCTATCTGTGGTTGCAATTGTGTGCACCTTGCTTAAAAGATAGACTAGATTTTTCCAAAGGCTTCTTGTACAATTTGCAGAAATCTTGACAAAGGAAAAAAAAAAGCTTGTTTCATTCTCAGAGAGGAAGGGGAAAATCTCACAGCAGTTGGTTGACAGGGTGTTCCAGTGTGTTTTGAGAACCCTGTCTCTTATTAGTGAATATTATTCACATCTCTGTTTGGTAGCACTCGGGCTGATTCTGATCATAGTGAGCTACACTTCTTTGCAGGCACTTCATCCACATGAAACTATGTTCTTTTATGGAGTTTGTGGAGCAGGTCTTTTCATTTGTTTATTTATTTTATACTCTGCCTTTCTGCCAGGCAGAAAAATGAGCCAATATAATAAGACCTGAGATTACATGACTCATTGGAAAAGATAATGGTGCTTGGTAAAGTGGAAGACAATAGGCAAGGAGAAAGATCAAATTACAGGTGGATTGGTTCAATCAGGGAAGCCAAAATCATGGGTTTACAGGACCTGAGAAAGACTATTAATAGCAGGGGTCCCATTCATACTGCACAGTTATAGCACTGTATTGTATTGTTTTCCCTGTCACCATGTACAGATGTGAAAGCTGGACAGTAAAGAAAGCAGACAGAAAGAAAATCAACTCATTTAAAATGTGATGCTGGAGAAGATTTGTTAGGATACTATGGACAGCTAAAAAAATACACGAGTCCTTGAACAGATCAAACCTGAAATTTCCTTGGAAGCCAAGATGATCAAATTGGGGGTGTCATACTTTGGACACATCATGAGAAGGCACAGCTTACCTGAAAAGACAATAGTATTAGGAAAGTTATAAGATAGTAGAAGGAGAGGAAAACCACACACCCGATGTATAGACTCGATCAGAGTGGTCACAGGAATGAATTTACAGAACCTAAGCAGAGTAGTGGAGGATAGGGGATCTTGGAGATGTCTCATCCACAGGGTCACCATGAGTCATGGTTGATTTGAGGGCAGTTAACAACAATTCCACTTTAACTGGCATGGCAGTGTCCCTTGGAATCCAGGGACTGGCAGTTTAGGGATGTGCATTTAGAATTGTCAGCCAGAGAGCTCTAGCACTTCACTAAACTACAAACCCAAGGACCCCATAGGATATTGCTATGGCAGTTAAAATGGAATAGTAACCCTATATTTATGTAGTGTGACCTACTGAAGGTCTCTCATTCATAGAGTCACCCTATATCAAAGTCTACCTGATGGCACATAACAACTCAATAACAACTTTCTGTGAAAAAGGCATTTAAGACAAATAATAATAAAATACAAGTTAAAAAAGAAATCTTATTTAATCCTCAGTCCAAAAGTAAATGAAAAATTGGGGGGGGGGGGGGTAATTGGGTTGGTAAACTTTTAAAGACATTATCTGTAGCGGCACCCTGACAGTGGAATTCAAGGAAGCCAGACTGGTTCAATCTCCTTGAGGTTTTTCATGGGCAGCTTAGACTGTTGCTTCTAATGGCCTTTGGCCCTTAAAACCAGAGTTGGCTGCTCTGGCTGTTTTAACTTCTCTGCAATTTTTAAACTAATTTTAAGGAGGAATTTCTGCCTGTTTTTAAACGTTTTTATTTCATATATAACATTTTTTTTATTGCTCTGTTTGCCTCAGGGCACTGCTGGGCTGAAGGCAATAGATAAATAAAATAAATCACAGCAACCATGTCAGCCAATACTAAGCCAAAGTATTTCAACAGCAGATTAGCTACTACGATTGAATGAAAATGTCTTGTCTGCTGACAGAAGGACAAGAGAAAGGGAGCACATCCTCAGCAGGGAAGTTCAGAGTCTGAGAATGGTTGCTCAGAAGACCTACTCTTAGGTCCTTACCAGACATGAAATGAGCCTTTATGGTAGAGATGGACAATTGTGGTGAGCCTGGGGCCAGCTTTATATCGCTGGAAACTGCGTGGAATGATGGAAAGTTCTGAAAACAGATGAGCCTAAAACAGGTGTCCAGGGAACCATGTTAGATTCTTAAAAATTGGTATTATTTGATGTTCAAACAGTACCAACAGGGCATGTAACCTCTTTAAAAGGTGAACTGCTTCTCCCAGAGGCTTCTAGAGAATGAAATGTAGCCCTTTTGGGGTACTAGCAAAAGGACAACTCAGGGATTCTGGAGGAATTGAGGGGCACAAAAGGAGGCTTTGGGGGGCACTTTGCCCTCCCCTGCATTATAGGAATACAGGAATTTGCCTTATACTGAGTCAGATCATTCATCTGTTTAATCCAGCTCTAAATGACAACAGTGGCTCTCCAGTGTTTCAGAAAATATTAATTTCTAGCCTTACTTGGATAGCCCTGATGTTCTCCTGTGGCCTCCCATCCAAATACTAGCCCTGAACAGCTTCCAAAATCATAAACAATGGAATGTGTTTAGGGTGGTATGGTAGATTCACATCTTTATGTACCAAAAAGACAAATGGTCCAAGAGACTAGAGCAAATCAAGTAGGACCTAAATACCCTAAAGGCCCTGGGTCCCACCTGATCATGGAAACTAAGCAAGGTCATCCTGGTTAATATGTTGATTGGAGACCACGACCAAGTACCAGGCACTGTAGGCTATATTTCAGAGGAGGGAACTGGCAAAACTACCTCTGGGTATTCCTTGCCTAAGGAAACCCTGTGAAATTCATGGAGTTGCTATACTGTATGTCAGCAGCCAGCATGAAGGCATATACACACACCTGCACAGAGCAAATCAAGCCTGAAATCCCTTTAGAAGCCAAGATGACTAAACTGAGATTGTTATACTTTGGACTTACAATGAGAAGACAGGACCCATTATAAAATGACATTTGATAAAACAGAAGACTGTAGGAAAAGAGGAGTGCCACAGTACAGGTAAATAGACTCCATCAAGGAAGCCATGGCTCTAAGTCTGCAAGTACTGTCCAGGGCTATTGATGAGAGAATTACTTGGAGCTCTCTCATTCATAAGTGAAAATTGACTTGTCAGCAGTTAACAACAAATAGTTGAAGATCGTTCCGATACCCAAGGTGCACAAACCCAAATCCTTGAGATCATCATAGAATCATAGAATCATAGAGTTGGAAGATACCGCAAGGGCCATCCAGTCCAACCCCCTGCCATGCAGGAAATCCAGATCAAAGCATCGTCGACAGATGGCCATCCAGCCTCTGTTTGAAGACCTCCAAGGAGGGAGACTCCACTACACTCCAAGGAAGTGTGTTCCACTGTCGAACAGACCTTACTGTCAGGAAATTCCTCCTAATGTTGAGGTGGAATCTCTTTTCCTGCAGCTTGCATCATAAGAGAACTCCCATTTTATCTGTGTGTGGGTAGTTTAGTCAAGTATCCTGTCTCCAATAGTGATTCTATACAGGTGAAGCCTACAGCTAGTGCACAAAAGGCTACACCCCTCTTGTGTTGTTTGTACCCCAGCTTTAGGTATTCAGAGGCATCATGCCATAGAACATGAGGCTCTATCAATACTCATCTTCCATGAATGTGATCAATCTCTCTTTTAATTCATATAAGCTAGTGGCCAGCACCAGCACTAAATCTTGTTACACTGAAATACAAATGTTACTTGCAATTTTCTGTTAAAGATTTTTTTTTAAAAAAAAAGGGGGGGGATCACACTTTCAGATGAGGTTTTGCCTTGAAAAGATAATTTTTCATTTTTGTAGGAATGGACTCAACCTCATATCTCTTGCTACACAATACACATCCCTCAGCCCAGATCAAGTCAAAGCAGTTTTCATTTTAGGGACTTTGACTGCAAAATTTTTGTTATTCTTGTCAATTATTAATTATTAATAAGTGGTTAAATCCAAAATCAGCCACATTTGCTTACATTTATTTAAATCTCATTCCAGGAAAAAGCAGGATATACCACCAGTAAATAAATCAAATAAATAAATAGAATCGTAGAGTTGGAAGAGACCACATCCAGTCCAACCCCCTGCCATGCAAGAACTCTCAATCAAAGCACCCCTCACAAAAACTCATCCAGCCTCTGTTTAAAGACCTCTAAGGAAGGAGACTCCACCACTCTCTGAGGAAGAGTGTTCCACTGTTGAACAGCCCTTACTGTCAGGAAGTTCCTCCTAATGTTGAGGTGGAATCTCTTTTCCTGTAGCTTGCATCCATTGTTCTGGGTCCTGTTCTCTGGAGCAGCAGAAAACAATCTTGCTCCCTCCTCAATATGACATCCCTTCAGATATTTAAACGGTGCTATCATATCACCTCTTAACCGTCTCTTCTCCAGGCTAAACATCCCCAGCTCCCTGAGTCGTTCCTCATAGGACATGGTTTCTAGGCCCTTCACCATTTTAGTCGTCCTCCTTTGGACACACTCCAGTTTCTCAACATCCTTTTTTTAATTGTGATGCCCAGAACTAGACACAATACTCCAGGTGGGGCCTGACCAAAGCAGGATAGAGTGGCACTACTACTTCCCTTCATCTAGACACTATACTTCTATTGATGCAGCCTAAAATCGCATTGGCCTTTTTAGCTGCCACATTGCACTGTTGACTCATGTTCAACTTGTGATCTACTTGGACTCCTAGATCCCTTTCACATGTAGTTTCATTCAGCCAGGTGTCTCCCATCCTATATCTGTGCATTTCACTTTTCTGCCCTAAGTGGAGTACCTTACATTTCTCTGTGTTCAACATTAGGAAGAACTTCCTGACAGTTAGGGCTGTTCGACAGTGGAACAAACTCCCTCAGAGTGTAGTGGAGTCTCTGTCTTTGGAGGTCTTTAAGCAGAGGCTGGATGGCCATCTGTCAGGGATGCATTGATTGAGATTTCCTGCATGGCAGGGGGTTGGACTGGATGGCCCTTGTGGTCTCTTCCAACTCAATGATTCTATGAATTTCATTTTGTTAGCTTCATTTCTAGTCTATTCAGGTCATTTTGAATTTTGATCCTGTCATCTTGGGTATTAGCTACTCCTCTTAATTTGGTGTCATCTGCAAATTTGATAAGTATGCCCCCAATTCTGTCATCCAAGTCATTGATAAAGATGTTGAATAGCACCCTGCCCAGGACAGAACCCTGTGGGACCCCACTGGTCACTTCTCTCCAGGATGAAACGAAACCATTGTTGAGCACCCTTTGTGTTTGGATGTTTCTCTGAAACCCATGTTGACTTTTTGTGATTATGGAATTGCCTTCTAGATGTTCACAAACTCTCTGTTTAATGATCAGCTCCAGAATCTTTCCTGGTATTGATGTAAATAAATTAAGGTGCAGCAATTGAAATCAAGAGGATAATATATTTGGAGAGAGCTTGTAGCACCTTTGAGACTAACTGAAAGAAGTAAATTGGCAGCATGAGCTTTCATAGACTTCAGTCCACTTCCTCAGATGCATTTTGTGGAGTGAAAGCCAGGCACAGACATATATATACCATTGGTATGTGAGGATGCCAATTCAAATTACAAATCCATACACAAAGGGTTTGTAATTTAAATTGACATCCTCACAAACTAATGACATATTGGTTGCCATTGGCTTCCACTCCACCAAATGCATCTGAGGAAGTAAATTGAAGTCTACAAAAGCTCATGCTGCCAATTTCTTTCAGTTAGTCTCAAAGGTGTTACAAGATCTCTCCACATACTGATTCTACAGACTAACGCTGCTATATCTTTGAATTCTTCTACGAATGGGACTTAAGTGATAGAGAACTGACTTAAGTCTTACTTGTTTTAAGGGGGGCAGTTGCTTAAGTGTGGCTAACTCTAAGCTATTGCTTTGATTTGTTCCTATGATAACAGTGATGAGGATTAAAACTATATCTAGTAACACAGTTGAGTTCGATGATGATGATGATGATGATGATGATGATGATGATGATGATGATGATGATGATTTTCTCCTTTTTAAAATTACAGTGAACTGCAGAACATTCAGGAAGATGACAAAGAGTTTCTCCAGCAATGTCAAAACTGGGTGCAGTTCCTGGAGAGAATGAAAAAAGGTTTGAAGGAAAACATGGCAGGCACACAGGAGAAGCTGAAGGAACAGCAGAGAGAATGTGAGGTAATGTTTCTGAATTTTTGAGGCCTCATCCTGAGAATTTTGTGGCTTGGCTACTTGTTTCATTCAGAGGAGAGCTGAAACAATGGAACTTATTTATTTGTTGACTTATCAGGTTGCATCTACTTTAGTTGGGGGTGATAGTTTGGTTTAGAATTCAGAGGCATAGCTATAGCCATGTTAGCCTGGAATGTCAGTATGCAAAGGGATCTTCTACCACCTTTGAGACTAACTGAGTGAAAGGCTGTAGCGTAAGCTTTTGTAGACCAGGTCTACAAAAATCAGTAGCTCAAGTCTACTGGTCAAGCCTCACTTGGAATATTGTGTCCAGTTCTGGGCACTACAATTCAAGAAGGATGCTGAGAAACTGGAACGTGTCTAGAGGAAGGCAACCAAAATGGTGAAAGGTCTGGAAGCCATGCCCCAGGAGGGCATAAGGGAACAGGGCTGTTCGACAGTGGAACACACTTCCTCAGAGTGTAGTGGAGTCTCCCTCCTTGGAGGTCTTCAAACGGAGGTTGGATGGCCATCTGTCGGCGATGCTTTGATCTGGATTTCCTGCATGGACTGGATGGCCTTTGCGGTCTCTTCCAACTCTATGATTCTATGATTCTAGGGCATGTTTGCCTGGGGAAGAGAAGGTTAAGAGGTGATATGATAGCCCTGTTTAAATATCAGAAGAGATGTCATATTGAAGATGGAGCAAGTTTGTTTTATACTGCTCCACAAAAGAGGACCCTGGAGCAATGGATTCAAACTACAATAAAAGAGATTCCACCTAAATCTCAGGAGGAACTTTGTGACAGTGGAAGACACTCCAGAGTGAGGTGGAGTGTCCTTATTTGGAGGTTTTTAAACAGACTGGATGACCCTTGGGGTCTTTTCCAACTCTATGATTCTAGGCCTGTGAAAGCTTATGCTATAACTTCTTTCTCTCAGTTAGTCTCAAAGGTGCTACAAGGTCCCTTTGCAGTTTGATTTAGGCCTACTTAGAGAGCCCAGACAAACTGTGAGCTTTTTAAGGATTCTTTGATCATTTGGTAATTTAAAGTATCCTATTCATACCATGCTTTAGCCCTTTTTAATGCTGGGCATGTAATAATAATTTTTTGTTCAATGTTTACAGATACTGCAAGCAGAGATTTCTGTTCATCGGCAGATTTTTAATTGTATTGTATCAAAAGCACTGCAAATGCTTGAGTCAGGAGAAGCAGAAAACCGGTAATATTATTTTACTTGTTGGTGGGTAATGGGTGGAATTGGAGGTCAAGATATGCATTCTAAGACCAGAATCAATTGTTTTTAAGAGAATTGAAAATAGCATCATAAATGACAGTGCCTGGATCAGAATTATGAATGCAACTGAGTAGAGGAGCAGTTTACTGTATTTTACCTTATTCCCAAGTAGAGCATAGAAAAATTACCTTTTGTATGACAGCTCCAAGATTGTCCCTAGCCAGCACGAGTGTCATCCAAAAAAGGATGTTTTCCAAACTCTGTCCCTGAGTAGTGCCCGTGTGCAGTAGAATACTGTCATGAGGAGCACCTTCCATTTTCTGTTCATAATGTGCATTCCTCTGGATTGTTGTTGTTGTTGTTGTTGTTGTTGTTGTGTGCCTTCAAGTAATTTCCGGCTTGTGGCAACCTTAAAGTGACCCTATCATGGGGTTTTCTTAGCAAGATTTGTTCAGTCCAGTGGATTTACATGGCCAAGTGGGTTTACATGGCCAAACAGGAAATCACTCTAGTATCCAGAGTCATAGTCCAACACTCAAATCACTACACTATGCTGATAAAATCTAATTTTTTCTTACTATAGTCCTGTACATATTTACTTCAGTGCAAACAACTTTGTACTTCATGGAAGTTGTTTGGTGTGGAGGAGCCTACCTGTGTGGTTGGTTGTCTTCATTAGACTAGTTTATCCTTCCCCAGCCTGGAGCTTTCCCAGGATGCTGGAATACAAGTTATGTCCTTTACAACCACCATGGTTGTGTTGGCTGGGGATGATATGGGCTGTAATATGGCTCCTCTGGAGGGCCTCCAGCTGGACTAGCTGATCTTTAGGATCTTCCTAGTATCTATATGATTCAATGCAGTTGGTATAACCCTGCTTTTCGAAGTGTATGTGTAGACTGTCAGACAAAGCCATTTTTATAATGTGTTAATACATGCATATGTATGTTTCTGAGGCAAATTATCCCCAAGCATCTCTCCTCTATTCCCTAATATGATGGTTGAATTTTCTGTCTTTTCATGAGTGGTCACCTCACTCTGCTTAGTAGTAACTGGCTGTAACTACTGTTAGTAATACATCTATCTCCCTCTGCTTCAGGACTGAGTTTATCTCCAGACTCACCATGTTGAAGCAACAATGGCAAAGTGTCATCCACATGGCTCAGAAGAGAAAGAGCGAAGTTGATAGATTTGCAAAGCAGTGGCAGAAATTCACAACTTCATTGCAGGACCTCACAAAGTTTCTCAGAGATACCAGTGGCTTCATATCTGCCATGAAGAGCCAGGACAAGTACAGCTTGGACCAAGTCAGGAATCTGAGTCATGATGTCAAGGTTAGATCTTTCCTTACAATTAGTAAAATGAAGAGCATTATTGTGTTTTAAAATCTCAATAACAGGTGTCCAGAAAACTTAAAATGGACTCTAGCATGGACATCTGTGAAAAAGCTATTTGGTCTTTGTAAAGTGACACGTCTCATAATTCAATCCCTAATATTAATTTATTTTCATTTATATTTTTTTAACATTTATGCTTATACAGTCATCCCTTGACATTCACAAGAGTTAGGGGTGGAGGACCCTCATGAATGTGAAAAAATAGTGAATAACCTAGCCCCACCCAGACATGAATGATACAGAGTCCTCTCCCACCAAGAGCACCACCTGTTAACTCTCTTCGCAACCTTGCCACATCTTGCCTACATTTCCGAACCCTTCCACTTTCAATCCAATGCTAACAGCCTGATCGGTGTGAAAGAACTACCTTTTCCTGAAAGAAGGTGATTCTTTCTTGCTGATCAGCCTGCTAGCTTTGGATTGAACATGGAAGGGTTTTGAAATGGGGGGGATGCAAAGTCTGGCAAAGTGGGGAAGGTATGGGATTTCTTTTTCCTGGCTGAGAGGGATGGTTTGGAGGATGGGGTGAAGAGATTGATCTTGATAAGCAACAGGTACTAAGTTGCGAATAGTCAAAACTGCGAATCTGAAAGCTGCGAATGTCAAAGGATGACTGTATTCTTGTACAAATTCCAATGATTGATTGATTCATTCAGATAAGATTAATACAAGTTGTTCTTTTGCCTGTATGGTGCTTTGCTTATTGAGCTGACAGCTGATGAATTACTGAAATATTGTTGTACAGAGCTGAAATTAATAACTTTTTCTTAGTTCTTTTAATGGTTTGTTTGCTTTCTTCTGTGTTTTGTGAGAATAATTTGTGAAGAAACAGCATGAAAAAGCTAAGTCTTGTCCAGTTTAAAATACTGAAAGCAACATGGGGAAGAATTTGAGACTATTTGGGGAAGAAAATTGAGCCTATCCCAACCCTATGTTTTTACATTGAATCTCCTTTATCTAATGTTATACATGATTAGGGTAGGCATGCCTTTAAAAGCATGGGCCTGTTACCAGTGGAAGCTTACATGAGCTGATACTCCCTTAGCTTGAGCCTCCCTTCTTTAGTACTGTGATGATAATAATTGATTACTGGGAGAAGTTAGACGAACATAATACTGAACTATGGCTGCATCCACACTGCAGAAATATTCCATTCTGACACCGCTTTAACTGCCATGGCTCAGTGCTGTGGAATTCTAGAAACTCTAGTTTTGTGAGACATTCTGCCTTCTCTGTCAGAGAGCTCTGGTGCCACAACAAACTACAATTCCCAAAATTCCACAGCATTGAGCCATGGCAGCTAAACTGGTGTCAAACTGCATTACTTGTACACTGTGGTAGCGGGCTATTTTTTTATTACATGAGTGAACAAGAGGAGCCTTGCACTAGTGTACAAGACTTGTTCTAGTACATCCACACACACACACCAACTTCTCTTTGCTAATTTGGTGCATTCCCAAGAAAACAGTGCCCACATCAAGTTGGTGTTACAACTTACAGTTGACCAAAGCAAGCCAGTTTTAGACCATGGTTTTTAAAGCTGGTTTGTTTGAATAAGTCATAGTTAAGCATAACTATAAGTGAGGGTTCAGGCGTAATGGTGATGTGTGATTAACTTAACATAGGAGAAAATGTTTCCAGTCTCCTCCTCCTATCTACAAAAAATTAATAATATGATTGAAAAAGCCTTTGTGGTATAGGGTCAGTAATGTTAAAATTAGACTAGAGAGACCTGGTTTCAGATCTTGGGTCTTCCATGAGGTGACTCTCCCCTCACCCTTCACTTTCAATCTAGTCTATCCGGAAGAGTTGTTGTGAGGAGAAAGTGAAGGGGTGGATTATATAAGAATTGCCTTGAAATTATTTGGGGAACTATGGGAATAACAGTGTAAATAAAATCCCGTCTAATATTTAGAATTTATTATTCCAAATAGCTAGGAAGCTATTCATATGGGAATTTTTCAAAATACTGTTCTTTACACTCTAAAAATGTGCAGTCATTTTCTTTGTAGTTTCTTAAATATAGCTACATGTTGGATAATTCAGATTCAGGCATGTTTGTCTGGTTTCTTTTTAGAACAAGCAAATCCTTCTTCAGAGGTGGCAAACCAGGTACTCATTGACCTTGGACACTGGAAGAAAGTTGCTTGAGGCAGCTGCCCCTGAAGCAAAAGCAGCCATACAACTTGAGATGAGCCGGTTGCAAGAGAACTGGGACAATACACAACTTCAAGTGGAGAAGATTACAAAGCAGCTTCACAGCACTATAGAAGTATATTTTGCATAACTCAGTCGTTTTTATTGAACCCGGTGAAATTTAGAAATACCATATTCTTATAATAGATATTCCAAGTCAACAGTGACACACAGCCAGCCTTACAATTAGGGTAGCCATAAATTTTGAAGTCCAGGAACTCAATAGCTAAACATACTCACATGAAAAAATGCAAGCAACTGTATTGATCCATGTCAAGAAAACAGTTCTGGTAGGTTTCCTCTCTACTAGAAGAAGCTCTTTGTTAAAGCTAAGGAGTTTTAAGGGACTGTTCAAGATCAAGCCACCATAAAATATAAAAAATACTGTAAATAAAATAACTTTGTATAACAAAAGAACACTCCATAACAATAAGTTGTTGCTAGCACACATTTCCCCCTCAGATACTGTGAAGACTTAGCTCAGAAGGCAGGAGGAAGCCTGAAGAGGGTGGCCAAAGATGTCATTAACCCTACAAATGAAATAGTTCTCGCATTTTGACCTTGAGAGTTCTGGCTTCCTAAGACATTGCTTAAAAACTAGGGTGCTCTAAATTTAATCCTGTTTAGCATGAAAAACTATTCCCCAGAGGTGGCTGTGGCAAAAAAAGGAAAATGGCTAGGACTTGGACAAGATGGTCCTTCAGGTACCTTCCAGTTCTATGACCCTAAGTACACATGAGCAGGAATGCTGCACCCAAAAGCCTTTGTTACGGGTGTCAGGGAGTATAATCTTTCCCTTCCTTTGGTCTGTTAATATGATGGGGATTCCTTGTAGCTTGTCTGCCTGCAGTCTCCTCTTGTGGCAAGTACTTTCACAAGAAAATGTTCCTGTCTGGTGCCTTGCAGTTACTAGTGAAAAATTGACCATGGTGGCTAAACCTCGGGAGTGAAGTGCTGAAACTCCAGAGTCACAGAATCATAGAGTTGGAAGAGACTAATAGTAGTAGTAGTAGTAGTAGTAATAATAATAATAATAATAATAATAATAATAATAATAATAATATATTATTATTAAACAAGACACATAGAGGTTTAAACACCTCTAAATAAGGAGACTCCATCACTTTCCAAGGTAGCATATTCCACTGCGGAATAGCTCTTTCTGTCAGGGAGTTCTTCCTAATGTTTAGATGGAATCTCATCGCAGTGACATGCACAAGTGCACTAACTTAATGGAAAGTGGCTGGAACATGTAAAATTCTCAAAGCACTGTGCAGCTGAGAGCCAACATGGTGTAGTGGTTTGAGCACTGGATTATGATCTAGAGGATAGGGTTTGAATCCCCACTTGGCCATGGAAACCCTCTGGGTGGCCTTGAGGAAGTCAGACTTTCTCAACCTCAGAGACCCCCTCTGAACACATCTTGTCAAGAAAATCTCATGATATGGCTTAGTCACAGTAGGCTGGAAACAACTTGAAGGCACACAACAACAACAGCTGTACATCTGTAGTTGAGCAAGATGAGGTCCTCAGGCTAAAGGTAGCCCTCAATCTAATTTTAAAAATAATCTGCATACAGTATTTCAGATTTCTGAAATATTTCTGAAATTCTGAAATAAATATGCTCTGCATAGTTCAGATTTCTGACAATAACAATTTGCTTTTCTTCACTAGATAGCCCACTAGATGCGGAGGAACATAGAAAGAGCGGGGGTGGAGGGGGGGGGGAATGGGTGGTTTAAACCACTCTGGCTTCAAACTGACATAAGGCTTAGCAGAAGAAAGATTTCTCACTGTGGCTTTAGAAGGTGTGGATGTGGACCTCCAGAATTTGTGGGGCATTGGAAAGCAGCAGGCTCCAAGCTCCAAAGGTTGCCCATCCTTCTACTAATACTTCTGAGGCAAGAGAGAGAATGGGTTTTCAGGGTCCTGCTACTTGGCCATTATTTTTGGATACACATTTGGAAGCATTTTAGAGAAAACCAGTATGCAAACTGCAGGAAAAGAGATTCCACCTCAACATTAGGAGGAACTTCCTGACAGTAAGGGCTGTTCGACAGTGGAACAAACTTCCTCGGAGTGTAGTGGAGACTCTTTCCTTGGAGGTCTTCAAGCAGAGGCTGGATGGCCATCTGTCGGGAATGCTTTGATTGTGATTTCCTGCATGGCAGGGGGTTGGACTGGATGGCCCCTGTGGTCTCTTCCAACTCTATGATTCTATGAAAATCAGGATAGGGTGAAGATTATTGGGCTTACCACGAATCTTTGTGAAGGCCATTCACAAATCTTCACATGTAGAGATTCATATACAGAATACAGAAATAATGACTAATTTAAATAGAAATGTAATAATTTCACCATAGTGGAGAAGACAGTGATCTTGGGGGCCTTCCTGTTGATTCTGCTGTTGAGATGCAGAATGGTAATGGACAACTACAGGATCCCTACTCCCTTTACTTTTGTTGTTCTTCTTATGTATGTGCAAACCTTATGTGAACTGGACCTAGGCTGAGCAGGCCTCAAAAAAGAGGCCATTCTCTTATAAAGTAGGGCACATGGGCTTAAACCATGCAACTCTCCAGATGTTGGACTGCAACTCCCAACATTCCTCAACATTGACTGTTTGGTATAGGCTGTTGGGAGTTGTAGTCCAGAAACAACTTCATGTTTCCCACTGCTAGTTCTGCCTAAACTAAATCCAACTGCTAATTCCAAGTAGAGTATAATAATAATAATAATAACAACAACAACAACAACATTTTATTTATGTTTCCCCGCCTCTCCCAGTTGGATCGAAGCGGGGTTACAAACTAAGTAAAATCACAGTATATGCACTAAAATTCTCTAAACAAATTACTAACATTAAAATATGCACCATGTAATTAACAAATTAACAATTAACTGTACAATCAGTAAATAAAACAGCATCTCATTCAAGGGGGTAAGTCAGTCGGTGTATTATATCATGTCAGGATATGCTTGGCGAAAAAGCTCGGTTTTAACTGCTTTTCTTAATACCTCTAATGAGGTTGCTGAGTGAATGTCCTCAGGAAGGCTTTTCCACAATCACAGAGCCCTTATGGAAAAGGCTCTTTGCAAAGTGGAAACATATTTAGGATTCGTGGTTTCCAATAGGTTCTTGCCTGATGTTCTAAGAGTGCAGGGCGGATTATATAGGGAGAAACGGTCCCGTAAGTAACTCGGACCCAAGCCATGTAGGGCTTTATAGGTAATAACCAACACCTTGTATTGTGCCCGGAAGCTGATAGGGAGCCAGTTTAATATAGGTGTTATATGGTCAAATCTCGAAGAACCAGTGACCAATCTGGCTGCCATATTTTGTACTAACTGAAGCTTCTGAACTTGGTACAAGGGCCCCAAGTAGAGCGCATTGCAGAAGTCTAGGCGAGATGTTACCAGAGCATGTACCACTGTTTCAAGGTCCCTACAGTCTAGGTAGGGTCGCTGTCGGCGTATCAACTGAAGTTGATAGCAAGCACTTCTGGCCGTCGCATCTACTTGAGATGTCAACTGCAGGGACGAGTCCAGAAGTACTCCTAGACTGCGAACTTCGTCCTTCAAGGGCAGTGTGACCCCATCAATGATGGGTTGACAAATTTCTTTCCTTAGACCTTGGGGACCTATCACAAGTACTTCTGTTTTCTCTGGATTCAATCTGAGTTTGTTTTCCCTCATCCAACCCATTACCGACTTCAAGCAGGCATTCAGAGGAGAGATGCCTTCTTTAGACACTGCATCAATCGGAGACATATAGAACCATATTTGGGTGTCATCAGCGTACTGATAACACCTCGCCTTATATCTCTGAATGATGTCTCCCAGCGGTTTCATGTAAATGTTAAACAGCATGGGGGACAAAATAGCTCCTTGAGGGACGCTAGATGTCAGTAGACCTGTTGAATCTATTACCAACTGGTAAATCAACACTTGTGTGAATCCCATACATTCAGTTTGTGTACTTGGGACTAACAGTTGATTTGAGGCTATTGCCACCGTTGAGTTCAAGAAGATAGCAAAGTATGTCTGGACTTAGGTAACACCAGCTTTGTCCAACCCTTTAAGCCACTAATGCTGTTAACGCCTTGAATCCCATTTTGGGAGAAAGACAGGATATAAATCCAATAAATAAAATTAATTGATTATATAATTAATAATTTTTCTCCTTTTTGAAATTACAGGCTTGGAAGAACTGTGAAAGGCAAGTGGAAGAGTTGAGCCATAATCTTCAAAAGCTCAAAACAAGAATAAAAGACCCTCTTCCAGTAGAGCATGATGACCTTCAGGCAACCAAGGAACAAATCAAGGTACTGAGATGCTGAATTCTCAGTAATAGCCTAGTTCAGCTTTTGAAAACTGATGGGTTACCCATTTTTCTCCGAGAAGATGAGATTTAAGACATTTCTGGGAAATGGAGACTTCATCTTCCCAGAAAATTAGTTCCTTTAATTTAAACAAAAACTTCTATGAGAAGTTTTCTTACCTAAATGGCTTTCTCATTAGAGAAAGCCACGGATTTAGACAACCTGAATGGGCCACAATTTTTGATGTTCTAAAATATGGGTGGAAAATTTCAGAAGATCTGGTGGAGAGGGGAATTTTTTCTGTCCTGAGAATCTCCAGAGTTTCTTTAGCCAAAATTTCTAAAAGTAAAGAAATGAAGAAGAAAAGAAATCCGCTTCTGTTTTTGAAAAGCTTGTTCCTCGAATCTTCCAAAAGATGAAGTTCAGCCCTACATTTTTTGACAGAAAATGGGGAATCTGGCCATGTTAGAGAAAGCTGGAGTTGTAAAAAGAGCCTTGGGCCCACTTGTAACACCAAGGGCCCTGTTCTAATATATCATTCAAAGCAGACTGAACCAGGATTTAACCGTCTAATTAAAATAATAATTGTAAGCCGCTCTGAGAGCCTTTAGGGCTGAAGGGTATAAGTACTCTAATAATAAGGAGTACGGTTTATTGATTTGAGTGTTGGACAAGGGCTCTGGGAAATCAAGGTTCAAACCCTGTTCAACTTTGAAAACCTACTGGGTGACCTCTGGTTCTTTTCTCAATAAATCTTGCCAAGAAAATCCTAGCATAGGTTTGCCATAGGTCAGAGTAAATGTGAAGTTGCAGCAACAACAAGAAGATGCAGTGGTCCTGAAATTAAGACATTATGCAAAAATAATTCCTTAAAAAACTTTATCAACCAGATCGGCATACTTCACTCTTGTAGAATCTATGTTGTGTGCATGTGCTCATGGGTGCACATGCATATACCTGCACACACAGAGAGATTAACTCCAAGGTCCACTAACCAGAGTCAGGGGCAAAATACATACACTTAGAATTAAAGAATTGGGAATTGAGCTGAGTTCACAGTCCTTTCAGAAAGAAGAAAGCAAAGGTCTAGCTGATTACCCCATGTGTTCTACATTTCAGTAGCCTAATTTGGGTGATGGTTGGAATAATTTCCTTTAACAACAGATAATTAAACAGAAATCTATCTTCTGTTAAACAATAGAGAATTTATAAGAATCAGTGTGCTGTAGTGGTTTGAGTATGGGAACCTGGCTCTGGAGACCATGGTTCAAATCCCTGCTCAGCCATGGAAACTCACTGGGTGACTTCGGCCAATTCACATCCTCTCAGCCTCAGAGGAGAACAAAGGCAAACCTCCTCTGTACAAATCTTGCTAAGAAAAGCCAGCGATAAGTTTGTCTTAAGGTGGCCATAAGTGAAGGTATACATTTTGCCTTAGGCAATATGCTCCAAATCATCCTGAGATTGACTTTCTGCCCTGCTTTGTTGTAAACAGATATAATTCCTCAGCTAAGCACCAAGCTCCTTAAAATGTCTGGCATCTGTGAGATCACAATTCCACCACAGTAGCTTTGTCAGCTCTTTTTTAAACTGTTCACAGTTTTGTTCTGATTTTTGTGTGTTTTGTTTTAAGTAAAGTAAAATACAAATGCCCTCCTCTTGGAGGCCTAACCAGCACCAAAACTGGCTTCATTTAGACACCAGGTAGGCTGTATTTCAGAGGAAGAAACTGGCAAATTCACTTCTGATTATTCCTTCCCTAAGAAAACCCTATGAAATTCATGTGATTGCCATAAGTCAACAGACAACTTGAAGGCACATACACTTGTCTATTAATTAAAGACTTTGGGGCATAAATGTGTCACTGGAATATATTTATGCACATCATTTCAAATTTTATGAATCTTCCTAACCTGTTTTTAACTTGCCCATTTGTACAATGCGTTTGTAGTCTATTTAAATTTTCTTGATTTAAATTGTTTTAATCCATTAGTATTAATTTTACCTATACACCACTCTGAGATCTCATAATATAGGGCAGGCTATAAATAGTTTAATTACAGTGGGCCCTTTCCTTATGCAGGGATCCGTTCCAGACCACCACCACCCCGGATAAGGGAAAAAATGCATATGCTCAAGCTCAATTGAAAATGAGCCCCATTGGTTTCCCTGTGGCACAGGTTCAGTGTAAGCTGAAAGCTGATATGGTGCACCTGTGCATGGTGCAAGCACTCTATACTTAATTATTTGATCTTTGTTTAAATAAATAAAAATAAAACTTTATCCCACTTTTCTCTGACAAGACAATCAAAGCGGCTCACAACACATTAAAATATCCACATTCACAACATTATGGCCCAAATTCCCCCCCTTAAAACAGGATTAAACATGTTACAATTAAAATATCTATTAAAAACACAATTTAAAAAATGAGGACAGAGCGGTGGGCTAATACATGATGTGGGGGGCAGTCATTCTGTGGCTGGGTACTTTTATTCAGGAAAGGCCTGCCGGAAGAGATCCGTCGACAGCTTTTTTAAAGCATCTAAGCTGGCAATTTGACAGATCTCGTCTGGCAGACCGTTCCATAGTCTGGGAGCAATTGCAGAGAAGGCCCTCTGGGAGGTAGCAGTTAGTCTGGTTTTTAAAGGCTGTAATAGATTCCTCCCAGAGGACCTGAGGGTGCAGGGCGGATTATATGGGAGCAGGTGATACCTCAAATAGGTTGGACCCAAGCCATGTAGGGCTTTAAAGGTTATAACCAACACCTTGTACTGTGCCCGGAAACTAATAGGCAGCCAGTGTGACAAAGTTAGTGGTGGCCCCTGTCAGCTTTCGGGTTACCTAACTGAAGGGCAAGACATTCTGGTCTCTAACATCAGCCAGGGCACTGAAAGTTATTGGGATGCTGTTCCCTCTCTCAGTCAGAACATTGTGACAATGGGAAGACCAACATAGGCCAGAAAAGGAGTAAGTGTGGGAAGCTTCTGTCCATCAGCCAGAAAGAAGCATTATAACTAACTTATTATAACTATGTACTGGTGCTGAAGTCAATGTCAATTTCTTTCTTCATCCCAATCCCTTTTCTTCTGATATCATGTCTTTAAAAGTTATAACCAACACCTTGTACTGTGCCCGGAAACTAATAGGCAGCCAGTG